>NC_081572.1:48167722-48211541 GCF_022355385.1 Mustela nigripes | reverse complement strand
GCGCCCCGGAACGGCCCCCCAAAGACACAAAGCTCTGCCGCCAACAACACATTTTTTTCTCCCAAGGATCTCATCTGGCCGCCGCGTTCTGGAAGAGGCGAGGGGGAGAGCGCGCGCAAGAGGAGGAGGAGAGAGACGGCGCGGGGAAGGGGAGACGGTGAGACGCGCAGCGCCGGCGCCCGGGAGATCCAGGAGGAGCCCGCAGGTATTGTTGGCGGCAGAGCTTTGTGTCTTTGGGGGGCCGTTCCGGGGCGCGAGGGCTCCCGGAGCCCCCAGGCCGCCGCCGCGCTCAGACCTGCCCCAAAGCCGGGGCTGCCGGCGGTGGTGGCCGCCGGCCGCGAGCACCCCTCCCGCCGCGCCGCGATCTTGGCTGGAGTTGCAGATTTGCCTGTTTGGGGGTTTTCCACGCCGTTTGAGGGAATCGGTCTCAGGAGAAGGAATTTCTTTTTTTCTTTTTTTGTTTGTTTCCTTTTTTTTTTTCTTTGTGTGTGCGTGTGTGTGGGGGGGGGGCCGCAGTTTGGTTGTGTTGGGGACTTCCCCCTCCCCTTTTCTCCACAATACACTGATGAGAGGTCTGTGGCACTGGTGGAAGGCAGGGGGCTGAGATGGCGGGGTTGGTGGCCGCTAATAGGAAGGTGAGGGACGCCGGAGACGGAAGGAGTTTTGCTCAAGTTCGCAATCTGCGCGCTGGAGCCGGTCAGGCCGGAGAGGGCCGTCTGCGCACCCTGTCCTGCTCCGGGCAACCGGTGGGAAACTTCCCGAGAGCGCTGCCTCCCCAGGGACTCGGCGCCCCCGACGCCTCCGGGCGCTTCCTCCGGCCGCCGAGGCCCCTCCTCGCCGCCTGCGAGCGCTTAAGGTCGCGCTCTCCCCACCCCCGCCTTCCTCCCTCCCCCGGCAGCTTCCGGATCTGGACAGAGCTGGAGGAGCAGCTTCAAACACTTCCCCTGGAGACCCCTCCCCACTCCCCGCGCCATAGCCTGCCACACGGCCCCCCCTGCCTTGCACCCCGCCTCACGCGCGCCGGAGTGGCCGGGCTGACAATGAAATCTCGCGCCTTGCCGTCGGGGGTGGGGGTCGTAGCTGGGTCTCTCTGGGAGTTGCTGACCCAGAGCAGGGGAAAGGGAGGGAGGACTTCTTGGGGGAGGGGCTTGTTTGGGTTAGAGACGTTGACGTCGGAAGGCGCTGTGCGGGGGAGGGGGCGGGGGCAAGGTGGGGTTCTCGGCCGGGGGTCGTGGATTCTAGCCCCTCTTGGGCTTGCTGATTGGCTGGTGACCTCAGGCACGTCGGAGCCCCCCCCCCCCCCCAGCCTCAGCCTCCTCTCCGCAACTCGGCCTCCTCCCCTCCTGTACAATGCGGGCTTCAGAGGTGATCCCGAGGGTGATGTGTGTATGTGTGACGGAGTGTTTGTCTCCTGCGATCCACAGCAGACGCTGCTCCCGTGACCCGGAGATCCGGACGCCTTGCCCCCTCCCTCAGGGATGGGGAGGAGAGTGGTGGGAACTTCTCCTTTTCCCACTGGGGCCGCAGGAGGGGACTGCTAGACCGGAGATTTTTCTGGGGACCGCAGTCCTGAAGGGGGGGTGCTGCTCAACGCCAAGTAGGGGTCGCAGGGTCAGAAGCTTCTCGGCACTCTAAGCGCCTAAAATCCTTTTGCTCCTTTGCGGGGGGGGGGGGTTGTGGAACGGGTGAAGGGCTAGTTGGAACAGGAGTGGGGGCCGAGAAGAGTCAATGGAAATCTGCCTTAATTGGATTCCCAGGCGAGCGTGGGAGGGAGCTAAAGGGGGCGCCTCCTCTTTCTCTTTCCAGGGTAGGGAGCCATGCCCGGGGACCCCCAAGCTGGCAACCCAGGCAGGGGAAGGAAATCCTTCTCCCTACTTAAAAAGGGAATTCCTGGGGGGAGAGGGGAGGCACCTTGTGGGGGTGGGTGGTGGACCGTTTTCAGGCTCTTCTGTGGCTTGGTCCAAGAATATAAAGAGTTAACCGTCCCCAGAAATCTGTCAGCCCCCACACAGCAGGGACACACTGTCGGACCCTTTGACGTGCTAACAGCGTGACACTGGCTGACAGGAGCTAGCAGATTCCATACTCTGTGCTTTCCTTCTCAGCAGCCGCAGGCAGCGGGACAAGACCTGGCTGGGTGGTGCCTTGCTTAGGGACCTTGGTGGGGGGGGGGGGCAGAAATCAGCGGAGGGAGGGTACAGAAGCCAGGGATCCCGGTTAGGGGTCAGGTTAGGGAACTTGAAGTGGAATCGCCCTTGGGCTGGCGGGGAGGGGGGGTGGTCTACACTTTGCCCCGCTCACCACCTCCCCTCACCCTTAACCACCCACAGCTGGAGGCTTAGCAGTTAAGGGTGAGTGTCTGATCCATAGGCCAGACTGTAAGACCCCAGCAGCTGAGGGCAGACCTGGCTGAGGCCAGGGGGAGGCAGGGCTGAAAGAGACAGGATTGATTTCTGCTCCCTCAGTGGGCCCCATTATGGGACAAGTGCCCTGGTGTAGAGTTATTTGTGGGGTTGTCTCCCCCTCCCCCAACCCCCAACACACACGCATTTGTTTCCTGCAGGTGAGAAGTGTTCCCTGCGGATCTTAGAGCCCTGGGGTCTGACGGGCACTCAGCTTTGGCTGGACCAACACAGGAGTGAATGAATCCCTGATGAATGAATGAATAAATGAATGAACGAGAAAGGGGAAAGTTTCTCAATTGGAGGCATTTAGACATTTTAAAAAAAGAAACCTTCCCGACATATACATTTTAAAATGTGGTTCAGAGAAAACCTGAAACAGAGAGAAAGAGAAACAAGGTTACTGTCAGCGGGCTATGACAATGTTAATATTTTGATGTTGTGCTTCACAGTCTTTTTCGACTCCCGCCTTTGGTTTGTTTTTTAAAGACTTTGTGGCCATTCTCTGTATTCAGATGTATATCCTGCTTTCTTCCTTGGCGAACAGGAGCCTTTTCCTGTTTTGTAACCAGCATAAACACCCCGGTTCATGTCTTCGGGCTTTTCCAATCGGGTGGACGTGCCATCATTTACTTAATAGTCCCCTTTTGTTCAACATTCAGGATGCTCCTGATGAACGAGGTAGCGAATGTATTTGCACAGAGCACTTTTTTGTGTGATGTTTGAGCTGATTTCCTCAAAATGACGTGGCCGATGTTGAAGACTCCAGCATGCCTGCAGTGGAAGAAATGGGCTTCTCATTTTTCCAGAAGTGGGGCACTATTTGCTCTGCTTCCTCACAGTCTAGAACCTTCTGTCAGAACTGAAAAGAGCCTTGGCAGTGAATCACCTGTCTGAGTCCCCTTCTTTGACAGGGGAGGAAACCGGGGCCCAGAGAGGGGAAGTGAGTCCCAAGGTCACACAGCAGCTGCTGAGCCTTGCAGCAGCCAAGAACCAGCTACTGATTTGCCATTGTGGTCTCTGTTTGTAGGAAGAGTTCCTAGGGATCCTGTAGGCTGACCTTGGCCATTTCACAGGTGGGGAGGGGGCTGAGACCCCAAGAGAGGAGAAGCACCAAGCTTGCCCTTGGCATTGTCAGCTGGAACACCAGATAGGCTCCTAAACCTGTCACATGCTTTCTGTGTCATGCACACTGGCCCTGTCCACGGATTCCTGGGCCACCGAAATTACTAGGCTGTCGTTGGCCGGTGTGGGCGCCCTGTTGCCCCTCCTCAAAACTCCTTCTTCCTCTTTGCCATCCCATTCTCCAGAAGGAAATTTGAGGATCCAAATCGTGGATCCCATGACTGTGCCCTTACCCCTGGGCCTCAGTTTACTTTTCCAAAGACATAGCTTGGGGTCTGTTCAGGAGCTTGATGGGAGGGGGGCAGGTGTTGGCCCAGATAGCCACCGTGGGGGAGCAGGGAAGGATCAGGGTCATCTTTAAACTTATTCTGATCTTAGATTGACCTCAGGAGGGCCCCTGGGGAGGAAGGGGAACAGAAGGAAGGAGAGGAGGAAGAGGAGATAGGGAGGGATTAGAAAAGAGGGAGGGGGGCGCCTGGGTGGCTCAGTGGGTTAAAGCCTCTGCCTTCGGCTCAGGTCATGATCTCAGGGTCCTGGAATCGAGCCCCGCATTGGGCTCCCTGCTCAGCAGGGAGCCTGCTTCTTCCTCTCTCCCTCTCTGCCTGCCTTTCTGCCTACTTGTGATCTCTCCCTATCAAATAAATAAATAAAATCTTAAAAAAAAAAATGAGGGAGGGGAAGTCAGGAGGGAAGAAAATGCAAAGAAAGAAAGGAGAGAGCTGGCCCCCACCCCTCACTGGGCAGCACCTGCCCCCCCACGCTGGGAGAGCCTGGGGGACAGCTCTCCCACTGCCGGTGTCAGGGCTAGCCCATGCTGGTTGGCAGGAAAGGCTGGATGTCCAGGGTGGGCTCTTGCGAGAGCTAAGTGAAACAGCCATTGGCCAGGCTCTGGAACGGAAGGATCCAGACCAGGTGGGTGGCAGGGAGGCAAAACCTCCAAGGCTTGTGTTCTTGGGTTTCCCTGTGGGGCAGGCGGCAGGGCACCCCCGGGGAGAGGGCTGGGGCCCTGGGTGCTTCTAGAGGGCAAGGTGATTGTGGCTTGTGCTTCCTATCCCAGGACAGGGACCTTCTGTTTCCCAATGCCAGGACACCAGTTGGCTGTGGAGGTTAAGCGCACCCCTCTCATGAGTGTGGGGTGTTTGGGCATTTCTGCAGTGTGTGTCTGTGCTTTGGAACGCACTCGTGAACACACATACACATCCGTGTGTGTCTGTGTATGTGTGTCTGAGCCTGTTTGTGTGGGGGTCGGTCTGCCTGCCAACCTGGGTGTGTGTGTGTGCACGCGTGCACACACGCGTATGCCCTTGTCCATGGGTCCTGGACCCTGTTTGTATATTTCTTAAGGGGCCTGTGTGTCTTCCAGCTTGGGCACGTGTGCCTGCATGCATGTCTATCTGTGTGTGTGTGCACCAATCTGTGTGTATCCCTGTGTGTGCCACGTCTGTGGGGGTGCGCGTATGTCTGTGAGCCTCTGATCCCATTTGTGCATTTCCGGTGGGGGGAGAGCACGCCCCTGAGCTTGGGCACGTGCGTGTTTATGTGTGTGTGAGCACACACTTTCCCCCTAATGGCCCCAAGAGGGATCCAGGCAGCAGGCTTTTGTGCTCCTTTCAAGGTTGCAGCTGGGTGGGTGAAGGGGGGGCGGCCTTCAACTGGGAAGCGGGGGGAGGCAAGAGAAAATCTTAAAAGACCGTCTTCCCTCTGGTCTCCAAGGAGATCAGCCTGTGAAATGATCCGCACGTTAATTAAAAACGATTATATCCTGATTGAGCCATTCCTGCTTACATCCCCCGTCCGGGAGGGCTGAGACTGAGACCAGAGGATGGAGACTGGGGCAGGGTCTGGCTGCAGGGTGCAGCCCATGGAGGGGAGCACACCTGGGAAGGGTGGGGGGACTGAGTGGTCAGGTGTTGGGGTTCTATGCTCAAGGCAGATTTGAGCTTCTCTTTTTAATTTTAAAGGCCGCCACCACCACCAAATTCCCAGGGGCTGGTTGGCAGCCACCAGGCTCCATAGATCCCCACTCATGTGCCAGGCACTGGTCCTGTCATTTGCACAGATCCTGAAAGTCAGTGCTTGTGGTGATATGCTTGATGTCACAGAGCCAGGAGTTAGGGACCCCAGGCTGGACCCAGTTCTCTGACCCTAAGCTTCAGATCCCCCCAGCCTCCACTACCTAGTTCTCAGCTGCCCCCGACTCCTATGATGAGGGGTCCTCCCTCTGCAGGACCTTGGGGACCTGAGATGTCAAGGACAGGCCTTCTTATCTTCCCTGTCCCCCTGAGATTGTTCCTTCCTGAGGTCCAAGCTGCACAAGGCATAAGTCTGTGGTGTCTATTCATGTGGGGAGCCAGATGACTCACTGGCCCTAGGCAGCTCTGGTCTGGCTCGTGTCACCTTTGCCATCTTGGGCAGGGCCGCCTCCCCTCCCTCTCACTGTTCCCCATAAAGTGGCTGACAAGGGGCGCCTGGATGGCTCAGTGGGTTAAAGCCTCTGCCTTTGGCTCAGGTCATGATCCCAGTGTCCTGGAATCAAGCCCTGCATCAGGCTCTCTGCTCAGCGGGGAGCCTGCTTCCTCCCTTCTCTCTGCCTGCCTCTCTGCCTATTTGTGATCTCTGTCTGTCAAATAAATAAATAAATAAAATCTTTAAAAAAAAAAAAGTGGCTGACAATTCCATAGCAGACCAGCCACAGGTGCCCCTTAGTGCCTGCAGCTGGCCACCGTGTACCCATATTCCTGAGTATGTGCCACCAAGACCTTTTTGGAAAAAAATCTGGGCCTTGTCACACTCTGCCTTACTGATCTCACCCTCAATCAGCCTTGCAAAGGCTGTGGGACTTGAAAGTACCCGTAGTAGTAATCAGCCAGGGTCCCTCAGCTGATGCCCCGGGATGAAGTGTTGTCTTGGTTTGTAAGTGATAGGTGCTTGCGGGAACTGCTTTAGCTCTGCATGTGTGGAGACACAGCTGTCCAAAAGGGTGGCCCCCTGCCTTATCCCGTCCCGCTCCACACACCTATGTGTGCCCAGGCCAGGCTTCTCAGAGAGGAGGACACCCCGCTTTAGGGCAGCCACACCCAAAGGCACGTGAGAGCGCTGGCCACAAGCAGGGACTTATTCCTCTTCTTCGAGCCTTAGTTTCTCCTTTGGGCCATGGGGGTCATGCTCTGTCCTGACAGGACTGCCAGAAGAGTAAGGAAAACCAGGTCAAGTTTGTTCAAACGTCTGCCAGCATTGGGACACACAGAGGGGCTCGATCAGCGTTCATCTGTGCGTCTGTCCGTTCAGGGCACCTGTGTGTTAATGCGGCAGGGGCCTTGGGTTTGCTGGCTTCTTGGGAGAGAGACATGTTGTACTCTTTCCATGCTTCCTGGGAGGCATCCTGGGGTTGAGGTGACTGTCATTTCAATAGAAACCTCCAGGGAGCTAAGACTTTCATAGGAACCCCCCCCCAAAAAGCATTTCAAAGGTAGAGTGTCTGGGGAGAGGGAGGGGATGGTACTCCTGGACCAAGTTTCACATTCTTAGGGGGACCTTGTCCAAGGGGAGGGTGCCAGGACCAAAAATGATGTCATTAGAATGAGGCAGATGGGACCCCAAAACTCAGCAGCCACTTGTTCCCAAGGTCACAATTGGAAGAGAGGCGGGCAGATGTTCCTTATCCCCTCAAAAACCCTTTGAGCTGAAGCACATAGAGGCTGTGCCCACCGCAGGTCACCCTGCAAGGTACCACCTCCCGGGAGCACTGTGACTCCTGGGATATCTGCTTTCCCCAAAAACCCTTTCCCAGGGCCTGAAATGACTCCTTTCGTCACAGCCCAGGGTCAAAGTGTTGAAAGCCCTGCTTAAAATGCAAACCTATTACCTTGTGGGAGTGATCAGAGGCTGAACTCATGTTTGCATAATGCAGGGGCCGGCAACCTCTCAGTCCCGCGGGGCCCATGGGCAGAGCTAATGAGGGGGCCATCTGGCCTTCGTGGGGTGCAGCCGCTCAGCTCTGCCAGAGCGGCATCTGGGGCTGTAGCCCGGCGTGCCTGTCACCCACCTTCTTAGGAACCAGGATTCAGATGTTCACATCACGCCTCCTGGTTCGTGCCTCTTGACACCTAATCCAGCCACCCACCTGTGGCCAAATTCAGACATGCGTGTGTGCGCATACACACACACGCGAGTGTGAGCCCTGCCCCAGCCTGTCACCTGAATAGAGCCTAGGGGGTTCTACAACCGCCTGCTGTGCCCGGCCTTGAACCTCAGTCTGCAGGGCCCTGAGAAGCATGCACGGTGCCAGCCTTGTGCCTAACCCACACTCGCCCTGGCCCTCGTTAGTGGTCTTCGCGGTGAGGGTGTAGGAGCTCTCGCCGAGAGCTCCCACACAGGGGTGCCGCAGCCTGGCTGGGAACAGGTCAGCCTGACCCGTCTTCTACACGCACGACCGACTTCCCACAGCTGCTGCCATTGACGGGGCTCAGCAGGGAGGGGCGGCAGCGGGCATCTGACGGGCACCTGGTTTGTAAGTCGAGTTTCATTTCCTTCAGTCCTTCGTTCAGCGTTCAGCAGACGTTTGCTGACAGCCCAGATGAGGCACATTCAGGCCATGCCCGGGAGAGTCGGGGGTGGGCCTCCCAGCCAAGGGAATGTGGACCCTGGGTCTGGAGGGGGAAGCGTTTGACCACAGAAGGGACTGCAGTCCTGGACAGCGAGCTGGGAGGCCTAGAGGCACGAAAGAGTCAGAAGAGATCTAGAAGGTCAGAGGTGGGAGAGAGAGGCAGGAGTGGAGGCTGAAAAGGAGCCTGGGGCCTTGACTGCCATGAAGGGTTTTATCCTGGAGGCAAGGAGCACAGCTGGAGCCCAGGCTTGAGGCAGAAAATGAGCCCATGAGGTGAAAAGGCAGGGAGTATCAGAAAAGCACCCCCAACCACCCCCACCGTGGGGCTTTGTGACCTTCGGCCTGCTGTGAGCCTTTCTGGGCCTCCATGCCCCCCCCAGAACTGAGGCCTCTGATTCTGAGTGGTGGGGTCTGACCCGGCCCTCCTTGCATGGAGCTATTCCTGGACCTGCTCCCGAGGGAAGCTGGGGCCTGACCCTGCTTCCAGACTCCTGCCTGGGTTCCGAGCAGCTCCCCCCATCCCTGCCTGTCTGAGCCCTGGGAGGGATTATTACCTCTCGCTGGGGAAAGAGGTGGAACTCCTCAGGGACCAGTAATTAAAGCCCAACAGATTGTAATTCCCTAAAAGAAGGCTCAGCACAGAGAGGGAGGAGTGGTACCCGGAAACCCCACAGAAGACAGGAGGAGGAGGAGCACGGGGATTGAGGGCGGCCCGGGGTCTAGGGTGATCCGGTGATATCTGGAATCCTGTGACTCAGTGCAGCTTTTCAGCAAAGCCTCCCCAGTGCTGGGCCCTGAGCACTTGATTATTTCCAATCTTCAACCCCTTCCTGCGGAGCTTAGGTCCTGCCATCCCCATTTCACCGGTGAAGAAATGGAGGCAGCAGCCCATTAACTCGGGCTCCAGGCCCCTGCAGAGCATGGCCCTTCTTGCTGGATTTCTCTGGTGGGGGACCCAGCAGGGCAGACCTTCTGGCACCCTACCTGATACTCCCCATGTTTGGGGTCTTCTGTCTGTGGGAGGAGCAGGAGAATCATGGGTCACATCCCAGGCTGACGCTGTCATTCACTTACTTACCTGCCCTGGGATGCCAGGCAAGAGCTGCTCTTCTCCGGAGCGTCTCCTCATCAGTAAAAGGCTCGGATAATCTTAGGGTTCCTTGTAGCCTGAACCATTGGATTGGCCAGTAGGGCACATCCTGACAGCGGAGGTAAGTAACCGTCAAGAATTTCTGCACCCGCCCTCCGTCGTTCATCCCGGCAGGACCTTCCGAGCCCTTTGCCGTGTGAGGGGGGCTTCAGCTCTCACGTGCTAGCGAAAGGTGGGTGAGGGATCAACCCTGTGTGACAGGAGAGAGGCCCAAGATCAGGTTCTGCCCCTGCACTTAACTCCCCCTACTCCGCCCTTCACTGCCCCCCCCCTTTCTGTGACCAGACCTCCATTTCTCCAGGGCTTGAGGACCCAGACCAGAGATTGTTGGCTGGTGACGGCCTCAGACGGGCGCTGTTGGACCAGCACAGGGTCTTAAAGATTCATTTATTTATTTGGGAGAGAGAGAAAATCTCAAACAGACTGTACGTTGAGCACGGAGCCTGACGGGGGGCTTGATCCCATGACCCTGAGATCACGCACGACATGAGCCAAAGCCAAGTCTGACGCTTAGCCCCAGCTGCGCCCAGGGTCTTAAATACAACTTGGGATTTCACATTAAAAAAATCTACTTTTTGTTTCTCTGAAACTAAAAACCCGCACGCCCACAGGGGGCTGCAGACAGAGCCGACATGGGCTGCCACCTCTGCCGGGTTCGGGGCAGAGTTGCCCCCCTGCCTAGCCCTCCGTTCCAATCCCGGCGTCCCGGCTTTCTCCACTCTTGGGCAGATTCCATCTTTGAACCTTATCCGTAAAATGTCAGAACCAAGGGACTGATTCCAAACTGTGTCTTGAAAGTGTTCTCCAGAAATTCTCCAGGCAGGGGAAAAAGAAAAAAAAAAAAGGTGGCCCAGGTGCAGGAACTGCCTGGGGAAAGATAGGGAGGTCCAAAAGGGCACAGGATACTTGAGAAATACGGAGCTTTCCTTGCCTGCTGCCTGCGTGCTTGGTGAAGCCTGAACATGAGGCCAGTTGGACTGTCTTGGTTCCATAATGTGATTCATTCATTCCATTCACTCCGAGGGCCCTGGCAGCATCCCTGACTAGTGCACCATTGTGGGGCCTTTTCTCCTTTCTCTCACTGGATGGAGAAAAGCGGAGGACAGAGAGGTGAGGGGTGACCTGCCCTGGGTCCCAGCAAGGGCGGAATTTGGACAAGGGCTCCGATGCTCAACGACGGGTCACAGGGGCTCGTTCTGATCTAAGACGCTCTAAAAACTGCCTCTTTGGTGAGCTGCCTTTTCCTGTGCATTTTAAAAAATGCTCTTTTAGTTAATATGCGGGAGGGATTTCGATGTGCTCGTACATAACCTTTTGCTGAAGCGACAACGTGCTATAAAAGGGTCCCAGGAGAGTTGGTGTAATTTGGGCTGTGAGGGACAGAGAATACCAATGCAGACCTCTCCAGAAGGCCTGCTGCTCCTGGGAGCTGGGATGCCGGCGGGGGCGGGGCGGGGGCGGTTGTGGGGGCTCACCTCTCCACGCTGAGGCCAGGCCTCCAGTGCTCTCCCATCTTGTGCCCGGAGACCACGTGTTGTTCAGATCATGCTGGACTGTTTGGCCTTTTTTATTCCCTCACATTTTGAGTGAGCGTCTCAGTTCCTAGAGAAGGAGGTCTGGAATGGTGTCCAGGATGCAAAGGGACCGTGAGCGGGATGGTGGGACAGACACAGGAGCCCGTTTGTAGGCAAGAGCTGGCCAGTTGGTGAGGTGGTAAGGCAAAAGGGTCCATGCTGAGGGCAGATTGAAAGGCACCTTCAAGGTCTGTTCAGCATTTGCCCTTGGTCCCGAAGGATCCCAAAAGGGGGCTTGGGAGGTTTCAGTTAATTGAGGCTGATTCTAAATCAGGAGGCTTAAGAAATGGTAATTACCGTCCTGGGGGAGCAGACCAGAACTACCAGTGCTGCTGGGAGTAGAGATCATGGATTCTGGGCCCCTTGCCTCTCCCACACACCTAGAGGCTCCGAGACCTTCCGCCCAGAGGCATCAGGGCAGACCTGGTTACAGACTAGGGGCTGCTTCCTCCGTTCCTGTGTGTGGGCTTGGGGCATGGAGGTGTGTTCCGTGCCTGCGTGTGTGAGTGTGAATGTGAGCGTGCCCATGTGTGTGCTGGTACTGGGCCACCTCCAGGCCCCTTACTTCCTTACCTGTCCGGGGACAGAGAGAAGAGAACCTCCCAGGCGGATTCTCAGCAGGGCATGGGCTTTGGGACTCCAGAAAGCAGTGGTGTGGACACAGGTGATAGCGCATGGTTTGGGTTCCACCCAAAGAGGAACTTGTGTCATTTTGAGTTGCCCATAGGAGGCCTGGGATGCTGCAAGGGGCCAGGAGTGTCCCATCTTAACAGGTGAGCAGAGGCCAGACGTCTGTCTGTACCTTCCTGTCATTTGCAGTTCCTTCTAAGCCCAAGTCCTGGCACGGGGCATCCCCTTCCCCCAGCTGACACACAGCAGTTCCCAAGACTGTCCCATCTTCCTAAACCAAACTCACTGGAGGGACTGACAAAGGGCTTCTACCCCCTTGAACTTGGCCTGGAGAGACCCAGGGCGTGGGGATGAGGTTGATATTGTGTCACAGCATATGTGTGACGCTGAACTCGTGTGTGTGTGCATGTGTGTGTGTGCCGTGCACTCATGTGGGGAGGGCCACAAGCGCGGAGTGTGAGTGTCTGTGTAGAGAGTGTGCAGTGCACGTGGCTCTGAGCGGAGGCAGGTGGGCTGGGGGCACAGGCGTCTGCACTACGCAGGTGTTCACCATCAGATGCACACGAATGCACTTGGGCCGGTGGATGTGTTTGTGGCCAGGGTGTGTCTGTGGGGGTGCGTGCAGAGCCCCTCCCACCACCGCCAACTCCTTCTGGTCCGTTTTTCCCCACCCCAGACCCCCATCACCACCTTTGCCCCCGGTTCAGAACTCAGGGGCTCCCAGTTGCCCCAAATCCGACACCTCCACTTACAGGGAACTTGACACCTGGCAGCCCCAGTCTTGACCTCATCCTTGCTCTGGGCACAAGAGCAGGCCCAGCATGTGGCTAAGGGATCTCAGGAGATCTAAGGACAACAGCAAAAGAGCAAGAGGTGGCCTCCTGGTCACTACTCAGCCCCTCCCTGGAAGGTCCTGCAGGAGGTGGGTTTCTGAGTCTCTGAATCCCTGTCTCCCCTGACAGGGAGACCTTTCTGGAGCTACTGTGGGTATCTCCAGAGATGGCATGTTTTGAGAACGTGAGAACACGAGACATGGCGCTTCTGGAGACAGGATGCGAACATTTCTAGAGAGGAGATGGAAACCATTTAAGGGGAGGCACAATTTTGAAGAGGAAGTGGCATTTTGGGAGATGAGGTGTGAACATTTCTGGAGATAGAGGAGGGCATTTTCTGGAGTAAAGTTGAAGTCTTTCTGGATTCCAGACATTGCTAGAGATGAAACATTTCTGGAAATGGACTATTTCTAGAGATAAACTATAGTACCTCTAGAAAATGGAGTGTTTTTGAAGATGATGCAGGAGTATTTCTGGGAATAAAATAGGGCATTTCTGGATTTGAGGTATTTTTGGAGCTGAAGTGGAACATCTCTAGAGATGGGATGTGATATTTCTGGAAATGGAACATTCTTGGAGCTAAGATGGAGCCTTTATACAGAGCAGTGGCATTTGTGGAGATGGATTGTATCTGAAGATGAGAGAGGATTTTTTGAGATAAGATGGAACATTTCTGGAGATGGAATGTTCTGGAGCTGAACATTTCTGGATTCGAACCAAGCATTTCTGGAGAGGAAATTTGTCATTCTCAGAGGGTACCGAAGATGGGATATTTCTAGAGGTGGTGTTTTCTGGAGATGAGGGGGCCATTGCTAAAGCTGACTGTTTGCCTTTTGCAGAGTAGATGGGGGCGCGTCTCTTAGGGGGCCCAGGAACACCCACCTACCTGTGACCTTTGTTTCGCAGGAGATGAGGTCTCCTCTGAGGTCCAGAGGAGAGGCTTCTGCCCAGGCCCACTCCTCCTGTAAGTGGCGGAGCAGACCTTCTGAGGACCTTTCCAGAACAATCCCTTCCCTACCAGCCTTGTGCTGTCGTCTTCCCCAAGGGAGGCCAGAGCCCTCTCAGTCCTGTTCTTGGGGTCCCCACCCCCATCCTTGTGGGGCCCTGGCAGCCTCCAGGCTCACTGCAGGAATAGGCAGTGACTGAATGGTTAAATTTAATTTAATTCAATTTCTTTGGAGCCATCTGAGGCTTGCTCCCCAGCCCTCTCTGCCAGGAGCCTCCTCCCTCTCTCGAGCCGGTATCCGACCCCCCCCCCCCGACCTTAAACCAGCCCTGAGGTTGGCCTTGCTTCAACAGAAGGAAACGGGGGTGGGGGTGTACAAGGCTGAACATGGTGAAGGCCAAGGTTCCTGCTCTAGCCTAGGCTGATTGTCGGGGGGGCACAGGGGAAGGTGTGCCAGGCCGCCTCCCCCCAACTCCAAGGAGGCGGCCATAGAGGCCTGTCGCCACTTGAGCCGGCCTAGAGCCCCGGAGTAATTATTTCTCTTCCTTAATTGAAATTTCAGCCTCAGTGATCCTGCCTCAGAAGTGTGAGGTAGGGGAGGGCGCCTGGTGGGGTGGGAGAGGGTGGGGAGCCCTCTTGCCTGCCCCCAGAAGCTGGGAGGTAGTGCCAGCTTCCAGGCCCCAAACTCTGGTGGTGGGCATGGGGTGGAGGGCTGCCACTTGGGGAGACGGGGGCCAGGGTGGGGGGCATTGCTTCGGGCCAGTTATGGCAAACTGCAGTTAAAAAGCTGAACCTTTCACCTGATGGCTGGGGAGAAGGTCGAGAGGAAGAGGACGGCTGGCCTGAGGCAGGTGTACCATGGGCGGCCACCTGTGTTGACCGATTCTGAGCCAGGGTGGCAGGAGGGAGTGGGCAACCGGGGTCGGGGGGAGCCACTGCCTCCTCCCAGATCTGGCAGGGATCTGAGGGGGTGGCCTGGGGGGCTGTGACTCAGGCGGGGCAGGCCATGATGGCGGCAGGCCCAGTTCCTGGTTCAGGCCTGGGTGAGGCAGCTGGCCTGGTGGGGTGGGGTGGGCTGTGGCTGGTGGGGGCAGCTGAGGAGGCTGTTTTCCCAGCTGCGGTCAGGCTGGGCGGAGCATCCGGGCTGGGCGCTGGGTCACCGCGCGCGCGCGCGCGCGCACACACACACACACACACTCACTCTCTCTCTCTCTCTCTCTCTCCCCCCCCCCCCTTCCTCTCTCTCTACCTGGGTGGTCCCTGCTACCCCACAGGGCCTGAGGCCTGTCTGCTGGTGGAAGAGGGGGGCAGTAGGAAGCAGGGGGGCAGGGAAGCTATGGGCTCCAGACAGGCTAAGAGTCCACCCCTCTTTGAGCTTCTGAGCGGCGGCTCTGAGGTACTCAGGTTAAACGTCCAGGCTTTCAGCTTCTGCCCACATTTGTCCAGACTCAGGCCAAAACAGGCCCCATCACAAGGGAGCAGCTGTAGCCGTCCCCGCCCCCAGGCCCTGGTGCTTGCCCTCAGGGTCTCAGTCTTTCCCAACTGGGAAATGGGATTTGTGGTCAGCTCGTTTTCAGGGCTGAAAGAAGCTGCCAGGTGCTCAAGACCCCAAGCCCAGGCTGTTGTGGTTACGAAGAAATGTGCCTCAGCCTGAGCAGGCCAGGCCGGCCCCCTGTGAGCAGTAGGAGCCCAGGGAATGGCAGCGCTGTCATCTGTGTCGGGACTGACACTGTTTTCCCAGCACCCAGAAGTGGCTGTCAGGGGAGCTCCCCACCTGGGGCCTCCTCCACCCCTGGGAGGGCAGGTTTTGTGACAAGGGAGGCTAAGGCCTTTTGGAGTAAGGACAGGGCCGGGAGAGGAATGGGGAGGTGGCTGCCTTTTCCACTCATGTGGCTCCCACGCGCACACATTGGGCATCACACATCCTTAAAGAGCTCTCCAGAAAACCCACTGAGGTGAGAGCCTTGCTCAGCAAGTCCATGTCCCTGTGTCTCGCCTAACCCCTGGGTGGCAAAGCTCACACATCTTCCATGGGAGGGATGGAGGTGGCAGGGGTCTGTGGCTGTTCTCCAAGGAGAAGAGGAGAGAAGCAGATGCGTGGAAGGGACAAGTCAGCTCCAGGGGCTGAGGAAGGGAAGAAGGTGCCACTGCATTCGTAGTCCTTTTCTTAGAGAGAGAGGAGGAGGACAGACGCTGGGAGAGATGGGGGAGGGATGAGGATGGCAGAGACAGTCTGGCAGCAAGGGTCGGGGTGGAGGGCCCTGGAGCCTGAGCTTGACCCAGCTGCAGAATGGCTGCCGCTTGCCTGGGTCATGGCCCCCTTGGGGAGCTCTGTTCTGGCTCAGCTCCAGGCAGCTCCAATACCTGCCCCTTCTCTTGACCTCCCGCCGCCATGGGGGCCTGCCTTGGCCCACTGCTTGGGGATTTTGAGGCCTTAAACCTCCACCCACCAGGAGCTGGGCTGGGTTCTCCTGGCAGTGGGGGAGAGGGAGTGGAGGGGAGCAGCAGCAGGGGCACCCCAGAGGCCACCTGGGGTGGCTCCCAGGCGCCAGTCTAGCCCCGTCAGTCTGTTGCTGAGCTGACCTTGTCACCCTGGGTCCAGAGAGAGGGCTGCCCCTCCCCCACGAGCAGAGAGCCTGCAGAGCTATCATGAGTCACCTTACGGTCACAGACAACTCCCTTTACCCACTGGGGAGAAGCAGGAAGCATCCCAGAGGACGTGGGATCGCTCACCTGCATGGGTCAGACCCCGTGCTGCTCTGGTGTCCACCTGGAGCCTTGGGAGACCCTCAGGGACCTCCGTGTTTAGGAGCAAAGAGGGTGTGCAGACACAGAAATGCATACCTTTGTAGTCCTGTGGCCAGCGGCTCCCCTCCCCTCCTCCATCCAGAGAAACCCTGGAGATCCCAGGTACCAGTGCTGTGCTTTCTTCCTCTGCACCACCTTCCCGAGGTTCTGAGCCCTAACCTGGAGAATTAGGGTCACTATCCCCCGTGATGCTCCACATTCACCCCTTCTCAGCCTTGGAGATGGCCAGCCTGGAGAGGGACCTGACACTGTGTCATGTCTGCCAGGAACCGCCTCCCACCCCCACCCCTGCCACCAGAGAGTGGAAGGACTTACATGGGGCTGCCTGGGCTGGGATTCGAACCGGCAACCGCAGAGCACAGCTCCCGGGGAAGAGAGGTTCAGGCAGTGCAGGCCTGTGGCCCAGTGCTCTGCGATTTATTTCTGACCCCCCAACCCTTGGCCCACCTTGGCAGGCCTCAGGGCAGAGCCCCCTCTCTTGGTTTTTGCTCAGAACAAAGCAGCCTCTAGGAGATGTGCCAAAGCCAAAGCTTCAGTCAGAGCAGGTGAAAGGGAACTTTATCTCTGCCTTTTGTTACTTAAGGAAGGAGTGCAGGGAACGGATTTGCCCTTGAATAGGGAGAGAGGGAGACCAGGGTGGGGGATGGGGGTGGGGGGGGGGGGGGGGGGGTGGGTGGGGGCTGAAGGAGGGGGGGGGGGGGGGGGGGGGGGGGTAAATGCTTAAGGATAGGGCAGGGGCCGACACACCTGAGACCGGATTTCTCGCTTACCCGCTAGAACATCAAGAGCCTGGTGGTCATTTTAGTATTCAACATGCGTGGACACACACACAGGCACACACGCTCTCACACATACACACACTTTTATGCACTCACACGTGTCACTCCCGTCCTCCCCACCACCCTCTGAGGTCCCCTCCAAGCCAGGAAGCAGAGAGGAGGAAAAAAGGAGAAAGGGAAAAAGAAATAGAAAGATTAGTGGGAAGAAAATCCGGCTCCGTGGGGCGGGCTCGGCCACCTTCCTGCGCAAGAGAGGATCTTCCCTCCCGGGCCCCTCCATCGCCCCATTAATAAGATGGGGCCCTTGTTCATGAGTTCTGCCGCAGAAAGGGAAGAATCAAGGACTTTTCAATAAGAGAGAACTCCCTGGGTGGTTTTGAATAGTTGCTTTTTGTGTGGGCAGTGAGGGACTGGTCCTTTCCTCGGCGCCCTGCCCCGCCCGCCTCCCTCCGCTGCTCCCTCCGCGTGCTCCTGGGTCTCCAGATGGATGAGCTCGTTTCTTGGGAGCCGGGGCCATTATTGTTCCTGCCTTTCCCTCCTGACATCCTCAGCTTTGCAGAGGCCATGGGCAGCCTTCATATCTCGGGAAAGCTAGAGAATCCCCAAGGTGATTCTAAAAAGGCTTAAACCTGGGGAGTAGGGCCCAGCGTGGAGCACCCGGTCCCTGTCCTGTGCCAGGGAAACAAAGGCACGCTCCCCACATCCCTTCCCTGGGTGCTGGGCCTGCTGGCCTCCACCAAGCTCACGGCCATTGCTGCGGTGCCAATAGAAGGGGCGTGAATGGAGGCGAGGCTGGCCAAGGGGAGATGACGGTGGAAAAGGAGAGAGACAAGCAAATCCGTTTTATCAGACGCTGCATATCTTAGGAAAGCACATTTCAGCTCTTTTGGCTTTTGGCAAGCTGGTCCTACCCTTTAATTTTCTAATAAAAAGGAATTACGTTTGCTGAAAAGGCAGTAACCAGCTTCATGTCAGTGTCTCTTAGCAGAGACCATAATTCCCATCTTGGGTGCCTGCCGGCTCGGGTCTAGGGGATGGGCTCCTGTGGCCAAAAGTGACTCTGTACGGGGACCCCGGGGGCAGATGGCAGGCAGTGCTGTGGGCGGTCCACCCCCAGCCCGGCCTCCAGCCATGGTTCCAGGCTCACCACCAAGGCCCCAAGACTCATAGCAGACACTTAATAAATATTTGTGGCATGAATGAATGCATGAATTCTTATTGCTGAGGCCTGGGGTAGCTGGCAGGATGCTCAGAGGGTTGGATCTTTGTCGAATGAATGAACGCATGAGTGCACGGATGAAATCTGTGCCCTCCGGAGTCTGAAGTCACCTATCTGGAAGGACTTACCAACCCTGTACCACTTGCAGCTCCCCAGCCTGCCCCCGCCCCACAACCACGCCTGGCACAGAATTGACTGGAAACTTGCCCAAAATAATCTTTTTTAAAAATATGTGTTTATTTTATTTTATTTTTTTAAGACAAAACAGAAGTGTGTAAAGTTGGAACTTCAGGTCCCCAGAGCTCCATGTCCGAGTCCCCAGACTCAGAGGCAGGGGCCCCATCCTTGAGCCCTTGCTCCTTTCCCTGGGAATTCTGTGCTTTGGGTCCACTTTGGGATTTCCTCCAGGGGGACCCTTCCACACACACTGTTCTGTAGTCAGTCCTCCCCTGGCCCGCTCCCCAGCCTGGGCCACAGGAAGCACACAGTAGGGCCTCACGTAAGTGCCCTGTCTCTGCAGGGTGGACTTGGGGACAGCGTGACAGCGTTTTTTTGCTGTTACAAATACCTTCATTCCAGTCCCAGTTTTAAACAAGCTTGTGTAGGCAGAATACATACCACAGGTGGGCACTTGATCAATGGTAGCCTTTGTGATTTGGAACAAATCTGGACTCGGTTCCATGCCCCAAACATCTCTCGTACCCCTTCGGTGTACCAGGGACCCCCATGGTTCCAGAGGGGTGGGAGCCTCTCCCTGCCCACCCCCCCAGCAACAACATCAGGAGCCCAGCTGCCCCGCCCCTCAGCAGCCATCACTGCCAGCACCTGGGTACTGTCAGACTGATTTATGCCACTGGAAATGCCAGGGCATGTTGGCAAGCGGATCTCACACACAGCATCCTTTCTGGGGCTGACCCCAGTGTGGAGGCATGGAGGCACCCTTCCCAGCCCCTCCCTGCCCCACATCCATGTCCCAGGCACCGTGTGTGCTACTTTAGCCAGCAGACATGGGAGCATCCTGGGGCTCATCTGGCTGGGCGCTTGGGAAGAGACACACAGAAATGCCCAGCATACCTTCCCTGGGCCTGCCCAAATCACAGTCCCTGGGGGTGGTCTGGAATTAGAACTCTAATAAACCCCTTGGGGACCGCTGTGTGCCAGCCTGGATCAGGAACCAATACAAGGCATAGCAATATCAGGGACATCTTTTAGGGTGACCAGGGCCTGGTCCTTTTTGCAGCTGGGTGGTGGGAGAGCTGATGGGCTCAGAATGGGAAGGGGACCAGCAGGAGATATTGCTTCCTAAGATTCTGGTTTGGGTGGTGACATAGGTCACCTTTTTGTCCCCTGCACAGTTCTTGGCATACAGTGAATGCTGAAGAGACTTTGCTTACAGACACTAGTGACTTTGTTAATGGTGATGCTTGTGTCTGTGCTGACTTTGGGGTCCCGTTGGGACTGCCAGGATCACCCCCCTTCTCACTGATAGCCAACTTGTCTTGAGGGGGGACCCAGTTGCAGTCTGGAGTATTGTAGGTTTCAGGTTCCCCATGGTTCAAATATCAGCCCCTCTGCCCTGGGTGACCTTCCCTGCACTGAGCCTCTGTTGGCTGTTCTGTAAACTGGGTCTGATCATCTTGGCACACCCAGGGTGGTGGCCATGAGTGGTGGTAGCCAAGGAGGCGAGCCCCTGTGCAGAACCGGGTCCTTACCAGGTGATTTCCCGAGGGTGGCCCTGGTGTGATTTTCATTCCAAATAGTTTTTTAATTACAAAAGACGAAACGTGATGGTTGTTAAGTAGAAAAGGAAGTAGTGGAGGTACATGAATCGGTCTGAGTTGCTCAGCACAGAGGTTCCTTGGAGGCCAGTACTTTTCCTTTCTAATGCGCGCCTTTGGATGGGGTGTGTGTGTGTGTGTGTGTGTGTGTGTGTGTGTGTGCTTGCGCGTGGACGCGCGAGCATTTGTGCACACGCACACACACTTAAATCTTCATAGCGAGCCTACTGTGTGTGGAACCCTGAGGATTTAGAGACGACACGGACCCCGGCTCTGCCTTTAGGGGGCGCTCTGGGTCCTGTTGGGGAGACTGATTGGAACCTGATAAATTAGCCTTTGATGGGGAGCCCGCTGTAAGGAGATGAGGTAAGAGGGGGTGCACAAAGGCAGGAGCTCACTGTGGGTGCGGGGTGGGGTCGGGTGGGGGAGCGGCAAGGGCTTGGCTGGGTCGCAGGTTTTGAACTGGGCCTGCACAAACGCTTGGAAGTGTTTAGGTAGAGAAAACCCGGGGAGCGGGAAGAGCCCTCGGGGAGAGGGAGGGAGGTGGCCGGGGACACGCGGGCTTTGGGATCCCGGCAGGACTGCCTGGCTCGGCCCCTCCGTGCGAAGCCACCCGTGAGAGCTTGGCGACGGCGCGCAGCGTGTGTGCGCTGGGGACGGGGCGCGGGGGGGCGCGGGGCCCTGGACGCCGGGGCCAGAGCCTCGGCTTTCTTCTGGAAGTCATGGGAGCCGCCGCAGGCTTTGAAGCAGGGAAATGACCTGGTCCGGTGTGTGTGTTTGAAAGCGCCCTCCGGCAGAGCTTGCAGGAGGGTGAGGGGGTCAGGGAGCCCCCCCGGAGGCGCGTGCGGTGGTCCGGGGCGCCGCCGAGCAGCGCTGGTGGCCGGGACGTGGCCGGAGGGAGGGCGGGCCTGACGGCGGGGGTGGGAGCGGCTGTGCCGCCGCCGGCGATTGGACGCGGGCGGGGAGGGCGGGGTCTGGGGCGAGGACCCGGAATGGACGGTGCGCGGCTCCTGACGTGGGCGGGCGCGGCGTGGGGGGGCGGGCTGGCGCCGCCTTCCTCCCGCCCAGGCAGCGGCCGGCTCCTAGCTCGGGAGCGCCTGGCCCTCCGGCCCCCCATTCCCCCTTTCTGGGCAGCATGCCCTCCACCGGCACCTGGCAGACCCGCGCTGCAGACAGCAGCGGGCGGAGGCCTTTGTGCTTTCCAAGTCCTCCTCCAGGGACGCGGGTGATGACCGAGCCGGCAGATGCCCCGCTGGTGCCACTGCCGCCACCCACCACCCTCTGACGCTCAGCTGCTCCCCAGAAAGAAAGACCTTGTCACAAAGGGAGGGAGGGAGAGGACGCGCTTCCGCGACGCAGCCCATCTGGGAGCCAACGTTATTTTCCCGATTCAAGGAAACATCTGTTCATGCCTCTTCTTTTAGAGAGAGGCGGGCAGCCGACCCAGGACGAGGGAAGCCGCCGGGCTTGTCCCTGGCGCTGGCCAGGAGGGTGGAGAACGTGGCTGAGCCCAGGACCCCCGCCCAGAGGGGTTTAAAACAAGCCACCACCGTTCTATGTCCGATTTCCACCCACCTGCTGCCACTTGGCCTGCCTGCCTCTGTCCCTCTGTGGACTTCTGGTGCTTCCTCCACCCTGTAGATGCCAGTGGCTGTCACCGCCTCCCCTCAAGTACAGGGCTCCTGGGGCAAAAACTGCACCCTCCCCCAGAGTGCCATATGTGTTTATCGAGGGACCCCTTCATTATTTCTCACACACACAAGCCATGTTTTTTGAAAGATATGGCTGCCAAACAAACTGCATTTATTACATAATGATTAATTCATTGCCCCCATTTCTTATTAATCAAAGACATCCATAACTGCCTATCTGAGCTTTGGGTGGGGGAGATAGCCAGCAGGGCCTCGAGCTGACAGCCTTCTGGCCCAGAGCAGGGGGACTGCTAGATTTGTGTCACTGTGGCCTTGTTTGGGTAAATGCACAGTACCCCTGAGGTTTCTAGAAGAAATAGAGACAGCTCACGGACCCCCCCCCCCCGCACCTCGCCTCCCCGAGCCCCTGGGGCCACCTGGGATGCTTTATCACCCCCTCTCCAGCCAGCTTTGAGCTCTGGCTGGCTGCTTGGCACTAGGCCACTGGTTGACCGACGGCTTGGCAGAGGATGAGGGAGAAGGAGTAGGCTTGTCCCAATCCCTGGAAGCTGCCATTAGCGGCAGCCTGGGATGGAGATGGGAGCCTGGGCTGAGGTCAAGACTGTTGTGGGCAGAACTGGAGGGCAGATGACCGAGCACTGTCCTGGCAAGCTGGTCCTGGACACAGAAGCTGAGAATCTTGGGGTTCCAGAGCATTTGAGACTCTATCCTCTCACCTCCCAGGGGGTATATCAAGCTTACGTTTTTAGCTCTTGGGATACATGAGAAGTCTGAGGTTGGGCCAGTGCCATCTACTCTTTCTTTACCCTCTCATCCAACACTGACCGTGTGGCCTGCCATTCACCAGGAACGTCCCTGACCTCAAGGTGTTCATAGTCTAGTAGGCTATACACAGATGCCCAGATAAGTCATGGCTGTCCTGTGTGGTGTCAAGCCACGGGTTGCCCAGGAAGGTAGGGACCAACGGGAAGGTACCTAACCTAAACCGGGCTGTGTGGTCAGGGAAGCCTTCCTGGAGGAGGTACTATTGCTAAGTGCTTTTGGGTTTGGGTTTTTTGTTTTTTTTTTCGGTCTGCTTTTTAAATAACTGCTTTGCGCCACATGCCATTAGGTGCTTTTCACATACGTTGTCGTGTTTCATTTGCACCAACAACCCTGTGAGGTAGGAAATAGCTTCCGCATGTTCTCGATGAGTAAGCTAAGTATCAGAGGGGAGGTTGCTTGGCCAACTCACTCAGCCAGGATTAGAACTCTAAGTGGTTCTTAAAAGATGAGAGAAGAGATGTTAGGGAATGGGAGGTGAGTCTGGTGTCCCTGGCAGAAGAAACAGCAAAGGCAAAGGCACGGCAGTGGGAGCTGCTGGGGCACGAAGGTGTGTAATGCTGGAGTGAGCAGGGGGGACTTGAGTCATGGAGAGCCTTGAATGCTGATGGCAGAGAGCTGGAGAGCCACAGCAGGTGTGTGAGTTGGGGCAGCGTCCCACTGCAAGAGGCACCCTTGCCTGCCTGTCTCCTTTTAGGTACCTGGTGACTGGCATACTTTCTAGATCTGGTACATCTTTTCCTGCTTCTGACCTCTGGAGACAGCAGACAGGCTGGCATCAAGCATCAGGGAAATGCCCAACACATAAGCCCCCTGGGGGCCTCCTGGACCTCTCCTCAAATCCTGCAGTGCCCATCTCCACTGTCCCTGTCCATAAAGAGGTTGAACGGCAGCCAGCATCTGCCCGTCAGTGGAGAGTTCCCGCTCTTAGCACCAGCTCGCTGAGCTGCCTCCAGGGACGGTCCTGCCCGCCTCCCCAGAGAGTCAGCACTTCCGCTGCTGCCTAATGGCTCTCTCGGCTGGAGACGATCCTTAATATTTAGCCCGCGTGGCAGAAGCCTTAATAGCAGCAATTCTCCCTCCCCACTCCTGCCTCCTGAGCCCCAGAGACAGCCCTGCTCACCTTCTGAGCTGACCTCCCCTGCCCCCAGGCATCAGACAGAGGCCTTTCTGCCGCTCTGGGTAATATCTGGAATGCACAAGCACCCAGCAGCCCCTTGTCAGTGGTGTTTTCTCCTCTGGGATCCAGAGATGCCCTGTGAGAGTATTATTAGTGTGGTCTCCATTTTAAAAGATGAGAGTAGTGACACTTAGAAGGGAGCCACGATGAAGACAGATCATTTGAGGCTCAATCTTTCCTCCTCCTCTTGGTTCCAGGAAGTGGCCCGTGTTCCCTCACACCCACAAGACCTTCACCACTACCGATCTACCTGGAGCTCTATCCTCCCTTCTCTCTCTCTCTCTCTTAGATCCCATCTCGGGGAAGCCTCCATGTTCCACCACCACTGCCCTTAGTATTTACTAAGGACGGCATTCTTCTGCACACTGAGTAGGCTCCACAAGGTCAGGATTCAACCCCTCTGTATCCCTAGCACCCAATATGGGGCATACGGGCCCTCAAAAATATTTACTGAATGAGTAAATGAGCAAATGGGTAAGTGGATCCCTGTGCTAGTTAGGAGAAGGCTAGTTGCAGTAACAGACAAACCCTAATATTTCTATTAGTTTATTCTCCATGCGTGAGGATAGTGAGTTTCTGGTTGGTAGACGGTTTCCTTCATGGGGTGAAAGGCCTTAGTCTTCCCCTGTGACCTCACTACGGTCCCCACGCCTGGAATGGGTGCATCACTCCTACTCACATTCCATTGGCTAGAATTCAAGTCATGTGACCTGTCCAGTTGCAAGGGAGGCTGGGGAATGTAGTCCAGATGTGGCTCTGCAGCCCACTATCGGTTTTGTCGACTCCAAAGCTTCCCATTAGGGTTACTCTGTTGGTCTGCTTAACCACCAGCGTCAACCTTTACCGAGCCCTTCTCATGGTTGTAAGTGCTTTTCTCTCATTGGCTCATTTCATTTGCATAACATCCCTGCCTGGTGGGCGTTACTGTCCCTGTTCATAAATGAGGAGGCTGGGGCTCACATGTTCTGTGAAGGGGCAAAGCGCACTCAAGGACCCTGCCCTGCTTCCTTCAAGTCTACCTGTCCAAAGTCTCTCCTAGAAACACACCACCGGTGTCCAGGGGAGACTCTTCTTCCCAAGCCTCTACACAGGTGTTTAAGCAAGCAGGCCAGGGTCTAGAAGAAAGGAACTGTATCTAGACTGAACAGCAGTTGCTGGCTTCCCTTTGCCCTGGTCTGTGCAGGTTTTTGCTCTTGCCTGGGATGGGGTGGGGGTACATTTCTCTGTAGGCTTAGCACTCTTCCATCATTTCAGCTGTCCATTTTTGGAGGGTTTCTGTTCCTCACCACCTCCCTGGCTCCAGGCCTGTGCCGTGCCCCACCTGTGGCTGGTGGGGTAAAGTAGGACTGGCCCTCCGACACAGCGAGAAGGCATACAACGTGGTCACCAACTATTGGCTGTCCACTCTGCATTTTGTCTCCCAGCCCCTTATGATTGGCAGTTGCTCTCCTGCTGTCCTTTCTGCCACTTAGCAGCAGCCCCCTGCCTCTCACCCCGTGCAGAGAAAGGACAAATACCCCTGGTGGGAAAGCTGCAGGCAGAGGCCAGTCAGTGCTGTGATCGGGTCTGTATGGAGGATAGGATAGCTCTGGCGAGTGGCATCCTCCCGAGCCAGGTAGCCCAGACTTCCTGGAGGAGGTGACATTTGGTTGTTCCTTGAAGGCAGAGGCCATAGTTTGTCAGATTGAGAGATGGGAAGGGCATTCCAGGCAGAGGTAACAGCTTGTGCAAAGACTGAGGGAGTCCGCCTTCTTGGCTCCTGTCTCTGCCTTCACCCCTAGAGCCAGGTTTGTTGCCCAGACCAGTGACCCAGGTCCTTCCAGCCTATGCTGAAGAGGGAATGTCTTCCAGTCTGTGGAGGAGTAGAGGAGGCACGAGAAGAGGCGGAAGAAGGAGGAGGAAAGGACACCACGAAAGGAAGAAGGTGAGGAGGGAAAAGGAGCAAATATTGAGAAGGCTGAGCACCTGCTGAGGCCCTGAAGGGGCCTGGATCTTTTTGCTGTCACCTCAGGCCTCTTCTCTTCTCCCCTTGTTCACTCAGCTCTGGACACGGTGGCCTCCTTGTTCTCCATCATTCACATATCATGCCTCAGGGCCTTTGCACTGGCTGTTTGCTCTGGCTCTGACTCCAGGGGTCTCACTACAGATAGCCATATAACTGATTTCTGTTCCCCTTTAGTTTTATCTCAATGTCACCTCTTAATGAGACCTACCAGATTATCCTGTTTAAAACTACAAACCATCTCCCTCACATTCCCACTCTCCTTACTCTGTGTTTTCTCCAAAGCACATAGTCACCTTCTAATGACCTGTACACTTTGCTTATTTATGTTTTTGCTTGTTGGCTGCCTCCTTCTCCCCACCTCCCCACAATATACTCCTACCCCAAGGCTGCACTTTTTTTTCTTTTTTCTTTTTTTTTAAAGTTAACTCTACCCACAGCGTGAGGCTGGAACTCACCACCCCAAGATCAAGAAAGAGTTGCATGCTCCACCGACTAAGCCAGTCAGGTGTCCTCGGATTTTTTCTTTTTAATCTGTCTTGTTCAGTAGTGGATCTCTAGCCCCTGAACATTGTTGGCGCTCAATAAGTGTTGAAATTAATGAGTGAGTTCAGCCCTGGGCAGATTGTGACCCCATTTCAATGACGAAGGAATGAAGGCCCGGGGTCTCGCGGCCACGTGGTGGGGGACGGCCCAGCGCAGTGCGGGAGGAATATCTGCCAATCTCTAGCATCCGGCTCTCATTGTCGGAGGGCCTGTCCCACGGCAGGGCGCGGGGCGGCGCGAGGGCGCAGGTAGTCATGGTTACAGCGCCTGAGACGCCTTGTATTTCCTGCCTTTTGTGTTCGCACGAGCCCCAGCCCCCCACCCGGGCCGCCGTCCCTGATTAGCCGTCACGCTGCCGAGGGGCGGGGCGGCCCCAGGAGCCCCGCCCGGGCCCGGAAATGGGCGGGGCTAAGGCGTGTGGGAGGGGCACCGGGGAGAGGCCTGTCAGTTCTCAGGCGTGCACGGCCCGTGATTAACAAGCCGGGCGCGGGTGCGCGCTGCTGGAAAAGGGCGGGGCTTCCGGAACAGCAGCTCTGGAAGCTTGGTTTGGGGGTGAGTGCGCCATGATGGCGGCCCCCGACAAAGGGCGCCTCGTGCCAGCGGCTCTGCCTCTTATAGTTTTCTCTGGCCTCCCCGGTGTCTGAGAATGAGGCCCGAGTGGGCCAGCACTCGGTGGTCTACCCCTGCCGACCTGTCCCTAGTGGCCTACCTGTCCCGGGGGCTGACCATCATTCTCACGCGCTGTCCTGTTCTTGGCCCATTCCTCACTCCTCCTCAGGAAGCTTTCCCTGTAGACCACTTGCCCTGTTCTGCTTAACAGCTCGTCTCCCTTGCAGTTGTACCTTTATTTGCACCTCCTCACGCACCAGACAGAACGCCGTGGGGTAGGGGGTGGGGGGGCTTGCCTGAAGACTGGCACACAGTAGGTGCTCAATTTGTATTGTTGAATGAATCCATTCATCAGGCTGCCCCGTAGTCCTCCTTGGCAGGCCCAGTGCTGGATGCTGGGACTTGGGAGAAAGGGAGACAGATGCTCCTTCACTTCCAGACACAGAAGAGCTTGTGTCCAAGGCCAGGCTGTGGGGTGAGTGTCTGGCCTGGACCCCAGGCCAGAGGAGCCTGGTTTGGTGTGTGCCCTTGGTGAATGGTCCACTGTGTTGGCCAGATGGGGAGCCCTGGGGCAGGCCCTAGGAAGCAGGAGAGAAACAGAAATGAGCTGGTGAGGGCTGCTCAGCACACTGGGCCAGAGACTCCTGGGAGGCCCAGATATCTGACTTCCCCTTTGTGGAACACTGCCGGTGCCCTTCCCTGGCTTGAGGGGGTGGACTAGATGAAACCTCCACAGCTCTACCCCCACAGCACTCCCGACAACGAAGAGGGAGCTGCAGTCATGAAATCAGTTACACAGTTATCCATGGATATCCTTTGTGGAGTTTTGATAGACTTTGGGGTAAATACGTTATTCCCCACTAACACCCCCCCCCCTCCAAAATACTGCTTACAGCAGAGCCAACAAGAAGATAGTATTAAATCAGAGCTTCATCAACTTTGGAGTTTGTATCAAGGGCAAGTTCATTTACAGATCTTAAGGGGTGGGGCCCAGGAATCATCCCTTTTTCAAGCCTGTGTGGTTTTGCTGCTCAGAATCTTAAGTCCAGGGGCGCCTGGATGGCTCAGTCAGTTAAGCATCTGACTCTTGATTTCAGCTAGGTCATGATCTCAGAGTTGGGCTCTGACCTGGGTGTGGAGCCTGCTTAAGATTCTCTCTTTCTCCCTCCACTCCTCTTCCTCAGCAACCCCCCCAAAAAGGATGAAATCCTTTAAAAAAAGTAGAATCTTAAGTCCAAATTTTTGAGAAATGGAATAACAAATGTTTGTGTTTCTGAACACATTCAAACCCCTTCCCAGGCTCTAGCGAGACCCCTCTGCCACTCTTTATCCCAGACCCTGGGCCCAGATTCAAGTCTAGACTCCACAAACTCTGAACCCTTGGGGAATTGGGGAAAAAAAAAAAAAAGTTCTGTATTGTCTTCAGATAAAGTGTGCCTGTGTACCCACATACACACACACTTTGCATTTTGTTTCAGGGAGTTCTCACACCTGGCTTGAGTGGTCTGAAAAGCAGGAGTGACCTGTTTGGGGAACAGCCTCCATGCTGACACTCTCCTGAACCTAGGGCCAAAGGGCACAATTGTATGGGTTGTACATTGCACAAGGGTTCCTGGCGGAAATCCAGCTAAGCTGTGCAGACTGGCATCTGGGGTGTCTTTCTCTATTTTGTACAAAGGCATCATATAGAATGCCCTAACCCTCATCTTCACTTGCCTGCCTGCCTCCCAGGACAGCTCAGGTTGGCGGCACTGATGAAGTTACAGAAATTATGCACATTATTGCTGACTAGAAGACCTTCCATAAACTCCATTATTAAAGTTGCAACCAATGACCCAGCAGCCCTCACCCACTAATGCTTGGCTCCTGGTGCTTCTACAATACTGGGCTTTTACTGAGCAGTGGTTGGAAGCTACCCACAGGCTTCACTTGGGATAGGAAAATGGTCAGGGCAGTTAGGACTATGTCTCAGCAGAGAGTGGGGAGGAGAATAGTAGGTAGGGGAGCACCTCTTATGTAAATAATTACCCAGTTGACTGAATGGCTCATGGGGTCCATTCTGTATATCAGGAAAACTGAGGCTCTGAGGTAGGTGGTCATTGGGGATGGAGAAGATCTAGACTTGATGGGCAAAAGCTCTGGAGTGGGCCAGAAAGGAGGCCAAGGAGGGTGAGGAGCAGTCGCTCTGGCCATGCCTGACTGCACCATAGACCTTGCAGCCAGCCTTCTGGAAGCCTTCCCTGACCTTTGGACTGCTGAGAGGCCTCCTCTGGGCTCACCCAGCCTGGGCTTTCCTGTCAGAGTGCTGCCACCTGAACTTGGCAGGCCTGTTTGTGCAGTCTCCCCAACGGCCTGCCGGCATCCCAGCACTAAGCCTAGAGCCATAGACCCAGGGCCTGGCACATGGTGTAAAATGCAGCTTTGTTGAATGAACGTGTGATAAGTGGCTGCCGAAGTGGGCTCAAGGCTCCTAGCAGCTTGGCCTCTAGACCACCAGAGGAGAAGTCCTGGCACCTGGGGCCGGTGAGGGCAGCCAGACTGGGAGACCTGGGGTGGGAGGAGCTGGAGCAGGAAGGAGAGGCTTAGGCCTGAGGTTAGACAGGCCAAGGGGAGCTTCGGGCACTGGAGCCGACCCGAAGGGTGAGTTGGCATTTCCTGTTTGCCAAGGTCCCAGCGGCCACCCTCAGTGACCTCCCATCCCAGCTCAGCCTGCCGGAGGGCAGCAGAGCCCAGACCAGGAAGCTCGGGGAGGCCAGAGGCTGCCCGACACTGAAGCTGAGCTCTCCACAAAGGGTTCCTTTCTCTACTGGAGACCCTGAGACCCTCCCCACCTATAGGCTGCACACAGCCTCTTCAGGGATCCTGCCCTCTGGGCACTAAAGATGTCAGGGGTCCATGATGGCTTAAGGCCCCCTCCCCAGGCAGCAATCTCAGTCGCCATCAGGCAGGGGGCACACACACCCCACCCACCTCGTCTCTTCTTCCCTGCTCGTCCCTCCTAGCCTGGGCCTAGCCATGCCCTCCCTGAGCCTTTCACCCACAGGTAAGATTGAGTCACTTCATGGCTCTCTGAACAAAGCCCAGCTCCTAACCTGGCACCTGGCACTCCGCACACCTGCCCCCCCCCCAGCCTCTCATGCCTCTCAATGTGTCTCTTGGGGTCCCCTCCATCTGGACACCATGTCCTATTCCTCCGTGTGCCCAGTATGGGCTCCACAGGGCCTGGTTCAGAGGAGGGCCTTAGAGTACTTGATGAGTGAGTGACAGCCTGGGTTCCCACAGGGGCTGACTTCCTGGAAGACTGGGCAGGGGGTGGCATCTGGCAAGGCAGACCTCCCGGGAGGCCTCCTTACCTCCCAGGGGGAGCCTCTACCTTGGGGCACAGTGCTCAGCTGCCTTGTCATCACGGAAGAGCCCTCCATGTCCCCCAGTGCTTGCATGAATCCCACCCACTCTGGAGGGTAAGGAGGGCCCAGGCCACCTCCACTGGGGCTATGGGTGATTATTTAAGAGCCTGTGGGTAGGCCTGTGTGTCCTCGCCCCTTGGGATGGGAGCTCCAGGGTCCCCACTTGAGGGTATTCTGGAGCCTGGGACATTTAAGAGCCCAGTGCAGGACTGGTGTTGGGGGGTGCCCTGGGTCAGGGGGTGCAGCATGAGTGAATGAATGAGGGGATGGAGAAGCGCTGGGGGGGGGGGGGCAAGCCGTAACTGTACCCATGACTTTGCAGCCGAGCCCCATGCCCTCAGGCCGGGCCTGGTTTCTGGGAGGGCTCAGGAAGGGCCCCACGCACACACAGAGGCCGTGTTCATCCCTTCTTTCCTTCAAGCATTGGCGAGCACCTGCTTTGTGCCAGACTGTTCCAGGTGCTAAGTAAGGGCACAGCGGTGGTCAGCACACACAAAAACCCTTATCTGTGAAGCGGATATGTGAATGGGGGACCCTGAAAAAAGCAGGTGAGCCAGTGATGAAGCAGGGAACTGGGATGAGGGCCAGGAGGAGAGGGCTGCTGTAGAGGCGGTCAGAGCAGGCCTCTCTCTCTGGGTGATGGGCTTAGCTGGCAAGAACGGGGTTCTGGTCACCGTTATTAACAGCATCCCCAAAGCTCTGCAAAGTTCGTGCTGTCCCTAGAGGAGGTCTGTGAGGGACAGGGTGTCACTCTCCTCCTACAGCCCGTGGCTGCTTGTGGCTCTGGGAGATGACGTGACTCTTGGGGACAGAGCTGTCAGGTGGGGGGGGGGGGGGGTGTCATCTGGGTGTTGGGAACCCCAGGCCCAGTTTCTGTGGCCCAAAGACCGTGGGGTCTTGGGGATCCAGGGAGGAGAGAGGCCAAGGAGGGTTAGAGGAGGCAGGAGAGAATTCCAGATGCAAAGAGCAGCGTGAGCAGAGGCTTGGTCGGAAAGCCCTAAGGGAAAGCACCCTCTCTAAAACCAGCTCGGTTTGGGGTCACCTCAGCGGGTGAGCTGCCTTGCCACACGTGGGGGTGGCCGGAGCCCACGCTCGGGTGTGTGTCCGGGCATGTATACCGGGGACCTGGTGGCCACCGCGGGGCCGGGCTTCCTGCATCCAGGACAGCCCCAACCCCCTCCCCCACGCCCTTGGTTCCCCCCCTTCCCCCTCCAGCCCCTCTGACTCTCAGGAGCCAGGACAGACAAACAGCCCTGCTTCCTGCCCAACCGCACCGCCTGCTCTCCCAGGGAGGATATTTTCCCCCAACTCAACAGCCGCCACTTGCAGCTAAGCAGAAGGGAAGTTGGGACTTGCATTTTGCCTTCCTCGCGCCTGTAATCAGCCCCACACAGCCCCCGCCACAGGCGCCCATCAGTGCCGTTTCCGGAGACTACTTCAGATACACCTGCTTGAGCTAAAAGGAGAAGCAGTAATCCATCAAAACAACCCCAGGCGCGGGGCGGGAGGGGCGGGAGGGGCCGGGACTTAGTTTCTCCTCCCGTTGGACTCGGGGCGGCCACGGGCATCCGGATCACGTGGCTCCGTGGCTTCTTCCTCGGGCCTCAGTTTCCCTCCCCGTCTGTCAAAGGTGGTGGCGGCAGGGGTGGGGATGGGGAAGGGGTAGGGAGGGGGGACACAAGCTCCCAGCTCACGCCTCTGGGCCTCCTCCCTCACCCCCCACCCTCATCTCTCCCTTTCCAGAGACATTATAAATCAAACGGCTTAGAACGTAAGGCATCAAAAATTCTGAAACCTTCATCTATTATTAACGCTGACAGTAAATTCCCCCTCCGAGCGTTTTACATAGCAACTGTTACCAAGCCTCGCTGGTGGAGCTGAGCTCCAGCCCCGCCGCATCCCACAGCTCCGGGTGGGATGGATGGCAGCCTCACCCCAGCCTCTCCCCAACCGGCCGCCACCTGGGCACCTGCTGGCAGCTCCCCCGAGGCGGGGTAAGGGGGGGTGGGCAGGAGGGCCCTCAGCAGGGGAAGCTGTTGGCTTCCTGCTGAAAGGGGGTCCGGTTTACTCTTGGGGAGCCCTGTGGGAGGTGCCTGGCAAACCTCAGCTCCTGCCCAGGCGGATAGGAGGGGCCCCTAAGGCCCTTCGAAGGCTCCAGGAGCCTTCCCCTCCCTGCCGCCCTGATGAGAGGAGCCCAGTGAGATGGAGGACGGGAAAAGGCTTCGTAAACTGTAAAGGGCCGTGCAGATTTGTTTACTGACTCACCCACCTGTCAGCTAGACGCTCCTGAGTGCCTGTTTGTCTGCAGGCGGTATCTGGGCACCGGGGATTTAAAACAAAGACAAAAGGCCCAGTCCCCGTTGCGTCCGGTTTGGTAGGAGACAGACTTGTCAACCCCTAATTGCATTGAGTGCGATAATCAATGTGTGTTTGGAGAGCAGGAGCGGGAGGGGCGATTCACCAGATCTGGGGGAGGGTAAGGGATCAGGAAGGGCTCTGAAGGGTGAATAGGGGTGGGTTGGCCTGTTGTGGATAGAGGGACTAACATATGCAAAGGCCCGGGGGCATGAAGTGGATCCCTTGGCAAGTGGATTATAGGCAGTGTTTTGGAGGAGAGGACCTGGGGGAGGGACCAGGGGCCAGAGGGTACAAGACCTTGGATGCAAAGCTCTGAGGTGGAGTGGTTATTTCAGGGGAACTATAGAAGATTTTAGACTGGGGAGGAACAAAGTCAGGTTGGGGTCTACAGAAGAGCCATAGATATCCTCTCTCTGGTTCCAATTTAGGGGTGCTGGGGCGGGTGAACCTCTACTAGCTGCTGCCATTAGCCCTCTCGTCGCCATCCTGGAGAGGTAAGACCACTTGCCAGGCATGAAGCAGAGGCCATTCTTTGCAAGCTGTTATGAGGCACTTACTGTATGCCCAGCCCCATGTTGGGCCTGTGGGCTCTGCCATGGGGAACTTGTCATCGCAGTTGAGGGACAGATCAGTACGGATTCCATGAGGGAAGCAAAGTATGGACAAGGTGTGAGGCCCTGGGGCCAGCCAGGGCCCAGGTGAGGGACTGGGGGATTGCCTGGAGAAGGATAAGCCCCTGGGTGGGGGCAGGGAGAGCCTACAGACTACAGACCGCTTCCCGCAAGAAGTTCTCTCCCTTGCTCTGTGCTGCTCCAGAAAGCAGGACACAAACGGGGACGCTGACTTCAGCCCAGCCAAGAGGAGGCGTTGATTGGCAGAGTTCCCCCCTAGTGACGGATAATATACGTTCATTGTGGAAAATTCAGCAAATAGACAAGAGGGGCAGGAAAATAAGGCTCCCCTGGGACCTTTACCACCTGCCAGTGGCCAGGTCCCATTTTGGGGCCCGTTGCTCCAGAAGCAGGCAGTTACAGTTTTTTTTTGAGACAGAGTGGCATCATATTCTTGCTGTGTCCCTGTGGTGACCTGCTTTTCTCACTTAATGCATTGGGAATAGTTCCCCATGTCCTCACATATCCACGGGTGAAGTTTGCCAAGAGCTGAGCCACCCGGAGGGGACCCAGCTGACCTAGAATGTCCAGTGCTTGTTTCGGGAGCAGAAGCCTCGGCTGTCCTGCTGCCGCATCCAGCGCCCAGTGCAGAGGCTAGCACCCAGTAGGAGCTGAGTGAACAATTCTAGAAAGAAGTGAGCACTCCATCCCCAAAGGTGAGTGATCAGGAGTTGGGTGGAGCCCATGGGGATGCTACAGTTTATTTAGCCCTGGGGTTAAATTGAGTCTGGGGGTGAGATCTGTGCTTACTTAGGGTAGAGGGGTAGGGGGTTCAGGGAGGGCTTCCTGGAGGAGGCGGCCCATGGAACATTACAGAAGGGAAGGAAACACATAATGGTCCATTTGCTCATCTAACAGACACTTGCTAAGGGTTCCTCCCTCCTGGCCAGAACCCTGTGTGGGCAGGCCTGGAGACCTTGACAGGGTTCTGCCCCCACAGTGCTGTCAGGTTTGGGGGAGAGTGTCCCAAGTGCCCAGGACACATGGGTGTATGTTCAACACTAGGGTGACCGAGAGGTAGACAATGAGGGCCCAGCGACTCTGAAGAAAAGTTTAGGAACCAGAGATGCAGAGGAGGCCTGGCATCAAGGCCAAAGTCATGCAGACTATACCCAAAAGTTTGGCTCAGTCCAATACCCCCTTGGCCTTTTGGGAGCTTCTGGATGCTGGGGGTTGATGACAGCTCAGTTGGTACCCTGGTCCCAGGTTTCCCTGCCTTGGAGAGGGCCCCCTGCAGCCCAGTGCCCACTCCCAGAGTTCCCACCCAGAAGCCATATAGCTTCTCAGAGCTGGAGCTGGAATCCAGCTGTGTGGCCCGGGGCAGATCCCTTAATCTCTCTGAGCCTTGGTTTCCTCAGCTGTCAAATGGTGGCACCATCCACCCTGCCTGGCCCCAACCGCCCAAGACCACACTGAGAAAGGCTCCAGGGAGAAGCCCTCACCTTCCAGAATCTGGGGATTGACTTACGAGAGGAGTGGTTCGGCCACAAGGTATGGCTGTAGGCAGATGGCAAGAGGAGCCCTGACAGATGACCCCATCCCCAGAGCCTCTGGAGCGTCCTAGAACTGCGTGCTTGAATGGCAGTGGCCCACGGCAGTGAAATAGCATGAGTTTTGGAGTCCTGGGTTCAAGTCCTAGCTCTCCCACTTCCTGCCTGTGTAACCTTGGGCTAGTTTTTCACCCTCTCTGTGCCTAGTGTCCTTATCTCTGCACTGAGGATAGTGACAACACCCATGTTGTCTTGAGGGTTGAGAGAGGAGATGTGTATGTGAATGGCCTCATCATAGGGCCTAACCAGCTCAGAAAGCTATGGTTGTTTAGACAGTTGCCCCGGGCAGTGGGGGTGGCAGGCCCCCTCACCGGTCTCTCCAGGCCCTGGCTCATGTCCAGCTACCAGCTTCTACCTCTGGAGTCACGTGGCACCAGTCCATCCTCCAGCACACACACTTGGCTTTCTCTGAGCCCCTACTATGTGCCCAGCACAGGGGGCACGGGGAGGGAACCAAAAGCGGCAGGTCCCGACGGGCGAGTGACCGATGTGACAGTGGACGGTGGCAGGGGGCTGGGAGGGAGACCGGGAAGCTGTCTGTTGGAAAGCCACAGCAAGAGTTGAGAGTTGGCGATCTTGGGCCGAGGTAAGGAGGCCCGCTAGCTTTGTGCCAGGCAGACAAGGATGGGGAGGCATACCCCAGGATCGTGTCCGGTGTGACCCAAGGTTGGGGGCCAGGAAAGAGCCGCTAGGTATAGGGAGCTCCTCAGGATATTGAGTTGCTGGGGCATGAGGTTTGGGAGCTAGGAAGGTGGTGGAGGTCATCCCCGAATGCCAGGCCAATGAGGTAGGAACATTGTCTCCCGAGTGCCAGGGGTCTGAGCTGGGGGGGGCGGGGGCGGTGCTGGGAGAAAGACAGCGGAGTCCGAGGAACAAGGGAGGGGCAGGGGAGGCAGAGTGGGCTCAGGAGGTGGGCCAGCAGGTGCAGGGAGAGGGGAGGGAGTACTTCCAGTGCCCAAGGGCCTGCGGGCCGAACCAGGAATTCCTGAATGTAAGGATGTCCCGAAACCTGGGACTAGCCACAGATTTCACTTCCAGCCCCGGGGCCCTGTGCCTGGCTCAGGACTGGGAGTACCAGCACCCACAGTCCCTTTCGCATGTGCTTCCTGTGTGTCCTGGCAAGATGGACAGGATCCTGCCTCATGGAACTTACCATCCTTGGGGCAGATGGACCAAAGGTGAGTCACCAAATACATGAGGGTGGTGATTTCAGAGAGTGGTAAGAGCTGTGGGGGTGGAGGGCTCCCCTAGTTGGGCAGTCAGGGAGGGTTTCCAGGAAGAGATGGCTTTTGAGCAGAGAAGATATAGGGTCCCGGGCAGAGGGAAGAATGTGTGTGCAAAGGCTTGGAGGTCAGGGCCTCATGTGCACAAGGAGCCAGTGGGAGCCAGTGGCTGGAGAGAGCACGTGGGGCAAAGGATGGGAGCTGGAGCTAGAGAGGAGTGGCATCACGTAGAACCGTGCAGGCTGAGCCGAGGGGTTCAGTTTGGTCCGAGGGGAAGTTCTACATCCCTGGCAGCCAGGGAGCCCCCCCCCCCCCCGCACCAAGGCAGGAAAGCTAGCCCACCATAGTAGCTCTCCTGTGTGATTTTGAGCAAGTTGCCCACCCTCTCTGAGCTTCCAAGCTGTCCTGGGACAATGGAGAGGAAGACAGGTGCTGGCTTGAAGCCTTCCTTGCTGTGACTGGCTGGGCATTTGGGACTCATGGGGGGAGCAGGTAGAGACAGTTCAGTGGAATTAAGAGCCCTAGGGACACGGGGGGTCCAGGAGGACTTTGCTTCCATGGCCGACTGGTTCCCTGATGCATCCCAGACTCCTGTCCACGCGGCTCCCATTCGGCCCTCTCCTGTCACCGGGCTGGAGCAAGACACAATTAAGGTTCCCCCAGGGCTGCCCAATGATGGGCCACTCTGAAACCCTGCAGCTCTGGGAGGTTCCCTGACAGCATTCGTAGCTGGGAATCCAAGGCCAGTGCTGAAGCTGGGATCACTTACCACGTGGCCTCAGATGGAGGCCTTTCAGAAAAAAAAATGTACTTTCCCTGGGGTGCCGATCTGTATCCTCTAAAATAGGTTAATCGGTAGCACTCTTCCCCTCCCCGAGGGCCCCCAGATCCTTCCTTGTACCCCAACATTCCCCAACCAGCAGGAGGCCCCCAGCCGGGGGTGGTGCCCTGTGGAAACGTGAGTAGGGAGGAGAGATGTAAGACCAGCCATGGGAGCTGCAGGAGTTGGCCCAGGAGTGTGGCCTCTGCTGGGAGGGGGCCTAGCAACCCACCAGGCTCCCAGCCTTCCAGCTTTGTGATGGCTCACTCACGTGGGAGCTGCCTTTGAGGTCATGCCTGTGTGTCTTCACTCCCCTCCTTACTTGTTCTCGTGGGAATAATGATGGCTCACCGACTCCACACCTGCCTTCAAGGAGCCGCTGACAGCAGCAAGACAGGGGCCACGGATCCAGGAGGGGGAGCTGCCACGTGGGCCAGTCTGCCTGGGAGGCAGGGCAGGGGAGGGATGCCGGCGAGTGCCAAAGACACAGGCCATGAAAATAAAAAACAAACAGGAAAAAAACTCAGTGCGTTTGTACAACTGAAGTCCCTGCGCGCTCACAGCAGGAATATTTCTGATTCGCAAAGCCGGAGAGGTTGGCGGGGAACAGGCCACAGAGAGCCTTGAAAGCCCGGTGTACTGGGCAGGATGGACTGGTCATGCCGCATGACGAACATCCCCGAAAGATCGGTGCCTTCCAACAGGCTTTATTCGTCGTTGGCTCCGTGTCCGTGACCAGACAGCAGAGGGACCGCTCACTGCTGTCACCGAGGGATCCAAGCAGACGGCCCAGCAGCCTTCTGGAACACTTGCGTGTCATAGAGGGAGCGAGACAGAGCCATATGGGCTTGTGCAGCCCCCCCTTAAGCAGTGCTTGTCACTGTCACTTGAGTTCCGTTGACCAACGTGTCCCCCCCTCCATCCTGACTTCTTGCGGGGGAGGGGACGCACTTGCCACCTATGGCCGAGAAGACCAGGAAGTATTTGGTGGCGTGCCGATGTTGATCACACAGGCCAAGGCAGGTTCTGTACTTCACCCCAAGCCAAGTGAGGAGCCTCAGGGACCACTGAGGAAAGGAGACTGGAGTCTCTTCTGTTTTAATTTTGAGCCCCTTGATTGACTTGCATGCAGAGAAGGGCACAAAGAAACACCCAACGAATTGCTACCAGCTGAACGCATGTGTATATAACCAGCACTCACAGCAACGTTAAAGGCAGCAAGCACCAGCCCCCCACCAAGTCCCAGTGCCCCCCCCCCCCAGGCATCTGCTGCCCCGGGATCCATCCCTCAGCTTGCAGATTTCATCCCACGTCAGTGTCAGTGTCAGCACCCCAATTTCTTTCACTCGGCGAGCGGTTCTGCCTGTGTTGTGCATGGCATTTGTCTTGTCGCATGGCCGTGTAGTCTTCCAGTGTGAGCCTTCTGCCTTTGGCAACCATTTGGGTAGTTTACAGTTTGAGGATCTTAGGAGTAAACCTGCTGCAAACATTCTAGAATGCATGGTTTGGTGCCCCTGCATAGCATTCGCTGTGTGCCTGGAAGTGGAATTATCACAGTCTCGTGGTACCTAAGGTGGCCCCCAGGGGCACTGGGGAGACCCCAAGAGAGTGAACCAAACAAGGAGATGGGCAGAGGTCAGGCCAGACCTTAGGCTCCTCAACCAGAAACATCCCCAGTACAGCCTTATCGTCCACAGCACTGGGCCTTCTGTATCCTGAACATAAGACGGAAATCACATAGGAGCGCCTGAGTGGCTCACTCAGAGAAGCCTCTGCCTTCAGCTCAGGTCATGATCTCAGGGTCCTGGGATGGAGCCCCGCATCGGGATCCCAGCTCAGTGGGGAGTCTGCTTCTCCCTCTACTTCTGTCCCTCACCCCCACTGTCTTTCTCTCTCTTTCTGCAATCTAAGAAATACAATCTTTAAATGGAAAAAAAAAAAAAAAAAAGAAAGAAAATCATGTATAGTCGGTACCTCCTAAAATCCCTTTAAAAAAGGCCCCGCACATGGGGCTGCACACTCAGCCCAAGACGATAGCCTGCAGGTCTTAACTGTGGGAGTCAGGCGGCGACATAGCACATTCTAGTACTCAGGCAAGAAGAATCGTATCGTATTTTAAAGCTCACACCTGTCAGCCACGTGTGTGAGGCGCATCCACACCCCCAAGTCACCCAGAGCTGCCTCCTCGCCCACCTGACACACAAGAAACCTGAGGCCATCCAGTGAGTCCGCAGAGGGAGCCCGGCTCATGGGGCCTCCCTCCACTCCCTGCCCCGGGCTGCATAGGACCCGGGGGCCCGGGTCATTTGCTCATAGGGTGGTGAGACTTGCCCTGTTAGTTCTTGGGCTAGCAATTCTTAATAGAGGAGCCAAGAGAGGGTCACTCTTTGCCCAAGATGAAACCAGGAGAACAGTGGGGTTTTAGGCTTCAGCCGTAGGGAGACAGGACCATCTGGGGGCTTTGCCTCAGCATTCAGGACAGCTGAGCAGAGGCTGTGGGCTCCAAGCTTGGGCCTCGGCGCTAGGGAAGATGTGGCTTCTTGGGCTGATCCACGGGGCTGGACAGATGACCTGCTCAGTGGCAGGGAGGTACGGGTGTCACATGTGAACTCACAGGTGCACACGAAGCCACTGCGTCTGGCCAGCCCTCGTTCTGCCCAAACCCCTTTATCCGTCTGAGACCAGAACAAGGCTCTGCTGAGATCCTCAGACCAGGCCGGTTGGCCCGGCGGCCCCACCCCCAAGCCCTGAGAGGTTGGTGGGGTTTTCGTTTCATTTTGTTTATTAAAGAGATGGCACGGTCATTCTTTGCGCCAGCCTCCCCTGGCCTGAGTGTGGGTGACCCAGGCACGAGGTGGTTCCTGAGACCCCTACTCCTGAGGAAGTGGGCCAAGGTGCTGAAGGAGGGGAGGGAGAGGACGGGGGAGACACTGGCCAGTCGTGAGAAGAAATGAATCTTTGTCACAGACACATGTGGGGCTCTTTATGTAAATTGTTTCGGTGCCTAACAGGAAGGAGAAAAATGAGGCTTTGAAGCAAGCCACCGCCTCTCCGCCTGGCGCGGTGTCACTCAGGCGCGTCGTGGCCCGCTTTTATTAAGGAACTGTCAGCTGTCCTCAGGCCAGAGACCCAGGGGGCTCTCCAGGCAGGAGGTGGCTTGCCGCTGTCTGCGGAAGGCCCCGCGTCAACGGAGGGTATGCTGGGGGCCCCACCTCCGAAGGGCACAGGGGACTCTTGATGGATTCTTCCAGCACGGCACGAGGCCCCCAGGGGCTGGGAACCTAGAAGGACTGACACGGCCACCTGCTCGGCCACCTGCTCCAGGCGGAGGGGGTGGTGAGGGTCGGTGTTCAGGCAGGCGACTGCAAAGGTGTGGAGCCTGGGAGCGAGTAAAGGTCTCTGAGGGGCCAGAGAGCACTGGGGGCATGGGGTTGAGGCCAGCTGTGGGGGCTGGAGCAGGAGTCTGGTCTCCTGGATCTTGGGGTCATGGGGATCTGATTGGCTGTGATGCGTGAGGAGGAGAATTCGAGGTTGAGGGAGGCCTGGGATAGGAGGACAGAGGGAGGTGGGGACCAGTGAGGGCCAGTCTCCTGGTCTGGTTATACACAGGGACTCGCTTCAGAGCCAACTGGGGTGACGCCAAGACTCCCAGCTTCTGGAAGCCCATCCCATCCAGGCCACCCAGACTTCCCTAGGGAGCCAGGCAAGGACAACCCAGGAATAATCCCAGGTCTCCGGGTCCTGAGGAACCTTCTGATCCCTCCAGGGAGAAGGGAAGAGAGACCAGCACGGCCCGAAGCTAGTCTGCTGTGCTCTGGTTCTTGGGGAGTGTGTAAATCCCTGCTTGGCATCTACAGGAATTCTCCATCAACCAGAACCGGGTGCCACAGACTCCTGGTCCTGTTCATTCTAAAAAATTCAGAGCTGTTGGTCTTTTTAAAAAAAAAAAAAAATCTTACCTCACTGAAGAAAATACCCAAGAGCGAGGAGAAGAAAACAGAAGTCCCCCTCCAGCCTCTCGGAGGAGGAGAGGCTGGTGTGCGAAACATTTTTGTGCCTTGCCGCCCAGTTTGTGGAACAAAATTAGGATCATGTTGAACACCCGCTTTCACGTCCTGCCGTGTTCCTCCTCATGCATCAGATCGTGAGCGTTTGCCGGAGGGGCGGTAAAGGATCTACGGAAACAGGGCTGCTGGGGGCTGGGACGTGGGGGTGCCGCTGTGCTCTGTGACCTTGCAAGGGTCGGCCGCCCTCCCTGAGCCCGCTTCTGCGTCTCTACAAGGAGAGGTTGGGGGCGGTGGACCAGGCTCCATTCAGAGATGACCTTAGGAGTGTAGATGTTTCATCAGCCACGGTGGCCTGTCTGCTGCAGGCTTGACCCCTAGCACGGTGACAACTGGGTCAGGGTGGGCACAGGGCTAGCCCTCCTGCCTGGTGTGGGGGGCAAGTGGGACTAGCCCATGGAGTCCAGCTGCCTGGACTGGGCGAGGGTAGGGGGTCCTCCTGCTTCCAGCACTTTCCCACTATGCGGTCTCAGGCAGATGGCACTGTCTCTTCAAACCCCCATCTCAGTGGCGCTAGAACAGGGGCGGAGGGGAGCTGTGATAGTCTGTCGACCTACTCTGCGCCAAGCAATTAGCACATAGTAAGTGCTCAGTCACTGGGAGCCATTCACATTATCTGGGACCTCTCTGGTGTGACTGGTGGATTAAATCATAGTCTTCCTGCAGCATTCTGGAGGGAGCTTGGGGCCTAGGGGACATGACCCTCTCCTGGAGCCAGGGCTGGCTTCATGGGTCCGTGACCTGTGCAGCCATATGGGGCCGGGGCTCAAATGCCCTGTGCTCGCTCTGATGCTTGGGCATCGCTGTCTTGAGACTCATGCTCTTGGAGCAGGGGCCTTGCTCATCACAAAGCGTGCCCCGTACTTCATGGGACTCCTCGCACTAGCCCAGGGGCTCGCCTGGCTTGGCACCCCACACGTCGCCCGTGCTCTGAGCTCTTGGCCAGGACGGCTCTCCCCGCCCCCGTTCAGAGAGGAACGCTGTCCCGTGAGGTCTGGGGCTGGGCCTGGGGCGCACGCAGAGGCAGGCGCCAAGGAGGGCTCCGATCATCACGCTAGGAGCTGCGAGTGCAGCGGTGAAGGCTGCCAAGGGCAGGAAGCTGTCTGGGTGGAATGCCAGCCGGGGCGGGCAGGGCCGAGCGGGGGGCTTGTCGGGCTGAGGCCAGACACACTGGGGAGACACAAGACGACTCAGGTTGGAATCGATTGAAAGCCAGCCAGGCACTGGGGCCGCCGCGCGCATGTGAGCGGGGGCGGCACGCCCAGCGCGAAGGCGCTCCGGGCTCTGTTTCCTTCCTTCCGTTTTCAGGGAGGCAGGCTTGCCCCCCAGCACCTATCCAGGTGGGGAGAGAGGAAAGGGAGCGGGGCCCAGGCCACGTGGTGTGCGAGAGGCCCAGGCAGCGGCCACAGGACAGGTGGATACCGTGGATGGGCTGGCGGGGCCAGGGGCCTCTGGCTGCTAAAGGCGGCTCAGCAGAAGGGAGAAGAGGACAGGAGGACGGACTGAGATTCCCAAGGGGCACAGGTGTTCTCAGGAAGGAGCCTGGGTATGGAAGGGGGTACCTGCGGTCTCCCTGGGTTGCCCCCAGGGGGTGCTGGCTACAGAGTGAGAATAGCAGGGGAGGGGGTGTACCCAGAAAGGAGAGGGAGTCGAGGAGAGGCTCTGCCTTGAAACACCCCATGTTGGCCTTTGTGGGGTGACACTGACACAGGAAGCCTCATATCCATTCTGAGGGGACGAGGCACCCCATAAGATGTAGGAGTCCTACAAAGAGATTGTGTGCATCCAGAGGCAAGCGAACTGCTTCTAGGGAGGAAACCAGGAAAGGGTCTAAGTGGCCGACGCTGCCTTGTGTATGGGCCTGCAGCAATGGGGAAGGGTAGCCCGGGATGCGGGAACTGCCCCTGTTGGGGACAGCTGAGGTCTGACCTCAGACGGCGGTGCAGGGCGGACTGGGGATGGCGACATCTGAGCACCAACACGGCAAATGGGGACTCAAGCAGGTGAAAGTACTGGGGAGCCACTGAGGGCTTTATCGCAAGGGATATCATTCCACTAGCAGAGCTTATGAGAGGCCATACAGGGCTGAGGCTGGGAACCCAGAAACCCAGCTTGGAGATGGGCACAGAATTCCCAGAGGGAGGTGATGAGGCCAGATTCTGGGCTGTGGATCTAAGGGTGGAAGGCGGGGTCGATAAGGAGACCCTGGGCAGGGTTCACCCCCCACCCCGCACCCTCAGGACACTGAAGCCTCCTCAGAGACAAGCCGTAGAAGGACATGGGCAGAAAGCAAGGTCTTTGGAGCAAAGAGGGCCTCACTGAACCCAGGAGTCCAGAACTGCAGGGGTAGTTGGGGTAGGGGGAAGGTGGGGTGCTTTGTTCTCAGGAGCTGGCCAGGACCCTGGGAGGAGAAGAAGTCAGCCAGGAAGAGAGGTCAAGGGATGACTGAGGAACAGTGACACTGGGGAGGTGGGCGTGGCCCAGGGCCAGAGTGGTGTGCTTTGCCTTGCTAGGCCCTCCTGGACCGTGGTGTGGACAGGAGGGACAAGACTGTGATGGGCGGGACAGGGGAGTCGGGGTCTGGAGGGCCTGGGGACCAGAAATCCGCAGGCACAGGGCCGTCCTGAGCGAGTCCTCTGGCCGAGGTCCTTGTCCACCTGCTGGGGAAGGACAGTCTGTCTCCCAAAGGCCAGTGGGGCTGCCAAGCCTCAAGGACAAAGGCAGGTGGGGGCAGGGGAAGGAGCTTGTGGCTGGGAGCTTAATGGCCCCGAAAAAAAACCATAAAACTGGAGAATTATGGGAGACATAAACAGAGCTGTCAGGGATTAGCCCGGGGAAGAGATGCCAGTGGCTGAGCCGGGATCCTTGCGTGTGCATAAAAAAGACAGAAGTTATAAAAGGAGGGAGATTAAGAAGATGCTGCCTCCACGCTTGGGCTCCCTGGCCGATTCCTTTCTCACGCCCCGGCGGAGGCCCTAGCCGCATGTTGACCCCGGGGGCCCCAGCCTGCATGGCCTGGCCAGGCCCCGCCCAGCGACACAGAGAAGGGGGAGGGGACAGGGGCG
>NC_081572.1:48048899-48167622 GCF_022355385.1 Mustela nigripes | reverse complement strand
GGGGGGTTTGGGACTTGGCCCAGGCCAGAGGAGGGGCCCCCGGAGCCAGGCCCAAGGACAGAGGCGGCGCGAGCTCTGACAATTTATGGACCCTCACACACCCTGCCTTCATTTTCGCTGTTCTGCTGATGTTATTAGCCAGGCACTAATGGGCTTAAATTTCACCTTAAACCATCCCCACTGTCCTCAGCGGATGACAAACGCTCAGCTCTCTCCAGCTCTGCGAAGCTGCCGGGCGGTCTCAGGCAGGCACCTTCCCCTCCTTCCTCACACGCCCTTCTGGCCCCCAAGGAGAGGCTCCCTGGGACCCCTGGGCCTGGGGACACTTACAGGTCAGGGAATTCCCCGGGGGGTCTGTGGGAGTCACAAGGCAGCCAGGGCGCCACAAAGGGGGACTTCGGAGGAAATAGGATGACATGAGATGGGGAGGCAGGAGCTTGGGGGAGGAAGGAGGGGGGTCCAGTGGCCCCTCCCTGTGGGGCCCAGCAGGCCTGCTTCCCTCTGAGGATCCCAGCCCAGGTGTCATGAAAGATGGCTGCAGAGGGGACCTGTGGGACCCCAGGAATGACCTGCCATGTTCTTACAAGCCTTGGGGAAATCCCATTTTGCTCAAGCTAACAAAAATAGCAGTGGCTTTCCTTGGGGCTAGCGTTGCCTTGCATCCACCACCCACCCACCCACCCACTCACTCATTCATTCTACAGGCACCCAGCCCACAACCCCCAGCTTGCCTCACGTCCATCAAAGGCCCCAATTAGCTGCTGGACCCAATGAGAGAGAACAAGTGGGTGATCTCTAAACTCCGTTTAGAAAGACAAAATCTTTCCAGTGGTGGCTCTGAGGGCCAGAGGGGAAGTGACAAAGGAGCTCAGGGGATGGGGGAATTGATGCGTAGACTTGATGGCCCATCCAGTCCTCCAGAGGGGCGTGCTGGCCTGAGAAGGAGGGACAGGAATAAAGACAGTGCCTCTGCAGAAGGAGGGCAAGGTCGGGCTGTTTGGGGGCTTGCCTGCGAATGTTTCCACGGCCACCGCCTGCCGCTGCCTTTGTTTCCCAGTGAGGGGCAGATGCCCGGCTTCTCTGCCAGTAAAGCTGGCCTGGAGGGCGTAGGGCCCAGAGCCAGCCCCTTCCCATGGGAATCACAGTCCGCCCCCACCCCAGCCCGCCAAGGCCCCAGCACCGGCCTCTCAGCACCATGCCCCAAGCTGTGCCCCAAGCGCAGCCGGACAGCAGTGCCAGGGCGACAGGCACGGCAGGGTCGGGCCAGGGAGAGGCGAGGTGGCCCGCCCTGCGGCCCTGGAGGACTCAGCTCTGAGCCTCCCTGCTGCCTGGCCTCCTTCCCTTGCTGGGACTCAGACACGCGGTCTGCCACCTCAGGTCTGACGGGTTCCGACACAGCGGCTGTCATGAACCACACTCGGGCTGGCGGTATGTACAGGAGAGGTTTTGGGGACCCAAGTGTGACAGGAGCAGCGAAGCCGAGGAGGGGCCGGTATTGGCGGGGTGGCTGGGAGAATGGGCTCTGGGCGAGCCCTGCGGCTTGTCCCTTCTTCTCCCCCTGCAGTATTTGGAATCGGCTGTTGAGTCCCGAGGTGCCCTGTTCCTGACATTTCTAGAATCTCACCCGTCCTTTCCAGCTACTCCCCACCTCCACGCCGTGCTTCTGGCTTCCCTTGTTGCTCTCAGGGAAACTGTCCTAGCTCCCTGGCCTCCCGTCCCCACCTTCAGCACTCCGTCGTCCATCCCTGCAGCCCAGGGAACGTAAAGCACGTGTGTGCAATAGTGCCACTCACTCCCTTCCTTGCCCTCTGTGGCTCCCCATTGTCCCTGTCTGTGAGATGGTCCTGCTCATACCTGTGGCTAGACAGGCTCAGGGTGAGCGGAAGCAAAGGCACAGGCCCAGAGACAGCAGGGCACATGCTCTACAAATGGTGTGTGGAGGCAGAGCAAGCTTTCAGGGACTCCCTATAGGTTCCAAAAGTCTCCCTTGGGAATCTCTGGTGCCCACCGTCCATACTTGTGCCCAGGGTCCTTGCCCTGAGTGGCAGACTTGGAGCCCGATGAGCTGACTGGAAGTCTGAATGTTGCTGCTCACCAAGAAATGCCTTTGGCCTCCAGGCCTTAATGGTGCGGTCTGCAAAATGGGGATGCTCTTAGGTTCCTTGCACAGTTCCTCTTGGAATTAAAATGATGTGGCAGGGAAGAAGGCACTTCGATGCTCAGCCTGTGGAGGGCACCCAGGAAATATGGGATGTAAAATCCCAGTGCCTGGGCAGCAGCTTCTGCTCCAGAAAAATCATAGCCAAGCACAACACAGTGCTCCCTCCTGGGCCTTCCTACCCTGGCCAAAGCTGCCTCCAGGAACTGAGTTCAGAGCTTTCAGATCCTAGGCCTGACCTCACAGTCATGGACTGTAATAATAGTATCCGACTACCCATTATTGACCTCCTGTTACTGCTTCTGGCTTCTTACAAGCTGTGTGACTTTGGACAAGTGACCTTACCTCTCTGTGCTTCTGTTGCTGCATCTGGAAGAGGAGTTCAGATGTGTAGGCTGCTTCCTAAACCAGGGCCCTGCACACATGAGTACTGTGGCGGTGACAGAGCACTTTGATGGCTGTTTTCCCCTCAGGTCCTGTGAGGAAAGGAACAGAGGCCCAGAGAGGTGAGGTGATTCACCTGGGGTCACACAGAAAGTCAGTGTAGGATCTCAGGGACTGGATGTTCTTTCCAAAGACTCACGAGGTTCTGGTCTGGAAAAAGCCAGCCCTGGAGCAGGGTGGAACACAGGGCCCTTTCTGAGCCCTCTCTCCGTGGGCCTGGGGCTGGAGGGGCCTCCGGCCAAGTCTGCTCCACCCGACCAGCCAGCTAGAGAACACAGAGACCGCCGAGCCTGCTCTGGCCGCTGCCTGTCAGTGCTGGGACCTCGTGTCTGCCCACCTGGGGAAGGCACCAGCTGCTCCTGGGGCCGGGGTGCTAGACCTGGGTTCCTGTTGCTCCAACGAGCTCCCGCCACACACACAGACACCCCCACCCTGCCGGCCCCACCTCCCAAGCCAGCTAGGACCAGTCAGGGATTTTCCTGAACTTTCCCTCTGTTATAAAAAATTATATAAATATTTACCCTTTAGAAATAACAGCTCACTTGTTGGGCCCTCCTCTGCCGGGCATGGCTTGGACGACCGTCCACTTTCTCAGTTAATTCTTACCTTCTGAGGGGCTTACTTTTCCTCCTGCTTCACCGACGAGGAAACTGAGGCACGCTGCGGGACTTGCCCACTGGGGCCCCACACAGCTCAGTGGCATCGCAGCCCGGATTTAGCCACAGGCACTCCTGGGCCACCTCTGTCTCAGCCAAGCCCAGATCAGCCTCTGCTTTCAAGCTGTAGAATGTGCATTGCCTTTGTTCTCAGGACAGAAGGATGGGGTGGGAAGGGACTGGGACGTTCAGTGACACATGGCACCAGGAGTAGGCCGCAGGTTTATCATGAGCCAGTCCTGGCCTGTGGGTCCCCCGGGCCTGTGCGCCCAGAAGTGACGGTGCAGACTATATGGGGATTCCAGTTCGTATCCCACCACCTGGGGCCTCAGTTGCCCCACCTGTGAAATGGGGGCACAATCCCCATTGCGCCCCTTGCCCAGGGAGGGACGCAGGGATGCTGAGTCCTCTTGGCAGTGGGGCCTCAGGCCACCCTACTGAGGAGGCTGCGGTCATGTGACCATCTGGCCTATAATCCGACAGCTAGAACGAGCTTTGCCAGCCTGGAGCCCAAAACAAGGCTCTTTCCTCAGCCACCTCAGCTAGCCTAGGGGATGGAGATGAGCCATATAAGTTCTAAAATCTTTTTGTAGTAGTTATAAGCTCATGGTAAAAAAAAAAAATAGAATAACCTCTTCCCTTTTATACATCTCTGCACACTTTCTTTCTTTCTTTCTTTTTTAAGATTTTATTTATTTATTTGACAGACAGAGATCACAAGTAGGCAGAGAGGCAGGCAGAGAGAGGGGAAGCAGGCTCCCCGCTGAGCAGAGAGCCCGACCACGTGGGACATGATCCCAGAACCCTGGAATCACAACCTGAGCCGAAGGCAGAGGCTTTAACCCACTGAGCCACCCAGGCGCCCCTCTGCACCCTTTCTACACTGTGCTCTGCTCCCCGACTTGAAGGCTATACCCCTCCGTGCACGGAGCCCTTCCTTACTCTCCAGACTCCACTGTGTGGAACTCCCCGAATGTGTATCTTTCATCCTCCTCACGTGGACACACAGCAGGGGACCTCCAGGGTTTCACTGCTGCAAAGGACACCAGGGTCCTTGCCCTGCGAAGAAGGCTCCAGGCAGGCTGGGAGCAAGACCGCCAGAGGGCCCATGCAGTTTTCATCTGGGTCTGTATGGCCAGAAACCTCTCAGGAGAGATAGTGCTGGCTTGCTCCCTACATCCCCTCGTTCCCCACCCCCTGGCTGGCCAGGTAGACACAGTGAGCCTCTTCCACGCCTGCCCTGGGCCTAGGAAATCAACGTGGCTCTTTCCCATAAGGAAACCCTCAAAAACTGTGTATGACTGGGGGGCCCGGCCCTGAAAGATTGGGAGTCCAGTTACTGTGGGGGCCCTGCACTCCTGAGCACTGGTGTGACCTCAGGCAGTGAGTTTCAGCTTTTGGAGCTTCCAGAATGACATACACCCCCAACCCACCCCCATCTCCACTGGGGGGCTGTCAGGAGGATGAGGTATGTAAATGCAAAGTGCTTATTGGGACAGGGCCTGGCACAAGAGGGAAGCCAGCCACAAGAACTGGTGCTGTTTATTGTCAGTCTGGGGACCTTTGGGTCCCTAGGAAGGCAGCTGCTAGGGTCTGCCCCTGGGGTCAGTACTGGGATTGAGATCTGCAGTACCTTTTGAAGGGGCCAGGGAACAGAAGAAGGTGTGGGGAACCTTCGATGGAAAGAGTGGAATCACTTTATTCCGGCTTCCCACTGTACTGATGGTGACACCGAGGCCCAGGAAGTGGTCACAAGCTTAGCACCATGAAGCTGTCTTTTATCGGTTGTGTTGCTGCCTGGAAGCCAGGCCAAATGCAGAGTCCTAGGGGCTGCCGCGCCCCTGCAGGGACTCAGCTTTGAGAAATGAGGCTCAGAGCTGCCGAACCAGAGACTGATCCTAGGTCCTCAGGACAGGACAAGACCCAGAGCCCCTCAGCAACCCCAGCCTCCAGGACTCAGTGGGAAGAGGAGTGTCTGAGGGCTGAGTTCTCACTCCAGCTGGAGGAACCCATGCTTCTTACAGATGCAGGATCCCAGGTCGCAGCCCTGGCCCCCACATCGGAACATGCCTCTTCCTAAGACATGCACAGTGCTGTGTGAGAAACATCAGAACTCCCGCTGGGAAATGAGGCACCTGCCAAGGGGGCCAGGACGCAGTTTGGGGACAGACCTTAATTCTCAGTCCCAGAAGCCTCCCCAGCTTGGGGGAGGGGAGGGGGGGCGTGGTATCATCATCCCCTGTAAAGCCCTACACACCAGAAGACATGCTCTGTCTGTCTCACACACATACAGAGTATGGCACTTGGCTCTCACCCCACTTGGACAGTGCCAGTGGGGGCTGCAAGTGCGAAGCTCAGCATAGCCTCCCATCTTGCCGTAGCCCCGTAAGTGTGGTGGTATTAAGGTTTCAGCCAACGGACATGCGGAGCCAGTCAGTGACTTGCCCAGGGCCAGCCCCAGATGACATGCAGGAGTGGAATTTGAACCCAGAGCAATGCGGCATCAGGGTCCTGGTGTTTTCGGTCAGGGTAGGTCCGGGGGAGAATGTCGCCTCTCTGCACCCCAGAGCCACAGGGCCGGCTGCCTGGAGCCCTCCCAGTTGATGGGGGCCTGGCCCTCGTGAATCTGACCTCTCCCGGGAGCCAGAGAGGCCTGCCGCTCCCCATGCGGAACCAGCCAGGAAGGATTCTCCTAAACAACTTTCCAGAACAAGACAGCGCTGGGGTCAGACGGAGTTAGCTGTGAGCAGCTGGAAGAGGCTGTCTGCCCCAATGGCGAGGAGGGGGGGTAGTTCTGGCAGGGCCTGGTTTGGCTGGAGGTGAGGCCCGAGGAGGCTGGGCCTGGGCGGAGGGAACTCCGGGTGCGGGGGTGCGGGCCAGCAGGCGGAAAGGATTCTTCACCTTGGGAGAAACAGAATGCTGTTCAGAATGAGCAGCCGCTGGACTCGGACAGTTGCCCTCCCTCCCTTTTTACCCTTAAGCACCCCCATATTTCACAACTGTGTGGAAGAGAGGGAGGGAGATCAGGCAGGAGGCAGCGGCTGCTGAAAACCAAAGGCAAATATTTTCCGTCCTGAGGCAAGCAGGCTCAGGCCACCTCCGGCCCGGCCTCTGGGGCAGTGGCTGGTGGTTCACTTTCCCCAGAGGTCATCTCTTCTGGTCACCAGGCTATGTGTATGTGTGTGGGGTGGGGGGCTGGTCAGGATTCCCCCCACAACCCAGGGATTACTGGGGGCAGGAGGCCATCCGTCCAAGCTTTGCCCAGAAATGGAAGTTCCCTTCCTGGCAAGGGGGGCGGCCAAGGTAGTGGGGGAGGGGGAGGGCAGTGGTAGCCAGGAGGACAGTGTGGTCCCGTGGTCCCAGCTGTTCATCCGGTCGGGGTCCCCCACTCCGCAGCCAGTCTTGGGGCAGAGATGCTTTTCATATCAAAATAGGGGCTGTTAGTGTATTTTGGGGGGGCAGGGGGCTATAACCCCCCAGAGCTACCAGGCCCTAAATGAATTTGTAACTTCTCCGCCACAACAGCAGTGCACATTGGAAGAGCTGTGGTTCGTGGTGTGTGAGATTTCTGTTTGGGCTACAGATGAGTACGGGAGGCCCATGTGTGGACTCCAGGCCTCCCTTACAATATGCAGACTCAGGAGCCAGACCCCCACCCGGGGTCCCTCAGCAGGGGGCCTGGCAGGTGACTGGATTTGCGGGAGGAATTGGGTGGGGGGAGTTGGTGATGGTGGGAGTTGGTGATGGTGGGACTGTGACTTCTCTCTTCGGTTCCCCCACCATCCCAACTCCCTGCCCTTTTCTTTCTCCTGAGAAAACCAGTTTCCAGAAATTTCTGAGGGAGCAAACCAGGACCTCATTATCTCGTGCCCTCAAGCCCCTGGGCACCTCCCTCATGCCCAGCTGCCGGGAAGCAAAACAAACAAGCTGGAGGCCCTACCCACAGGCCCAGTGGGAAGGTGGGCCGACTGCGAAAGGCCCCCAGAATGGCCCCTTCCCCTGCTCTGGAGCTCAGTTTCCACGGCTGTGAATTGAGAGGTGATGTCACCTCCTAGAAGGGCAATTTGAGGGTTAGAAGTAAAATCTATCAAGGCACGTTGGCCATAGGAGGGGGCCAGCCAACCTCAGACCATCTGATGCTGTTACACCCCATCAGATGGTCTGAGGTTACCAAGAACTTTCTAGATCGGAGGGTGGCCCCAGGCTCAGTAGGTAGGCTGGCGGGGGGGGGGGGGGGGGGGGGGGGGGGGGGTTAGAGAGAATCCCGTGGAGAACCCGAAGTCTGCCCTGCCAGGCCCTGCGTGTGCTAGGGGGTCCTTACTCTCCTGCCTCCTGGACCTGCCTCACCTCCAGGGCCGGCTGGGCCCCCCAGCTCCAGCTCCTGGCCCAGAGGTGTCATCAGATAAACCCCGTGGCACCTGCTGTCCTCACATCTGTAGTCCACACACATCTTCCCCCCCCCCCCCCAGCCTGCCCCCCTTCTTACCATAATCCCAGCCAGAGGCGGCTCCCTTGGGGTGGGGGCCCAGCCCTCCCCCACCCTCTAGCTAAGCTCTGGAGAGAAATCCGGCTTGGATTCCCAAATACGCTGTGTTCTTTCCTGCCACTAAGCCAGACGGCTCCTTGCCACTGGAATGCCCTTCTCCCTCCTCAGCCCACCAGTTCCTCCACAGTTTTCCCCTGTATTTTGCAGCTGCTTGTCTTTTACCCCACCTCGTTCAGCAGGGGGGTCCTCAGGGGGCCCTGTGCCTGTGGGTCTCCAGGATTGGGCGTGAGCAGAGTCTGGAAAATGTCAAGTGACTGATCCAGTCAAAGCCTGGAGGGGGGTTCTGAGCTCAGCCAGTTCCTCTGCTGCCCCCTCCTTTGGGGGTAAGGACAGGCTGGGGTTTGGGTGGGTTGCCTTTTGGAAACCAAGGTAATGGGAATGGACATGAACTTCCTTCTGCCTCAGTCCCCCTGGAAGGGGGGTTGGGTGGGGGGTCAGGGCTGCTAGGCGCGAAGGGGAAGGGAATGGGAGCGAGAGGGCGAGGGGGGCCCTTAAGGAGGCCAAGGCCGAGAGGAGGGAGACAAGGCTGGGGAAAGAGCCCCCCCCCCCCCCCGTGCGCCTTCGGCACGGGCATGGGCGGGGTTCGCCTTGAAGTTGGTGTGCAAGCCCGCTGCTGTTTAAATGGTGTGTTTGTTTGGAGTGGCTCAGGGAGGAGGCCGAGATGGGGGAGGCAGCGCCCCACTTGGCGCCGCCGCCGCCGGAGGGTCGGTGTGTTAGAAGCTCCAGCTTTGTCGATGACTGAAGGGTGGGCGTTGAGGAGTGAAGGGCGAAAAGCAAAGGGGGGCTCGGCTTGCCGGCCTGGCCGCCCCCTGTTTTGCGGAGGGAGCGCCGGAGCCGCCTCTCGCAGTCACGGCGAGCAGGGAGGGAGGCGAGGGGACGAGAGCGCCGGGCTCCCCGCCCCCACCCCACCCGGTTCCAATATTTCGCAGAAAGGCACGCGGCTCCTAATCGGTCCTTTCCAGGCTGAGATTTAGCCGCGCGATGCCCGCGCAGGGGCGGGGGCCGCGGGCCGGGGGAGGCGCTCAGAGGCCGGAGCCGCCGAGCGAGGTGAGGAGCCCGCGTCCTCGGCTGGTGGAGCGGGCGGGCGGGCGCGCAAACCCGAGAGGCAGATATAGAAAGGGGGGCAGGTTAAAAATAACCCTCTCCGGCTGGGAAGCTCGCGCGCGCTCTCTCGCCTCGTTCGGTGCCAGAGGACTCCAGGGGAGGTGGCGTTGGGGAGGGCAGCGCGGGATTCCCCCTCCTCCGCGGGGCGGGGTGCCCGCCTGCGCGCCGCGGCTGCACGTGTGCGGGGCCGCGCGCCCGGGCCCCCTGCACCCGGCCAGGGGGCGCCCCCTCCCCAGGCCCGGGCGCAGCTGGCAGCGGCCCCCGCCCGCAGCCCCGCGCGGCTGGAGGGAAGCGCTCCATTATTCATTATTTACGAGCGTTAATAGGTTTGAGGCACGGAGGGTGGGGGGCAAGGGCGCCGTGGGGACCGCGGCCTTAGGGGAAGGGGTGGGGAGGGAGGGGGCAGGGCGGAGGCGGGGCTGCGGCGCGGGCCGCGGGCTAGAGGTCCCCGCCTCGGCCCCGGCGTTCCGGGCGCACCTCCACCCGCCGCCTGCTAGCGGCCGGGTGCGGAGGCTGTGCCGGGCGCCGGCGGAGAAGTGCGGCCCTTTGATTGTGCCCCTCGGCCTCCGTCCTCCGCGTCCTCGCCCTTTCCGAGCCGTAGGGAGGGGGCTGCGGGCCGTAAGCCCCGCCCTGCGCGCCCCTCGCGGCCGCCGCCGCGTCCCCGACGCAGCCCGGGCCTCATTTATCATCATCTTTGGTCAAGTGGAGTGTGCAAGGAACAGCTGCTTCACTCGGCTGACTTCCGAGGGCGGATACAGCGGGAATCAGGGAGATGAATGATGGGGGCTGGGGGGGCAGGGCCCCCCGGGGTCCCAGCGCAGGCAGGAGGGAGGCGCGGAGCGTCCAGCGCCGCCTCCGCCTCGTGGCGAGCGCAGCGCCCCCTTCCTGTCTCTCCTGGCGCCTCCAATTACCGCGGATCGCGGGCGCGGGGGCGGAGGGCGCCCCGGGAGGGGGCCGGGCGCGGAGAGGCACCTCTCGCGGGCGGAGGACTGGCGGGCGCGCCGCTGGCGGAGCCCGAGGTCGGCGTGACCTTGCTGGGGTCAGCGGGTTGGGCTGCGGAGGAGGCGGCGCGGCGTCTTTGGTGGCGCTTTCCGGATTGGCGCAGAGGCCGGGAAAGCGGGCGGGGGCCAGCGGGGGGGGTGTGAGGGGGGAACACAAATAGAAGGTGAAATTTTACCTGCCCCTGAGGGAGTCCTGCGGATTTTCTCCCGGCAGCAGCAGGCGCTCTGCCTTTGTCTTACACGGCTGGAACATCTGTTGCAGAGGGGCGGCAAGGCCGCAAACAACCCCCACACACCCCGCGCGGCTCCCCCGTCCCCAGCTCGGCCCTAGCCGGGCTCCCGGGCTCGCGGTACCGCGTTAACCCTGCTCGCGCTGGGACATCCGCCCGGCAGCCCCCTGCCGCAATAGGCGCCTCACCGCCTGGGACCCCCTAACCCCCGGCTTCGGAGGGGCTTCTCGCGGGGGTGCCCAGCGGCCCTCCCCCGACTTTCAGTGGCCGCGTGGTATCCATCGGGGGGTGGCGGTGGCGGAAAGGGTTAATGGCCTAGTCGCAGACCCTAATTGTCAGACCTGGGCCCCGCTTCGTTTCAATTACCCTAAGTAGAGACTGAATGCGCAATTAACGAAGTCAGCTTGCCAACTGGAACGCCGTCCCCGCTTTCACATTGAGCAGAATACTCCACCAGCTGACTTGGACTAAGCAATTTCCTCCTCTCCCTTTCTCTCTCTTTCTCTCCCAACCCCCTCCCTCTTTTTCTCTCTCCTTAATAATAAAATTATACCAAGCAGTTTGCGGTGTGGCAGGCGGCCAGAAAAGCGTTTCTTTAAACGCCGCCGTCTCACAATTAGGCAGCAAGAGGATTTGACACGCCGTGGCGGCCTGACAGGCGGCTTCCTCCCCTGGGGGCTGGTGGGGGGGGGCGCCAATTCCCTGGCTCCCCCAGGTGGAACGGGGCTGGGAGGGGCTGGCTTGCTAAGCCTCCCCAACATGAGGGTGCTGCGCAGAGTGGGTGTCAAAGGCAGGGAAGGGAGGGGTTATTCCTACCCAGGCTGGGGAAGGAGGGGGACATTCTCTGGCTCCTCCAGAAAGCTGGGGTATCCAACAGGAGAAACTTGATCTCTCTTGTTTTGGCTTCCAGCTCCAGAGTTCATTTTCTGGTGCACCAAGGGGCCTAGAGCTGTAGAGGGATCTCAGACCTGCTGGATGTCCTGGACATCCAGGGACGGTGACTTCACCGTCCCTCTCTGGGCTTTGGTTAATCTTTCCAAAACGAGGGGGGAAATTTGACCTAGAATATGCTCTGAAGAAAGTGGTTTCTGGTGGCTCACTGCTGCTGCCAGCTGGTCTTGTGGGCAAGAGCCAGAGGGAGAGGTAGGCAGCACCAGGTCAAGAAACCCCTCTCCAGCCTGGGCCGCAGACCAGTGGGCCCCAAAGGCACATGGGAGCGTGCCAGCCCCCCAGCAGCCACATGGGCAGGTAACAAATCAGGGTGACTTTGCAGGATTGCCAGGGATTGGTGCCGTGAGAACGGGGGTTGGGGGCATCTGACTGTTGGCAGCCGGCCCCCCTGAAGTGGGGGAGGGGAGATAAGTGCAGGTCTCCCACTTGCTCTCTTCTGCCTCCAGCCTCATTGGGCTGCTCCTTCCATCTGGTGGGCCCTCACCCTTCCTCACTTAATTACACCCTCCTGCCAGCCTCCCCTGACCACCTCTACCCCAACCTTGCACCCTCCTGGGTGTTTGTCTGCCTTGGGAGGACAGGGGCCCTGCTGCTTTTTCCTCTATCTTCAGCCCCCAACTCCACCCCACCCCATCGGATTGTAAACTGTATAGAAATGGGCTTGGTGAGGGAGTGGCTGTGACTCAGGGGGTGTGGATGACAGAGCAGAAGCTATAGGGCTTTCCTTCCTGATTGGCTACTGCATAAGTCCTGGCTGGTCTTCAGGCCTCTCTTTGGGCAGCATCCCTTAGAGCTGTGAGGAGGTTAAATGATGCACCCAGGCTAGCGCTGAACCCCTCACCCATCCCATCTGCCCAGCCATCTGGGCAATATTTAACTGGCAGCTAGCCGGGACAGTTTCTGCACTTAGGGCGTAGGACCAAACAGATGAAGAAGCCCCTGCCCTCATCAGGCTACATTCTGCCTAGGGCGGTGCATGTAAAGCAGCTCATTATGCCATTAATTATGTAATTACCACTGTGATAAGTGCCACCAAGGAGCCCTGCAGGGACCCAGCAAAGGGAAGGGGGGAGCAGCAGGGCCTCATCTGGCACCTGGGATGGAATGGCCCGAAGGCAGGCCTCCTGCCTCCCAGCCTTTGCAGCTTCCCCACCGCTGAGCACCTCTGAACTTGAACTTCCCCAAAGGGCCCCAGCCGCTCAGACCCCAAGCCGCTCAGGCCCCGCTTCCTCCCTGAGCCCGGCCTGGGAACTCAACCTACAGCTCCACTCCGCGCTTCCCTGGTCTCAGGACTTCTCCCAGGGCCCAGGGAAGGTTCTGGCTGCTCCCACTGTTCTCATTCCTTCACACTGAACACCTGCCTGCGCCCTGGCCACCTGCTAGGTGCCCAGACTCTGCTCCCGACCAGGCCCTGGCCCTGCCCTTGCAAAGGTCTGTGCGGACCAGTTATGTCGGCGTCTGACACGCAGGAGCGTGTCATGAGCGGCAGCCCACAGACCAGCCCTCTCCAGCTCTGGGGTGTTAAACTTTTTACTTGGTCAGTAACATTTATTAAAATGAGAGACTTCCCTTCTTATTTAAACAAAACAAAACAGTTCTCCGAAACTGGAGCCCTTGTTCCCACGAGGCAGCAGCAGTTGGCCCCAGTTCAGCAGGGCGCCCCTCGCTTTATTTGGGACCTGGGACCCTCCCTGTGTCTCTATCCCCACCTGCTGGCTTCACCCAGGTGCATGGCCTGCCAGGCCCAAATGAATGAGTGGTTGTGGCCATAAGCCCCCCTTGCCCACCCCATTGCTCTCTTCGCTGCCATCGACGGCTGGTTCTGGATATTTCCATAGGATTAATGTGACACAGACACGTTACTCATTCAATACATATTTCTTGTGCGGGGATATGGGGATAGAGCTGTGAACAAAACGGGCCAAAACACCTGCTCTCGGGGAACTGTATCTAAGGGAGACACCAGCTGTAAAGCCAGCCACGTGGCTTATGACAAGGAGAGGAACTCTTGATAGAAGAGCAAGGGGACTCTTCCAGGCACAGTGGTCAGAGTGGGGTCCCTGGGAAGGTGACACGAACAAAAGTCTTGTTGGAGCCCAGGGAGTGAGGCATGCATAGATCAGAACTGTCTTCCCAGCTCAGGAAGCAGCCAGACAAGCTAGTAGCTGATGAGACCACTTCTCTAGGGAAGTCAGGGTCCCTCAGGGCCTGCGGGGTGGCCCTCAAGGACCGGCTGGGGTGAGGGGTTGGGCTCTCTCTCACCTTTTCCTGCCCTCAGAGCTGTCAAGACACGCAGATCCCGTCTAATCCACATTGCGTGGCTGCCCGCAAGTCTCGGAGCATCTGGGGGCTTGGTGGGAACAGACCTGGAGGCCTCCCCGCCCCGCCCTGTGGGTCCCCTCAGACGCCCACAGCAGCCTCTGAATCAGTGTGTTGATTTGCTGACCCTGGGGTCCCTGAATGGGTGGGCAACCAGACCCTAGCCTTCCTAGGAGTCAGGACGCTGCCCCCACCAACCTGGTCCCCTTTTGTGCTCATTTTGACAGCGAGGGGGAGAGGTGGTGATTTCTTTTTTGTTGAATGGTGAATAAAATGATCTAAAAACAATTACTGTCGATAAGAGACTGGTAAGTACCGAGCTGATAGGCCAGTCTCCCCCTGCTCTGGTCGGGAGTGGGGTGCCAGGTTCTGGAAGGCCAACAGCGCAGCTGCTGCTGAATCCTGTCCTGCTGTCCTATTACCCCCACAATTCCCAGTGGGAGACGGCTGCCTGGCCACCCAGACCGCGAGGCCAGCTCCAGGGCCCTGTTGATTGCCGCACCTCGAAACCGGATGTGGGGCACTGGGGTGTGGCTATGGAGTGGCCCTCAGCTTTAGAAGTCAGCCTCCTGGGGAGACCTGCTGCCCTGTCGCTGGGCTGTGGGACTCCCACAGGTTACTCCTCCTGGAAATGGTGTTGTGGCTTCCTAACTGGGCCTGGCACTTCCAGACACTAGCACAGTCCACACTCCACACACCCTGCGATGCCCCAGGGGCACCCTCCTGGAAGTTAGACCCCGAGGATGGGACCTTCACGGGCCTTAGGAGTGTCTCAGAGACCTCTGCAGCTGGGGCCTTGGAGGAGACCGCATTGGTGGGCTTTCCAAATGTCTGGGAAGTCCAAAAGCCTCTGTTCCCTATTGAGACTTCCTCCAAAGAGCCCTGAGATCCTGCCTCACCTGGGGTTCCTAGCCTCAGAGACAGAGGCTGGCTGGGGGCTCGCCCCACATCTGGAGAGAGGCAAGGCAGTCTTCCCAAGGCTTGCTCTTCTTCCCTGTAACTTGCCACTGGGTATTCAGGACCTGAGCCCCCAGGCCCTCCTACCCGAGGAGGCCCTGCTGGGGTGTATGCTGACCCCTGTGGGGTTCTCCCAGGGAGCTTGCGTGGGTGCCCGTGAATGAGGAGCGGTGCGTGTCAAGTGTGTTGGGGTTGCTGCCCATATGGGGTGGTCTTCAGAGGCCCTCCTTTGAGGTGGGGGCTGCCTTGTTCTCTGGGATTCTTTATCCCCCAGGATGGTCCCCTTTTGCCCTAGCAGGCTCGGTTCCCTCCCTCCCCACCAGCCCTGGGGGGCCAAGGACCCTAACCCTTCCCTAGGGCCTGCAAGGACTGAGTTGTTTGTCTTGTGGATTTCTTCCCTTCCCCTATTCAAGCCCAGCCCTTAGGATTCAAAGTAGACCCCACAGGACAGCAGGAAAGCTGGCCAGTGATTTATCATTTTAATCGAGGTTTCCTACTTAGTATTCAGCACTCACCACAGAGGGATGGGGAGGCCCAGGGTGGTCCTACCTTCTTCACTACTCACTGGACATCCCCCGCCCTATCCCCTGCCTCCTGACCTAGGTAACTTTCTCCTTCTTCCTAGTTCCCAGGCCTTGAGTGGGTTGGGTTGTCACATTTTCCCCTGCAGCTACAAATCAAGAAACCCGGTCATAAAACAACCTTGGGTAAGTGGGTGGGTTGGAACCAGCGGCTTCACAGCTGCTGCTAGAGAACGGAAAGCTTCCTTTTCTCTTCCTCCTCTCCCTCTCTTCCTCTCTGTCTCCCACCAGCCCTCTCCCTCAGGGAGACTTCCAGTCACAGCCTCGAAGCTGGGCTCCACTGGGTTCCCATGGGAGCTGCGGCACCTCTCCTCCACCCTGCCCGGGGTACTGGAGGGGCTGTGGGCCCAGGGACCTCTCTCTGAGGCTGCCCAGGGACAGCAGTTACCTGGGTGACAGCAGGCGGCCAGTGACCACCACTCCTCATGAGTGGACTTCCCTGTGGGGTCTGGCTCCCTGAATAAGTGTGTGTGGGGGGGTCCTGGCCTGGCCTTCAATCCTCAGGGACTGCAGAGGGCCTCTCTGCCCTCCCCTTCCAGCACCTTCTTGCTGCCATGCTCCAAGATGCCTGCTTGCTTGCTTGCTTGCTTGCTTGCCTTTTTTAAGGATTTTATTTATTTGACAAAGAGAGATCACAAGTAGGCAGAGAGGCAGGCAGAGAGAAAGGAGGAAGCAGGCTCCCTGCAGAGCAGAGATTCCAGATCCGGGGCTCGGTCCCAGGACCTTGAGATCATGACCTGAGCCAAGGCAGAGGCCTTAACCCACTGAGACACCCAGGCGCCCTTCTAAGATGCTTTCTTGTAGGTGGGAGTTCTTGGTGTGGGGTCCAAGGGAAGGAAACGTGCACTCTGGGTCTAGTGATCCAGCAAAAGGAACTGCACCGTGGGTAGGCTCAAAGGTCAGTCTCTTGCTCTCTGAACCTCATCTTTTTTCCCTAGAAGAGCAGAACAAAGTGTTACTGAGCAGACCTGCACAGAGTAAGCACTCTGGCCAATGCCAATGGTGCCCCTACCACCCCCTACCTCCAGTGCCTTTGAACGAGAGGGCAGAGGGCTGGGCACGGTGCCCCTCCCCCCGCCCACTTCCTGCCTCATGTGGGGAGCGGCAGTGAGCATCAGCCGGTAGCCTGTGGTCTGCTCTGCTCCCTCGGTCCAGGGCCTGGGACAACTGCCCTTCAGGAGTCCTCATAAGGGACTTGTGTCCTAAGCACTGTTTATCAGGTGCCTAGAGGATGCTCAAGGCTGACTTCCTCCCTCCCCGCAAGAACTTCAGAGATCAGGCCTTGTGCGGACCCAGTGTCCGCAAGAAGTGGACACGGGAAGCAAGGATGGGGAGGTGGACTGGACCTGAAGGAGCCCCGAGAGGATGTGTTAGAGAGTGTCCTCCCCAAACCCCACACCTTCTCCCTCCAGCTGAACCCATTGAGGCCAAACCCCCGGTCTGTCCCCCCCTCTGCCCCCTCCTCCCCTGCCCAGGTTCAGAGGTCATCATCTCTGCCAAAGGGACCCCCTCCTGCTGCCGCCCACCTCTGTCTGCTGCCTGCCTCTCACCCCCTTCCTTGTCCTGTCCTAGTGCTCTTGAAAAGTAATCATAATCATAATAATTAATAACAACAGAGCCTGTGGCAGGCCTGAGGCAGCTCTTAAAGAGGCAGCGCCCCATTTTCTCCTGGCAGAGCTGGTGGGCCTCCTTGGCTCTGGGAGCCCAGCTTTGATGCCATGCCTTTGTTCCCGCAACCTCCCCGCCCCCCCCCCCCCCGGGTTTGGAGGGTGGTGATGGGGTGAGCATTTTTGCCTGCATTCTCCATCAGGCACTGGGCTTCTCGTATTTTAATTGAACTGTCTTCTCTTAGAGATAGATGCTTCCTCCGCACCCAGCTGCTCGGGTGTACTGGGAAACCCGCCTTTAATACAGCTCGGCTAAATTAAAAGACACAGCAGCTGGACTGATTAAAGCCGGGAGGGGGGTATGTGGGTGGGAGGATGACACTGGTCATAGCACTCTCTTTTTAAGTAATGTTTCTGGTAATGCATTTTGGAGAATGTGAAGAAAAATAAAAAATAAAAAATAAAAAAACCCGGAGAAATGTTAATGATATCCACAGGACACTCAGCAGGAAATGGGAGCGATCTGGGACTAATAAAAGCCGAAATGTAATTTGTGCAGATATACGAGGCTCCCGTCTCCAGAGCGGGGTCTGGGTGGGCGCATTCCGGGCTCATAAACACGGGCCGGGGACGGAGGCGGGGCGCGCAGTGCAGTGGCCCCTAGAGCAGGCTCTGCTGGCCAGGGGCTGCTGCTGGGCGGTGACACCCAAAAAAAGTGACTTGCCAGCCAGGTTGTGCGCCTACTCATTTCCTCTGTCCAAGGGTGGGAGGGGGCCTGCTGGCACCCTTGTCCGCAGAGCTGCCTCCCTGGTTGAGCCACCAGGCCAGAACCGAGTGCTGCCTCCCGTTCCTCTGGGCCGAGGCGTCATCACCACGGCAGGCACCTCACGTAATGTTGGATCCACGCCACCAGGGATGGGACTGAAGTGGGTCAGAAGGGTGGGCACGTTTTTCCTTGCTGGGGATGCCTGTGAAAACCCCAGGGACAGGCAGGAGGGAAGGCCGCAGGGTGGTGTTCATTCATCATGGGGCCTGGTGGGCAGGGGCTCACCTTGTGGGACACGGGTCCCCTCTCACAGCAGCCCCAGGCACATCTAGCCCTGAGTCAGGGTCAGCTGACTGCCCAGGTCAGGGGAGGTGGGCCCAGGCTGTGCTAACAGGGCTCCTGGGGGCTTCTGGCTCCCCAGACTCGCCCCGCTCAGCTGGATGGAGCCCCTCCCTGTCCCCCTCCGTGGTCAGTCCCAGCACTGCGAAAGGCTCTAAGTGGGATCCAGGCGGAGAATAGAGGAGGGAGCCCCCCATTGCCCCACTCCACATCTCTGTCCTCTTTCTCACGTCTGAGTCCGTCTGTCCTCAGTGCCTCTTTATTCCTTCCTATCTGGTCCCTCCTGTAACCCTGGAGTCTTGTGGCCCGAAGCAGACCACCCCTTCCTCTGTCGCTGTTGGGAATGGCTGAGAACTGGACTATCCCCCGTTCCCTCTGGGGGACCCAGGCCTCTCTTTCCGCCTCTTGGCCCCCCGACCAGCGGCATGGTTGTGGGTAAATCCTGATCCCCCTGGGCCTCTGGCTGAGTGCCAGACTCCTCCATGTGATATCTCCTGAGCCTTGGAATGTTCCTTGCTCCCCGCACCTCCCTCCTCCGAGGGCCTTCTGGGATGACCTGGCCTCCGGTCAGGGGCATCTTTAGCCTGGACGATGCAGGCCGGCCTGTTGTGTGAATCTAGTTGCTCTGCCCTGAAGCACCTCCACCCCTTCTTCGGGGTCATTTCCTGGTCCGAGATCCTGCTTTGGGGCTGCTTAGACCTCACCAGGGGCCCGAGCCCCTGAAATCATAAACAGATGGGCTCTTGGCCTGGCGTGCCCGGGTGCTGACCCTGTGGAGCTGGAGATGGGAGGGGCCGATCAGGAGGGCCTGGGCGGCCTCATACCCAGCTGTGGGGTGCTTCTCTGTGTCCAGGGGACTGCGGCTCTGTCCCCCATTAGCATGCACGCCCTCACTCTGGGCCACGTAATCTGTTTACGCACCTATGATATCAAAAACAGAAGGCAGGTGCTGCCGTCCTGCGTTACTGGGAGTCGGAGAAGGGGGACGTTTATGCGTACAATGGCTCCACAGTCCCTAATCGACGTCTGCTAGGAGGAACAGACAGATTCCAGATGGCATGGCAGTGATAGAGAGGTGTGTGTGTGTGTGTGTGTACGCGCGTGGTCTCTGCTGGCCTTGGTGAGTGGCTTCCCTGGGCAGGGGCGACCCTTCCTTGGTCCTGGCACGGCCGGGTCACACTCGAACATTGCTGTCCTGGGACTTGATGGCAGGACCCGGCAGGACCCAGCCGGCCCCAGGGGACAGGGGAGTGGGAATCGCTCTGCTAAATGATTCTGCTGGCAGGGAGGCGTGGGGAGTGGTGGGTGAGGTGGAGGGGAGGACCTGCCCCCTCCAGCAGGGTCTGGGGGCCCTGGGGCAGCAGGGGGACCCGGGCTGGGCGGGGGGGGGCAGGGGGCGGCAGGTCTGCGCCTCGCCGCTGCAGTGGCTGTCCTTGCCCGGGCAGCGGGGGCCGACGTGGGAGCAGGAATTACAGAGCACACCTCCCTGACACAGAAGTTGTCAATAGGAGCACAGCTGGTGGGGGGGCTCAGGCCAAGGAGAGACCATTAAGAGCTGCAGGGGAGAGGGCAGGCGGGAGAGGGTGGGAGGCTGGCTTTCGGAGGGGAAGGGAAATGGCCCCTCTGAATCGCTCTCCCCCTCCCCTCCCCGCCCTCCCTCTCTCCCTTTCTCTTTTCACAGATAACCAGCCCGAGTCATGCAGTCTTTTCGAGAAAGGTGTGGTTTCCATGGCAAACAACAGAACTACCAGCAGACCTCACAGGAGACATCTCGCCTGGAGAATTACAGACAGCCGGGCCAGGCCGGGCTGAGCTGCGACCGGCAGCGGCTGCTGGCCAAGGACTATTATAACCCGCAGCCCTACCCGGCCTACGAGGGTGGCGCCGGCGCACCCGCCGGCTCAGCGCGGGGCAGCAAGGGCCTGGCCTCCCAGCCGTCCCTGCAGGGCCGGCCGGCCTTCTCGGGCTATAGTGTGCCGGACAGCAGCCCGTACCCCGGCCGCTACTCGGGCGAGGAGAGCCTGCAGGCCTGGGGGGGCCCCTCAGCCGCCGCCCCCGCAGCCGCAGCCCCTGCCAGGGGGCGTGGGCAAATATGACGACAGCTTGATGAAAAAGGCAGCGGTGCCCCCGGGCAGGCAGTACCCAGAGCAGGGTGCCCAGCTGCCCTTCCGGACTCACTCTCTGCACGTCCAGCCGCAGCTGCCGCAGCCCCAGCAGCCCCTGGCATACCCCAAACTCCAAAGGCAGAAACTGCAGAACGACATGGCCTCACCCCTGCCCTTCCCCCAGGGTGGCCATTTCCCCCAGCACTCACAGTCTTTCCCCCCTTCCTCCACCTACTCCACCGGGGGCCAGGGCACGCAGGGGGGCGGGGGCGGCGGGGGCGGGCAGGGGGCCCACTCCTACAAGAGCTGCACCGCGCCGTCCGCACCGCCCCACGACAGGCCACTGGCCGCCAACGCCAGCCTGGCCCCGGGGCAGCGGGTCCAGAACCTTCACGCCTACCAGTCCGGCCGCATGGGCTACGAGCAGCAGAAGCAGCAGCAGCAGCAGCAACAGCAGCAGCAGGCGGCCCTCCAGAGCCGGCACCATGCCCAGGAAACCCTCCATTACCAAAACCTTGCCAAGTACCAACACTATGGGCAGCAGGGCGCGGGCTACTGCCAGCAGGACGCGGCCGTGCGGACTCCGGAGCAGTACTACCAGACCTTCAGCCCCAGCTCCAGCCACTCGCCCGCACGCTCCGTGGGCCGCTCACCCTCCTACAGCTCCACCCCATCGCCGCTGATGCCAAACCTGGAGAACTTTCCCTACAACCAGCAGCCGCTCGCCACCGGCGCCTTCCCCGCGGGCATCACGGACCACAGCCACTTCATGCCCCTGCTCAACCCCTCCCCGACTGATGCCGCCGGCACGGTGGACACCCAGCCTGGCAACTGCAAGGCGCCGCCCAAGGACAAGCTGCCCGAGAACCTGCTGTCGGACCTCAGCCTGCAGAGCCTCACGGCCTTGACCTCCCAGGTGGAGAACATCTCCAACACGGTCCAGCAGCTGCTGCTCTCCAAGGCTGCCGTGCCGCAGAAGAAGGGCGGCAAGAACCTGGTGTCCAGGACCCCGGAGCAGCACCGGAGCCAGCACTGCAGCCCCGAGGGCAGCGGCTACTCGGCCGAGCCAGCAGGCACGCCGCTATCTGAGCCGCTGAGCAGCACGCCGCAGTCCACGCACGCTGAGCCACCTGAGGCCGACTACCTGAGCGGCTCCGAGGACCCGCTGGAGCGCAGCTTCCTCTACTGCAACCAGGCCCGTGGCAGCCCCGCCAGGGTCAACAGCAACTCGAAGGCCAAGCCTGAGTCGGTGTCCACCTGTTCAGTGACCTCGCCCGACGACATGTCCACCAAGTCCGACGACTCCTTCCAGAGCCTACATGGCAGCCTGCCGCTCGACAGCTTCTCCAAGTTCGTGGCGGGCGAGCGGGACTGCCCGCGGCTGCTGCTCAGCGCCCTGGCGCAGGAGGACCTGGCCTCCGAGATCCTCGGGCTGCAGGAGGCCATCGGCGAGAAGGCTGAGAAGACCTGGGCCGAGGCGCCCGGCCTGGCCAAGGACGCCAGCAAGCCTCCTCCCTTCTCGCTGGAGAACCACAGCGCCTGCCTGGACTCTGTGGCCAAGAACGCTTGGCCACGGCCAGGGGAGCCAGAGGCCCTGCCCGAGTCCTTGCAGCTGGACAAGGGTGGCAGTGCCAAGGACTTCAGCCCGGGGCTGTTCGAAGACCCTTCTGTGGCCTTCGCCGCCCCGGACCCCAAGAAGACGACCGGTCCCCTCTCCTTTAGCACCAAGGCCACGCTTGGGGCCGCCACATCGGACCCCGCTGCGGCCGCCTTTGACTGCTTCCCGGACGCGAGCACCGCCAGCTCGACAGACGGCGCCAACCCCTTTGCCTGGCCTGAAGAGAACCTGGGGGATGCTTGTCCCCGGTGGGGCCTGCACCCCAGCGAGCTCACCAAGGGCCTGGAGCAGGGCGGGAAGGCCTCTGACGGCGTGGGCAAGGAGAATGCCCACGAGGCTTCGGCCTGCCCAGGCTTCCAGGAGGAGGCGCCGCCTGGGGAGAAGGCCACCGTGCCTCGGGACTCCGTGCAGGAAGAGGCGGGCGGGGTGAAGGAGGAGGTGGGCGGGCTGCTGCAGTGCCCCGAGGTGGGCAAGGCCGACCGCTGGCTAGAGGACAGCCGGCACTGCTGCTCGGCCGCCGACTTTGGGGACCTGCCCCTGCTGCCGCCACCCGGCAGGAAGGAGGACCTGGAGGCGGAGGAGGAGTACTCCTCCCTGTGCGAGCTCCTGGGCAGCCCTGAGCAGAGGCCGGGCCTGCCGGACCCGCTGTCGCCGAAGGCCCCCCTGCTGTGCACCAAGGAGGAGGTGGAGGAGGTGCTGGACTCCAAAACCGGTTGGGGCTCCCCGTGCCACCTGTCCGGCGACTCTGTCATTTTGCTGGGCCCCACTGTGGGTGCCGAGTCCAAGGTCCAGAGCTGGTTTGAGTCCTCCCTGTCGCACATGAAGCCGGGCGAAGAGGGCCCCGACGGGGTGCTGGCACCCGGTGACACCACCACCCTGGCCCCAGAGGCCTCCCTGGCCCAGAAGCCCAGCAAGCCGGCCGTGCCCGAGGCGCCCATTGCTAAGAAAGAGCCCGTGCCACGCGGCAAAAGCTTACGGAGCCGGCGGGTGCACCGGGGGTTGCCGGAGGCCGAGGACTCCCCATGCCGGGCGCCCGTGCTGCCTAAGGACCTCTTGCTCCCAGAATCCTGCACCGGCCCCCCACAGGGACAGATGGAAGGAGCGGGAACCCCGGGCCGGGGGGCCTCGGAAGGGCTCCCGAGGATGTGCACACGCTCCTTCACGGCCCTGAGTGAGCCCCGCACGCCTGGACCCCCAGGCCTGACCACCACCCCCGCCCCCCCGGACAAACTAGGGGGCAAGCAGCGAGCCGCCTTCAAGTCCGGCAAGCGGGTGGGTAAGCCGTCCCCCAAGGCGGCCTCCAGCCCCAGTAACCCAGCTGCCCTGCCCGTGGCCTCAGACAGCAGCCCCATGGGCTCCAAGACCAAGGAGACAGACTCGCCCAGCACCCCAGGCAAGGACCAGCGTTCCATGATCCTGCGGTCACGCACGAAAACCCAGGAGGCGTTCCACTCCAAGAGGCGGCGGCCCTCCGAGAGCCGTCTCCCCAGCTGCCGGGCCACCAAGAAACTGCTGGCTAACAACCACTTGCCTGCCCCGTTCAAGGTCTCCGGCAGCCCCCAGAAGGAGGGCAGGGCCAGCCAGCGGGCCCGGGTGGCCAAGCCTGGCGCAGGCAGCAAGCTCTCCGACCGGCCCCTCCATGCGCTCAAGAGGAAGTCGGCCTTCCTGGCGCCTGTTCCCACCAAGAAGCGGAACCTGGTTCTGCGGAGCGGCAGCGGGGGGGACGTGAAGGAGGAGGGGGCTGAGGACCCCTCCCCCCTCTTCAAGAGGATGGCTTCGCCCAAGAAGGCCAAGCCCGCCAAGGGCAATGGTGAGCCTGCCGTGAAGCCCCTACCCCCGGAGACCCCCGACACCTGCCTGAAGCTCGCCTCGCGGGCGGCCTTCCAGGGGGCCATGAAGACCAAGGTGCTTCCGCCCCGGAAAGGCAGGGGCCTCAAGCTGGAGGCCATCGTGCAGAAGATCACGTCACCCAGCCTGAAGAAGTTTGCGTGCAAGGTGCCAGGGGCCCCTCCCGGAACCCCCCTGAGCCCTTCTCTCCCTGAGAAGGACCGTGGGCTCAAGAGTGCGGGGGGAAGCCCAGTTGGGGCAGGAGAAGGTCTCTTAAATGTGGGCCCTGGGCAGAAGCTCCCGGCAGCTCCGGGGACCGACTCGTTATGCAGAAATCCAACCAACAGATCCTTAAAAGGCAAACTCCTAAACAGTAAGAAACTGTCCTCGACTGACTGTTTCAAAACTGAGGCCTTCACATCCCCAGAGGCCCTGCTGCCCGGGGGGACTGCCCTGGCACCTAAGAAGAGAAGCCGGAAAGGCAGGGCTGGAGCCCTTGGACTCCCCAAAGGTCCCCTGGAGAAGCGGCCCCATCTAGGACCGGCTCTGCTCCTGACCCCCCGAGACAGGGCCAATGGCACTCAGGGGGGCAGTGAGGACAGCTCTGGTGGTGCAGGCAAGAAGCCAAAGACGGAGGAGCTGGGCCTGGCCTCCCAGTCCCCTGAGGGCCGGCCCTGCCAGCCCCAGACAAGGGCGCAGAAGCAGCCGGGCCACGCCAACTACAGCAGCTATTCCAAGCGAAAGCGTCTCACTCGGGGCCGGGCCAAGAACACCACCTCCTCACCCTGTAAAGGACGTGCCAAGCGGCGGCGGCAGCAGCAGGTGCTGCCCCTAGACCCCGCTGAGCCTGAAATCCGCCTCAAGTACATTTCCTCGTGCAAGCGGCTTCGAGCAGACAGCCGCACCCCGGCCTTCTCGCCCTTTGTGCGGGTAGAGAAGCGAGACGCGTTCACCACCATATGCACTGTGGTCAACTCCCCTGGGGAGGAGCCCAAGCCCCACAGGAAGCCTTCCTCCTCCGCCTCCTCTTCCTCATCCTCATGCTCGTTCTCCTTGGATGCGACCGGGGCCTCCTTGGCCACGCTCCCTGGAGGCTCTGTCCTGCAGCCACGGCCCTCCCTGCCCCTCTCCTCCACCATGCATCTGGGGCCCGTGGTCTCCAAGGCCCTGAGTACCTCTTGCCTTGTTTGCTGCCTCTGCCAAAACCCGGCCAACTTCAAGGACCTCGGGGACCTCTGTGGGCCCTACTACCCCGAACACTGCCTCCCCAAAAAGAAGCCAAAACTCAAGGAGAAGGTGCGGCCGGAGGGCGCCTGCGAGGAGGCCTCGCTACCCCTTGAGAGAACACTCAAAGACCTTGAGTGCGCGGCCACAGCCGCCGCTGGAAAGCCCCCGCGGCCCGAGGGCCCGGCTGACCCCGCCAAGCAGGGCTCGCTGCGCACCAGCGCTCGGGGCCTGTCCCGGCGGCTACAGAGTTGCTACTGCTGTGACGGCCGGGGGGACGGTGGTGAGGAGGCGGCCCCCACCGACAAGAGCCGTAAGCACGAGTGCAGCAAGGAGCCACCAGCCGAGCCTGGCGGGGACACCCAGGAACACTGGGTGCACGAGGCCTGCGCCGTGTGGACGGGCGGGATCTACCTGGTAGCCGGGAAGCTCTTTGGGCTACAGGAGGCCATGAAGGTGGCCGTGGACATGGTAAGAGGCCGGCCCGGCTGGGGCGGGGAACTCGGGGTCCACAGGACAGGCAGGCGGGCCATCGGGAAGCCCCCTCCTCTTTGCCAGCGCCGCGGTTTGGGCCACACACAGCCGCCGTCGCAGATTCCTCTCTGGGGAGTTTTGGGGTGGAGCGGAGGCCGAGGCAGGACATGCTCGCCTGCTCCGTCCGTCCCTGACTTCCCACTTCGGCCCCTTGGCCTGCCTAGGCCGGCACCCGGCACCTTCCGGCCCGATGCTGTGCGATCAGCTGAACTGCCAGGGGGCCCCAGAAAACAGGCCACCTCCCAGAAGGGACAGCAGGGCAGCCTAAAAAAGCAGGTTGCCCCGTCCAGTACCTACAGGTCCCCTAGGACTCTAAGGTGGAGCTGGGGCTTAGGGAGAGAGCTCTCTGCGCATGGTGGGTCGGATGTGTTCCCCAAAGGCAGGGCAGTCTGGGGACCTCCCCGCACCAGTCATACCGTGTTCCTGGAGGACCTCTGGTCCCTGAGGTCTGTGAGCAGGAGCTCTGGCTGTCTTCTTGCTTCAGATCCCAACACTGGCCCATCCCTCCCCGCACAACCCAGGGCATGGAGCTTCACCCCTTTGTACCCCGACGTCCTCATCGCAGGCGTGGGCACGGTGGTGGCTGCCACTGCCGGGGGACTGTGAGGGCCGAGTGAGTTCATGCCCGTGAAGCTGCCAGGCCTGTCTGAATGCCCACCGACGGTCCTCCACCAGGACGCAGAACACGGCCGGGCCACGGCTCGCGAGCTCTGTTAGTACCACTCCAGCTACGGGGTGGGTCTCGCTCGTCACGCTCCCTTCCAAGGGTGCAGGCGGCCTCAGTGAGCAGGCAGGGACTGGGGGCTGGGCTCAGCAGTCTCTTCCTGGGGCCTGTGCTCTTGCCCCGCCCACCAACACACACATACACAGACAGACAGCAGCCACTCCTGAGACGGGACACTCTGCCCAGCCCCAGGGCACATCCGCTCCCACTGCCTGCCCAGCCGCTGTGCCCCAGGGCCTCGGCCTCCCCTGGTTTCCTGCAGCCACCTTCCACTGCCGTGGGCCATGGTGAGAGACCTTTTCAGGCCCGAGGAAACCCCACCTCCAACAGGACACCTGCCGCTCTCCATGTCTATCCCGTCCTCTCTTTTTCTTTCTCTGTCACTGCTCTTGGCTCCTTCCCGGCCATCCTGAAATGGACTCAGGGCACGTCCATCATTAGAAAGTAATACATTCAGATCACCAGTTCCCTCCTCCAACGCATATGCCCCACCAGGGCCCCCATCCAGGCCCTCCCTGCCTCCATGGCTCTGGGCCAGGCTGTGTTGCTCCTCCATCCTTCTCTGAGCCAGGGCCCGATCCAGTCTCTTCCATGGTGGTGGGCTAATCGAGCATGGGGTAAGCCTAAGTCTGTTCCAGGGCTCTGGTCTCACCTGAGGGACCTGCCCTATGCCCAAAATGGCCTCGTGACCTCCTGCCACTGGGACCATCCCTGGGAAGGTCAAGACGGGGTTGGGGAGGGAACTGGGGGGTGGTGAGGACACACACCAGCAGGCTTCACTGCTCCCCAGCCACATCTTCTTACCTTCCCCAGGGCAGCTCAGATGGGATCTAAAAGGCCTCCCTGCCACGGATGGCCCTGGGCTGTGAGCCTCAGAGGAACCCATTATTATTATTATTATTTAAGATTTTATTTATTTATTTGACAGAGAGTACAAGCAGGGGGAGCAGCAGGGAGAGGGAGAAGCAGGCTCGCGCTGAGCTGAAAGCCCAACGTGGGGCTCGATCCCAGGACCTTGGGATCATGACCGGAGCCGAAGGCAGACGCTTAACCAACTGAGCCACCCAGGTGCCCCTCAGAGGGGCCCATTAAAGCAGCGCGCCCCCCACCCCCACCCAAAGGAGCAGACCATGACCTCAGAACACTCTGGAGAGATGGTCAAGCTCTGAGACTTCCGAGGCTCCCGGCTCCATGCCCTCCCCTCCTGCAGCCTAGGCCTCCTGTCCCCACCAACACCTCTTACTGCTTTGGCTTCCTTGGCGACACACAGACCTGGGTTCAAATCTCAGCTCTGCCAAGAGTAGGTTCTGAGACTCCAGAAAGTCACTGCCCTCTGGGAGCCTTGGAAGGCTGCCCTCCATTAGCAGGTGGTGGGGCTCCCCAGTTCACAGGGGGGCCCCGTCCAGCAGGGTTCCCAGCCCCTGCACACCTGTTGGTACCTTGGCCTCACTCTCGCTCTCTGGGGGACAGAAGTTCTGAGGGGGCCCTCAGGGACAGCCCTCTTTCTCCTCTGACCCCTCCTGAGAACCCCCACACAAACTGCTGTCCCTCAGCCCTCCCATGCCACCCCCTGGGACCTCAGTTTCTCAGTCTGCCCAGAACCACTGTGGACCCCGTCTCCTATCCAGGTGAGGCCTGGCCACAGATGCCGAGTATGGGGGCGCGCTCTTCTCGCTGGGTGTTATTAGGAAGCTGCTAGCAAGGGCTCAGACCCCAGTTTGGGCCTCTCCACCAGCCTGGGAGCCTTTGGCAGGTTCATGAGCCTGGCTGGGGGAGCTGGGGCTCAGAGCCCGGGGGGATAGGCTTAGAAGGGCTCAAGGCCTCTGTGTCTCTGCACCCTGATTTCTTCATGTCCAGAACGCCCCTCATTGGTTTTCTGGGGGGCCTCCATGCAGGCGGGGGGGGTATGAAGCCGCTCTTCTGGTGGTTCCCCTTCCCTGAGGGCTTGGACCTGGGCTAGGCCCCCACTCCTGCTCCGTCACATCTTCTTGGGCCGGAAATCCAGGGACTGTTGGCTCCCAGAGCCCCAGGAGTTCTCAGACTTGACCTGAAGGGAACTGCCAATCTAAAGGCGTGCATGGAAACCTGATGTTCCAGAATATACCCAGCCCCGCTCCCAGCTTGATGCCAGAGAGAGCGCTCCCAGGCATTTCCCCAGGGAAGGTGGGAGAAGACTTTCTCACTCCTGGCCTCTCCCAGATGCTGGGTGTGGGGTCTCTCTTAGTCATGGACTTGGGACGAAGCCCACCCCTGGCCCTGAGCAGTACAGGTGGCGACTGCCCACTCCAAGCCCAGCTCAGCTATTTGGCTGCTGTGTGCTGTCAGGGAGGTTACTCGGCCTCTCTGAGCTCTCCTTGGCAACCTGGGTAGAATTGAGATAATATCAACATCATAAGTTATGAGAGTGGCTGCTTCCAGGCCCCGGGGTCCCTCATGAATGACCCACCCCAGTGGCTTAGTGCTGGGGCCTGGGCCTACCACTGCTCTGCTTGCCCGTGGTATCTACTCCCCAACTCACATAGGGGGCTCTAGTTCCAGACTCTGGGTGATTTGGGGTCCAGCCTGTCCCTCTCCAGGCCCCAGGGCTGCTCTCGATCTTCAGAGGGCTTCCTGGGGTGGCAGAGCTGTCCCAGCCACATCCCTCTGAGGACAGCTGGGCAAGGTGTGGGGCACTGCACAACATCTACAGCAACTCTGCCTTGTCCCCTCCTCCGTGCACCCAGGGAGGGCGGGGGGCCCCTCAGAGGGCGGGACGGTTCCATCCTGGGCTCTGTGCCCTCGTGGCTGCTAGAAAGGGTAAAAGACGATACTTACTGCCTTCATGCTCGCCTGGAGTGCAGGCCTCAGTTTCACCATCTAGAAAGTGGGGTTCATGACAGTTCTCCCCAGTCGAGGAGGAGCCAGTGGGTAAGGACACGCCCTGTGCCCTGCACACCGAACCCCACCCCCATGGCGCCAGCCCATGGCCACAGCCACAGCGGTGACTGGCATCAAGACTTCTTGTCTGCTGGGCACATAGTGTCTCCTGTGTGATCTTCAAGACCGCCCCTTAGGGGGAGGACCCGTCCCCCTTGCCCAGGTGGAGCCTGGGGAGTCCGGGTGACCAGCTGAGGTCGCATAGAGCAGAATGGCAGAACTGGGATGCGAACCCACGAGGTTCAACATTTATCCAAGAAGTTCGACATTTCCCTGCCCCAAGAGGGTCCCCGCATCCTAGCCCGGGGCTGCCACAGAATCAGCCCTCAGGCCACCTGCATCCTCCTCCCAGCTGTTCTCCAGGGACCCTCTCGGGGAGGGAGGGAGGTGGGGCCCGTGGGGGACCCAGGCCTTCAGCTGCAGACTCACCCCGTCTTCCCTCTTTCTTCGCCAGACCTGTTCCAACTGCCAAGAAGCCGGGGCCACCATCGGGTGCGGTCACAAAGGGTGCAGCCATACCTACCATTACCCGTGTGCCAGCGATGCGGGTAAGAGACAGCCTCAGGGGACAGGAGGGCCCGTCTGCACCTGCTCCCCCTTGTCCCCTTCTCACCTCGCTCCCCTGTCCCCGGGGCCAGCAGCGGGCGCACAGAACGGCAGACCGCATGGGCCAGAGGGGTCTGGGAGCCCCAAACCTCACCGAGCAGGCATGGAACCTCAGGCTCCCAGATAATCCTTCATCCAAAGAAAGAGATGGCTCACTGTGGAACGGCAGTCCCCACGAGGGCGGATTTTAGGCAGCCACAGAGGCCGATCTGGTCTGCATTCCCAGGCAGTAGAGTTCTCACCGAGGGGATCTGGGCTCAGGACGCCTCTGCCCTCGGCTGCCCGGAGCCTGGGATCGGTCATCTCTTCTCTTCGGGGCAGGGAAAGAAGTAATGAACACTGCCCAGAAAATGCAGCCCTACTCCTGTTAGGGGCCAAACTGCCCCCAACTCTGGCTGCCTCCCCCATCTCCCCTCCCCGACTCCTCTGGCATAGAACTGGGAGGAAGTTATCAGTGTTCCTGCCTCACGGATGGCAGCGCAGACACAGCCCCCAGCAGGCTCTCCCACTAGCTGGGGTCCCTCCTCCCTACCTGAAGGTCTGCTGGCTCTGCCGTGGGCCAAAGGGACCCCCTCACTGCCCCCCCCCTTGCCTGCCCACTTGGTCCCAGGCCAGCAGCAGCCCCAGCTGAGCCACCACAGGAGCTCACGCAGGACTGAGTGGTGACAGGTCCTTGGCCAGGGCTGGGGTGCTAGGACTGCGCAGGGAGAAGGCTGGCTGCAGGGGGGCGTGAGGCTGGGCTGCTCACGGGCTCCACTCCCCACTCTCCACACCATGAACCCGAGTTTAATGTGGACTCAGCCACTTAACCAGACGCATGGCCTTACCTCAGGAATAGCTACTGCAAGCTGCACCCCTCTTTCTATGGGGATTAATTCAGCACCCTCTCTGTGCCAGGCCCGGCATCTGGCCCCGGCTCTATCCCCAGTTTACGCCTTTACAGATAGCCTGCCTCCCCCGCCGCCACACAGAGCAGCAGGGACAGACTTTGCCTGTCTGGCTCCACATCCTGTGCTCTCTCTCTCTCTCCCCCAGTACGGTCCAGCCTCCTGGGGGCTCACCAGGGAGTGGGACAGACCGGGAAATCATAATCCTTGCTTGCCCAAAGTTTTGGAGCCCAGACAGGGTAGAGTGTGTGTGCTGTGAGAGAGATTGATCCTGTCTGAGCTGGGAGGGAATGCAGGAGGACTTCCCGGAGGAGGCAGGAGGCAGCATTGTTGCCAGGCCCCACAGGGTCAGGGGAAGAGCTCAGCAGCTGGTAGTGGGCGGACGTACATACCAGGCTTGGAGGGATACAACTTCTGTTTTGAATGAAGTCTTCAGAAGATTCTCAATGTAACAGAGATGTCTGTAGAGCCCCAGGGATGGCCACAGGAAGGGGGCCTGAAAGCTGCGGGAGGAGAAGGAGAAGCTGACTCCATCAGAAGGGGCTTGCTGGTGCAGAGACCACATTGGCACTGAATGCGCAGGCCTGAGGGGGAGGGGGGTGTGGAGCCCGACCTCAGACTTCCCCATGTTGGGAGGCAGGTGAGAGGCAGGGCGGGGGGGGCTGCCCGCACGACTGGTTGGGGGGGGGGGGGGCTCTGGTTGGCTGTCGGGTCAGCTCCGCCCTGCTCCATGCAGTCTCTCCCACCCAGCGGGCTCGGCCAAGCCCCCCCACCATTGACCCCACCAGGTCCCCCAGGCCACCCGGATTCCCATGCTGGCAATCTCTTCTGCATGGGCAGAACGGCAGAGCCACCTTGCTGAGGAGGCTGGCGATCCAGGGAGGGCTCTTGGAGCAGATCTTTTGGCCACCTGTCGTCTGCCACACGCGGCTGCTTCCCTGTGGACAGAAACTCATTGGCCGTCAGCCCAAGGGGTCATCAGAGTGCAGGAGGGGGCAGTGTGTGGGGAGTGGGTGTCAGCACTTCACAGCTGGCGGGGTGGGGGGGCCTGGGTGTCAGAGAAGCGACAGCCAGAGAAGCTGGGAGAACAAGTGAGCCTGGCAGCCAGCAGCAGGCAAGAGGGGTCGGGGGCAGAGGAATCAAGGCCAGGGGCTGGGCAGGCCATCCAGCGTGTGGCAGGCGGGAGTCCCAGGCCTCCAGGTGCACCAGGCACCTACCCAAGCCCTGGCTGTCCAGGGGACAGGCTCTCGGATCGCAGGGCACCGGGACTGTCCCCCTCTGCCCTTCCCCGTCGCCCTGGCCCACTGACTCCATCCACTGAACCCCATTAAGGAGCACCTTCCAGGGCTAAGTGACTCAGAATTGCTGGCAGAAGCCAGCGTGCCATGGGTCCTATCTGAGCCTCTCCATGCTCAGGCCGCAGGCCCCCTCTGGCAGCCAGGCCCCCAGGTCCCCAGGCGCAGACACTGGGAGAGTCATGGGGAATCGATGACCTGGCTCCTTCCTATGGTCCCCGCACGTCCTAGGTGGATGCTGGGGGTGGTGACTGAGCAAGCTGGTTTGGGCCCTGATGACCTCCTGCCCTTTACATGTGGAGACCCGAGCCCTTGACTGTAGGGCCTGCTGTGGGATGTGGGGCGGGGAGGACACCATGTGTGCAGTCAGCCTGGGGTTTGAGCTCTGTGCGCTTTGGAAGGTGTGCGTTCAGTCCCCATGCCATGTCTGGCTTGTCTGAGCAGAGGGAAGACGAAAAACTGATGACGTGCCCCCAGCCGCTGGCCCAGAAGTGCAGAGACACACGGCACTTTGCAGTCTGAGGCTCCCCAGCTTCTGACAGCGGTTGGTCGGAAAAAAGGGGAGATAGCCGCAGGCCCGGAGCCTTCCCCACCCTGCTCTCAGGCTCTCGGATCTGCCCTTGCCTCCCCGCCCTGCCTACCAGCCACCACGCTGTCATCGCTGTTGTGATGCCACGGCACAGAGCCACAGCATGAGCAGGAGGAATGTGCTGGAGGGAGAGGACTTGCTTGGTCGGCTCAGGCCTCCGGCTATTTATGGGTTTGGGGTTTATTCAGAACAATGGCCTGTGGGCCATGGGAGGGAGGGACTGTGGGTGGTGGACAGGGACTCAGAGTTGGTGGGGGGGGGCGGGTAGGGAAGCTGGGGCCTCCATAGGTGGCAGCAGGCCCCAGAGTGGGGACTTCCTGAGATACCTGTGCAAGCCTGGGCTGCGGCGGGCAGCAGAAACTGGCCATGCACAGCCAACCTCTCTGTTCCCCCAGGGTGGCCAGTGCTGTGGGCACCCACGTGCCTGCTGGAATTCACCCAGATCCAAGACCTCAGTCTTCCCCTGCCCCCAGACTTAGGTCTGCCTCCCCTTCGAGGCCCCCACAGGGACAAACCCATATCGTGAGTGCCTGCTCTGAGCCACACACATGCAGGTGGCTTGCATACATGGCTCTCATCAGTCCCTGGGATAGAGACACGGTAGGTGGCATAAAGGCCCATTTTACAGATGTGGAGACCGAGGCTCGAAGAAGTAGCTGATACTTGAATCCAGACCTGTGACTGCACCACCCAGTCCATCAGCCCGCTCGGTATCAAGGCCTTCCGGGGCTGGGCATGCATCCAGGGAAGAGTGCAAAGCAGGTGCATGGAGCTTGCCTTCCAGTAGGGCAGAGACCATGAGCAAGTCACTGGTATATAGACCACTAGGAGGAAATGCCAAGTGTGGCCAAGCGAAGTGAGGCAGGGGCAGGGGAGAGACAGGCACAGGGGGTCTGCTAGATCTAGGAGTCAGGGAAGCCCTCCCAAGTGACAAGAAGGCCCTTCTGTCCAGGGGAGAACAGGAACACATGGGCCAGAGGGGCTGGGGGCAGATGAAGGTCAGTTCAACCCGGATGGAGTTTAGACCCTGTAGGATTCCAGCAGGTCGGCTTTACTTTTTGCAAAGAAGCCCTGTAGCCCATAGGCTTGGGGGCACTAGGTGCGCTGCCCACCGGGGGCCCCTTTGTGACACCCGCAGCGGTCCTAACCATCCGCACTTCTCTTTGGTGCCAGGTTGCATATTCATCGAAGAGAACTTTTCTTTGAAGTGTCCCAAACATAAGGTAGGTGACCACGAAGAGCCTTTCTTGGAAGGGGTCCAGGCTGGAGGGGAGCCCCGCCCCCCGACTCTCAGCAGGACCCAGCCCCCATCTGTCCACTCCGTGGCTTATCTGCGTTTTTAGGGGCAGGTTGGCACACGCTGGTCATAAAGACCGCCTTACAAGGAGACGGTCCTGAGGGAGGGAGCCATCGCAGGTGGGGGACAGGAAGGACAAGCAGGGGCACAGGACGATGGACGCGGATCGAGGTGCCGGTGCCAAGCTAGACTAAAATTAAGGTCTAATGTGAGGCGGGGTACCTCCAGCCTAGGAGACTCCGCGCAGCACACGCGGTGCGGACAGGGCGGGAAAGGACGGAGCCTCTCGCTGGGCCGGGGCCACGCCGGGAGGGGCGGGGCTGGGGTTTATTAGCCCCTAGCACGCGTCCATCACCGGCAATAACGGGCGCTCGGGCGTCTCTCGTCTTGCAGAGGCTGCCGCTGTAATCCACCACAACGGCCGGAGAAGCCGCGGAAGCCCGCCTGCCCGCCCGCCGCCGAAGGAGAGGAGCCTCCTGCGCAGCCCCCGGGCATTTGAGCTACTCCCAGCGCGGGGCCAGAGCCGATCCTTGATCCGGATTCCGGGTCTTGGATCTGGCCGCCTAGGGCTGAAACTTGCGGTCCCCGGTTGGGAAGAAAACACGTTCCGGGGCCGCCTGCTCCCGAAACAGGACGACACTGGGCGTTCCCGCCCACACCCCCCGGGCCAGGCTTGGAGAAAGGGAGCCCGCGGAGCGGCCAGACTCCTTGGGGCACCCAGCCTCCGGCTGGGACGCCTTTAGCTTGGGGACACGCTTCTCCCCGGGTAGTTCTAAGAGGACGTGGCACACATTCCACGTGGGTGCTGCCGCTACCGCAGCCGGCGTGGCTTGCATTTGGGCGCCCTGAGGGGTGGGGATGGGGGGGTCCAGAGGTCCCTGGAAGTGGCTGAGGGCGGCTCCAGGCTACAAGGCGGTGAGGGGTGGGTGGGGAGGGAGCCGAAGCCTTGCTGGAGAGGACTAGGCCGGAGGCTTTGAAAGGAACCTTTGGAATTGTGTCCTTCCCACCCACACCTGGCCTCGAGCGGTTTGGGCAGAGCCTGGGGAGTCCGGGACCCATGCTCAGGGGCTGCGGGCTCCCCGGGTGTGGGTGGGGCTGCCCCCGCCCTTTGGCTTCTGTCGTCCCCTTTCTAGTTCTCCGCCCCACCCTTGGAGCGCCACCTGGGAATGCAAAGGAAGGAGTGGTGACCACAGCGCACCTCCGGTGGATGTGTGACCGTCCTTCTGCAAGGGTGGTCACCCGTCTCCAGGGACAGCAGCGCCCACCCGGCACGGGAGCAGAGACAACGCTAGATTCGTGTACAAACCTGTGTACCCCTCTATATATATGTTACATAGAATGTATATATGTTGGGAACATGCTCGCTTCTCCCGTGTGTCGCCGCCACCGTGCGACTCTCAGCACGGGGCCCTTGCCGGGAAGGGGGCTCTGGAGATGCCCGCCTTCCCCACGCAGCCACCACCGGCCCAAGCCAGTCCCTGCCAGTCCGTCCGCCTGTCTGTCTGTGTCCTCAGCTCTGTCCACGCTTCGATAGGCCTGACGCAGCCCCCAGACGGGGCCGCCCTAGCAACTTCCTGTACATATGACTGTAAAATGGTAAACGTGTGTATTATATCTGGCCTCGTTATATAGTGTATATATATGTATACATATACATATATATAATATATATGAAGACTGTAAATGTTAAGACGACTAGTGTTCTTATTAGTATATTGCTTCACACTGAAGATTGTGTGTATCGAGCTGTTTCTAAAAGATGTTTATTTTCCTTAAGAGTAAAAAACAGTCATTGCATTCAGAAAAAAAAAAAAAAAAAGTCAATAAAGATACAACGATTGTTTTGGAAGTTTGCAGCCCCTGGATTCTAACCAGATTCCGCTGGGAGAGGGGGCCAGGCCTTAGGTGGGGTGGGTGGGAATGGAGAAGAAGGTTCAGCGGGGCGCAAGGGCAGCCAAAGGATTTTAATTGTTACCCTTTGGGCAGGAACAAGACAGGCCCCTGCTGCGTGGACACCCACCCAACCACCCACACCTCATGCAGCCCCAGGGTCTCAGGTTGTGATGGGGACCCAAGACTTCCCCAAGCATGGGAGAGGGAGAGCCCAGACAGGGTGGGGGAGGTGAGACCAACTGCCCCGACAAACGGGGATACCAGGCTGTGGCTCCTGTCACAACAGATCCTTCAGGTCATGGAGACATCCTCTCATGTCACCCTGGGAACTCAGGGGTAGAAGCAGGGAGGTGGAAAGGGACAGCTCGGACCACAACAGCCCTTCAGGATTAAGGGTTGATAGAGCCCAACCGTGTGGACCATAAACTGGTGGAATCCAGGTCACCTGGAGGTCACAGCGACAGGCCTCCCACATCGAACGGAAATTCTGGTCCCTTGGGACTGATGGGTATAGGAATCCTTTGCCTGGGTGCTGTGGTGGGAAGAGATGGGGAGGCCCAAAGGCCCTCCCTCTGCTGGGCTAGTCTATCAGCTAAAGTACACACCCTCCTCCCCAAAGGAACAAAACCCAGATTATAAATAATTTCATCTTTTATTCTCTGTACAAAACTTCTCAACCTATGAAAATAAAGTTTGCAAAAAGCAAAGTAACACTTGAGCCTCAGAGGCCAGGAGGCTGGTGCGCCCCGATCTACACTATGTACATATCTCCCCAGAAGGGAGAGAGGCGCCTTGGAGTAGAACCCCCTTAGCTGGCTGGGAAAGCCAAGTAGGCCCCCCTCAGCTCAGTGAAATGTACTCCTCTGCGAGACAGGAGAGGGAAAAGCCACTGGGGCTTTTGCACAGCAAGGTCACAGCGGCCGGCCCGGCCCCTGCAATCCCCCGATTGGCCACCAGAGGTCAGCACCACGCTGGCCGTGGCCCATCGGGTTGGGCTGCAGTGGGGGGTGGGGGTGAGGGTGAGGGTGGGGGTGGGGGTGGGGGTGGGGGTGGGGGTGGTAGGGTCGCGCCCCCTCCGGCCTCCCAGGTCAAGAGGCAGCAAAAGCCCCTGAGTACCTCCCATCCGCCCAGGAGACAGTGCAGTACATGGGTGGACCGTGGACAGGACACCTGGGGTCTCCAGCACTGCCTTTGGCCGTCGAGGCTCCGGCCCGGCACACAAGCCCCACTGGGGCCGCCGACAGGGATCTAGCTGGAGGTGACGGTGGTCCCGCCGCCCAGGCGCATGAGCATTTGCTGGCAGTCGTGCAGCAGGCGGCGATCGCCGAGCTTCTCGAGCGTCCGCGCCGCCTCGGCCAGCATGCCCACGCGCTGCCCCGGCGCCGACAGGAAGCCGGGAGGCAAGTAGCAGGAGGCCAGCAGCAGAGCCTCAGCGTGCTCCCGCCGCGTGGGTCTCGGTTCCAGCTCCGCCCCTGCGCCTGCGCGCACATGGGAGTCAGGGCTCAGGATCTGGCCCCGCCCCTCCAGCCCTGCCCACCTCAGGGGCACCAGTGGAGCCTCAGAGCCCCTTCCCAGGACCTGCCTCATACAGGGCACTCGGGCACAGCCGCCTATCCCACAGGTAGCAGTGGCCCCCAGTGGATTTCTCAGACTACTGCCCTCTGGCAACCACCGTGAAGTTCCTCGGTCTCTGCCTCTCCATACAGGGGTGCTCAGCGTCCATCAGGCCTTCCCAACCCCGGGGCGGGGCCAAACCCGACCTCTACCAGGGCAGCAAGCACCCCACTCACCTTTGCCACAGGGTCCTGCCCTCCTCCGCAGACTGCGGTCCAGGAGCTGGTGTGTCCTCGTGGGGCTGGCCCCCGCCATCAGCCGGGCCGTGGCCTCGTGCAAGAACACCTGGGCAGGCAAGGGCCAGGGGAGTCGGGGTTCAGGCTGGCCCCCACTCTCCCCGCACCTGAGGGGAAAGGGCCCCGGCGGCACTCACCCTCCGCATGGCAGGCCGGAAACTTTGTGCCAGACGCCTCAGGCCACTCAGGTCCCGTTGGAAGCCGCGCAGTTCGAGGGCAGAGGCCTGGGCCCCAGCGCCTGGGCCCTGCGAGGTCTGGGTGGGAGCAGGCGGCTGCTGGCGCCGCCACAGGCTAGTTCGTGCCACCAGGAGCAAGTCACACAGGAACAGCTGCATGGCCTGGGATGGGGGTGGGGTGCAGTGCAGGGCTCATGGGGGGCTCCGGCTGTGGGAGGGGACGGGTGGGGGCCCGCGGTGCCAGGGGCCGGCTCCGGGCTGCACTGCCGAGGCACTGCACCCCCGTCACTCACGTGCAATGCAACAGCAATGCACCGCGGGGCCGCCCGCCTCTCCAGGCCCCCACGCCTGCCACCTGCCACAGGAGCGGCCTCCAAGGAGGGCTCTGCCAGACCCCTCACCCCACTCTTCCTGGGGGTGGGGAGGCTGGGGCCAGAGGGGGACAGCCACTCTCCCCTGAACTCAAGCCTCAGCCAGAAAAGCAAGGCAAACTGTGGCCCACAAGCCCAGCCGGTACTGCAGGGCTAACCCGTCTTCTGCAGCGCAAGGGGGAATGGCCAGGGATGGAAAAGCGCTGACACCCCCACCCCCGCCCAGACCTGCCAGGCCCCTGGCACCACTCCTCACCTTGTCGATGGAGCTGCCAGCTGGGGTGGTGGCCAGGCTGTCCTGCAGGTATCCACTGGCCTTCTCACAGATGGCCAGGCTAGCTGGGCCAGACTCTGCTTTCCCGCGGCCTAGCACAGCCCGGGCAGCCTTGAAGGAGTGCAGAGCTGCCCTGGGCAGGGGTCTCCTGTTGGGGCCGGGGCAGAGGACCGATGGTCAGACAGCGCCCGGGCCCTCAGTAAGCTCCCACTGTCCTGGTTCTGGCTTCACAAGACCCCAGCTGCGCAGAGTAAAGGCTGGGGGGCAGCACTGTGCTGGGGGTGGGGGTGGTAGGCAGGGAGAATCCGGCCTGGACTCACTCAGACTCCTGCAGGGCACGGGGCAGGTGCTCCACCACCGGGTATAGCCGCTCGGCCGCCTCCTCATCGCGTCGCAGCCAGTGGGTTACCACAGCTGTCAGGGAGGCCCACCACTTGGCCACGGGGTCTGTGCCTGCAGGGAGCAGGGTGGGGGGTGGGGCTCCCTGAAGCTGAGCCACACTGCAGCTGAGGCTGAGCCAGTGTGGAGCTGGGCCCGAGGCGGGGGTCCCGGGGAGTCTGGGGGCTCACCGGTGGCAGTGGCCATGCTGGAGCTGATGGAGAAGCTGCAGGCCGGAGCCCCAGCGGCATCAGAACAGCTGTTGAGCAGCTGGAGGTACCCCAGGGCATCGGAGAACTCCCTGTGGCAAGAGAGAGACCCGGCTATCAGGACGGGGGGATGGGGCAGGGGTCCTGGGAAGGCCCCAGCCCTCCCGCCTTCCCACCAGAGCACAGCCTGACCTCCCAGCTCTGTCTCTTCCTGGCAAGCCTCTGGGGAAGCAGACCCAGGGAGGAACTGAGATGTGCCTCAGGCCACACAGCAGGTGTGGCTCAGGCCCCCCACCCATGTCACTGGACATAGCCACTCTCAGACTCTAGGCTCAGGGTCACTCACCTGTCTCCATCAGCTGATCCAGGGCTGGGACTGGGCTGAACGACACAATTCAGTGCTCGCTCCAGGAGATGCTCACGGAACAGCTGAGTCACCTGGGCCAATGGGTCCACTGTGGGGAGGAGTGGGTGGGTGAGCGGGCCCGGGGCAGGAAGGGCCCCACCCCTCCTCTCCACATTCACCTCTCCAACCACCGGCTCTTTCCTGGGCACGCCAGTGGGGCAGATAAGTGTCCCGAGGTGCCCTTGGATAGGATAAACCTACCGCAGACAATATAATCTGCTTAATAACCCACCTCTACCAGCTCTGTTCCTTCCATCTCATCTCCTTATTCAACACCGGTCTTGCTTGGGATCAGCTTTCAGATCAACTACCCACCCCCAAATTCCTGTCTCCCTCTTCGTTTCTGAAGAGCCCCAACAAGACAGACCCAGCCTTCCTGCCCCCTGTAGCCTCCACAGCAACAATGGTCGGGGTGGCGGGGGCAGAGTTGGGGCAAGGACATTCAGAGATGCAGGGACTAGAGACCGGGCAGAAATGAGGAAGGGGAATGGGCCACAAAGGATGGAGGGCAATAGGGATGGGCATGGCGGGGAGAGAGCACCTGGGTTGCCGGCCAAGCTGTACAGGCTCTCCCTCGGGGTGCTGCACACGGCCCAGTCCCCGTCCACGAAGAAACGGTGGCCCACGGGGTGGCACAGCCACTGCATGGCAAGAGGCACCGAGCCGCTCTGTGCCAGGCAGGCCTGGCGGGCACTACTCAGGAAGAAGCGCTGTGGGGGAGGGGAGCTAGGCTGTCACACTGGACCCAGCCAGGGACTCGAACCTACCCTCAGGGCTAAGAGCCCGGTTGGGCCTGGAGTCCTCCCCACCCCATCCAGTAACTAGCTGCCTCCTCCTATGAGTGCCTTGCCCAGGGAGCCCCCGGCCTGGTCCGCACTGGCCCCCCACCCACTCACTGTCAGAAAATGCAAGGCCCGTGGGAGACTGGTCTTGACCCTCAGCGCGGCGGCCACATAGATCTCGGCCAGCGTGGCCACGGACACAGTATCCCCTGCACATTCTGCCAGGTTCAGGGCGCTTAGGGCCAGGTTGGCAGCAGCGAGGTGCCCGCCCGTGTACTTCCCTGGAAGACAGGCAGGACGTGAGGCAGGGGTGCGGTGGCGGGAACCCCTCCCGCCCAGTCCTTTGCCTGGCATACCCATGGTGTGCAGCTGGTGCAGCTTGTGGTAGACAAGTGCGGCGTCCCGGGCGCTGGCGCGGGCGTCCGCCTGCAGGGCACAGTCCCTGTGCAGGCCCCCAGCGCGGCCGGCCAGCCAGCGGCCCACCCAGAGGCGCTGCAGCAGGTGGCGGATAAGGCTCCAGAGCAGGCTGCAGGCCAGGTCCAGGTGGGAGGTGGGTAGCGGGCGGCCCAGGGCCCGCAGGGCCAGCCACAACTGCTGGGCAGCTTGGGCAAAGTCCCCCTGGCGATGAGGGTTTTCCAGGTGAGAAAAGCGGGATCAGAGGATCTGAACACACGCTACCCCTCCTGCTCCGAAGATCCTTCCACCTCGGGCTCTCCACAATGACCCTGGTGTCCCCCCATCACCGTGAGTCTGAGGGGTTGATAGGAGCAGGAAGGACAGGGCAGGGAAGGGAAGAGAAGGGACGCCCAGCACCTTCCCAGGGGCTTCCCAGGTCCTGGCCCTGACCCAGCCCCTGAGCCCACCCCCGGGGATCTGAGCCCTTACCCGGGCCAGGTCCAGGTCAGCCTGCTTGCGATGCCTCCAGAAGTGCACAGCAGGGTCCGAGTGGGGCCGCGTGACTGGCTCTCCATAGACAAAGAGAAGCGCCAGGAAGACCAGCACCAGCAGCCCATTGGTCAGCCAGACCAGTGGGGGCAGCAGCCATGGGGCCCAGCCAGGGCCGTCTAGGGGCAGACAGAAGGGCCAGGGACACAGCACCCTGGAAATCCAGATCCCCAGCTACACTCCCTGAGTCCCCCATCCTCCCTCCCTGCCAAGGAGACCCGTGCTGGGGACCTGTCCTACCTCCGCTTTCAGCACCCAGCATGTTGCGGCCAGGACCATGGTAGGTGCTGCTGACATCTGAGGAGCTAAGGAGACCCCGGTTTCCCAGCAGGGAGGCCAAGGGGTTGCAGGAAAGGCAGAGGAAGACGAGTGCACACAGGGCCAGCCGGGAGCGGTCCAGCATGCCCCGGCTGCGGGGGGACAGCAGCTGCTCGGGCTTCACCTGGTAGGGGTAGGCGGGTCAGCGAGGGCAGAGCGGAAGTGGCCCACGGAGGCCGCTACAGGGAAGGAGGGATCAGCCCTCCGCCAGGCCTTACTGTGGGACCCACACGGCTGCAGGCCTCAGTGTTTCTGTCAAACGGGAGGTGGGCTATGTGAGGGGGCTTTTCCTGACCTGGGGCTTCCTGGGGCTCAGATATCGAGGGGAGAAGGACTGTGGGGAACAGGGCTGGGCCCAACCTGGCTGTCCTCAAAGACTGGGCTGTCGGGCTCCGAGTCGCTTCCACTGCCGCCACTGCCACTACTCCTGCCTCCGAGGGACAAGGGGCTGCTCTGAGAGGGCGAGCCAGCGTCCGAGGGAGGCGGACTCAGTGTGTCTACCACCTCGGGCTTCATGCCCTCCATGGGCACGTCTGTGTTTCCTCCGCTGCCACAGGCTGAGACCAGATCCTTCAGAGACTCTGTAAGCCAGAAAGGAGCAGGGCTGGGGATGAAGGCTAGATACCCCACTCCAGATCAGCTTATGGCAGGGGAGAGGGGGAAATGGGAGTTGGCCAAGTTGGGACCAAAGGATGGGCTGAGGCCCTTGCAGGATTAGGGCTTAAGGGGCAGGAGTGGGAGTTGGGGGGGTGGGGTGCAGAGCCAGGGGGCAGGGTGAGGCCAGGACTCACTGCTTTTGTGGGCAGCAGAGCGGAGACTCAGGTTCTCTTGCTTGAGCTTCTGGTTGCTCTGTTGTAGGAAGCGGATGTAGTCGATGGCCTTGCGCAAGACGGCAGACTTATTCAGCTGCGTGGGGTAGGAGGCAGATGGCACAGGGGGGCCGGTCAGGCCTCGCGTGTGGGCACCTAAGCAAGGGGGGGCTACTTCACAACACCGCTGCCTCAGGACCGTTGCACTTGCTATTCCCTCTAAGTAGAATGTTCTTCCCCTAGTAAAACCCATCGCCCAGGACAGACATGAGGATTCCTATGTCAAGGGCATCCAACAGTGTCTGGCTGACTCCCTCCCCTCACTCAGGTCTTTGCTGAGTCATGTCACCTTTGTGATGTGCTTGAGACATGTAGCCTCATTGTCCCTCTCCTCATGTGGTTTTCCTCCATAGCACTTCTCTCCATCTGGAGGCTCTAATGCTTACTTCTGTACTCTGTGTATCGTCTCTTTCTCCCCCTAGAACATCAGTCTCAGAACAGCAGGATTTTTGTCTGCCTGTTCCCTGTGATGTCCCCAGGGCCCCGATGCACCCCTGGCATGCTGGGGACCCGCCATAAAGCTCAGCTGAATCATGGGCCCAAACAGGCTGAAGCCCAGGGTCCAGGCTCAGTCCCAAGCCTTTTGGTTCTTCCAGTCCCCTGCTTCCCCAGGGTCGCCCCGGAGTGTGCCTCTGAACGCCACTGCCCACACCTTCGCCTCAGTGCCCACTACCAGGTCCTTGAGCTCGACGATTTTGTCGTTGATGGAAGAACGGTAGCGCTTCTCAATGGCGTTGTGGGCCGTGCGCTTCTCTCCACGGCTCTGGGCAGAGCCCGGCGCCTTGCCACCAGCCGCCAGCCGGTTGATGGGCAGCTTTTCGGCATCCACTACCAGTGGCACTGTCGCCAGGATGGTTCCTCCGCTCACCAGGGTCTGAAGGGCCAGGCGCAGGTTACCAGCCAGGCATGCTCAGGTGCAGAGCCCCAGCCTCCTGCCCCGCCCACACCACCCACCTGCAAGGGCGCCGTCTGCACAGCTGTGCCAGGGGCCAGGGAGCTGATACCCGCCGCCTTCACAGTGGCTGCCATGTCTGTTTTCATGGTCGTCAGGAGCAGCGAGTCTGCCTTGATGAAGTGTGGCTGCAGCAGGACCTGGGACAGGGAACGGCCTCAGCCAAGAGCTGCTGAGTCGGAGACTGGGGGCTGCCCCCTCCCTGATGCCTGCCCAGACTGCCTCACCGGGACCTGCTGGATCTGCGAGGTCACCGTGGTTGTTCCAGGGGCTGCCGTGGGGTTGGCCGTGGCCGTCAACAGCTGCTGGGGGGCCGCGTTCTGGACCTGGGTGTGCAAGGAGACGGGCGGGACCCCTGGCAGGGAAGCCAGTGGCAGGCCAGGCAGCGGCTGCGGGGTGCTCCCTGGAGGGGTCCCTGCAGAGATAAAGGCTGGGGCTGCGGGCACAGGCCGCCCTGACCCACTTTCAACCCACCCCTCGGGGCCCTATCACCCTATAACCCGGGATGAGTCATCGCCCTCATGGCTTCAGTTTCCTGTGGGGACAACCCCTGCCTGCGGCTATGATGTGGGTGTGCTAGCTTTCCAGCCAAGCATTTGTCCCTGGAAGGGCGGCACTGAGGGGGCCACTGCAGCAGAGTGGGAGGCAAGTCTTCACCCAACAAGGACAACACCCTAGAAGTACTGCTAGTAATGGGCAGCTGAGGCCTCGTTTCTAAAGCCTGCAAATTCCTCTACTGAGGCCACGGGAGACCCTGCTCTCTGTGCTCCTGTGGTCCCCTTCCCCCCAAACCACCCCCCTTACCTGCAGAGAAGCCTCCCGTGGGGCTGGGATAGCCCAAGACAGGGGCAGAGCTGAACTGTGGTGGAGCTGGGGCCGGGAAGCTCTGGGGCAGGAGGGACCCCGGCAGGGGCTGCGGGGTTGGGGGCTGCAGGATAGTCAGCGGCACTGGCTCCTCCTTGATACCAGGCCCCGGGGAGAAGGCAGGCCCAGAGGGGTACATCTTCAGGGAGGTGGGTGCAGGCTGGGGAGGGGACAAGGGTGGAGGTGTCGCCTTGGGTCCCCCCAGGAAGCCTTCGAGTGGGGAGCTCATTGTGGCAGGAGATGGGGACAAGCTGCCCGGGGTGCTGGCATCAGGACTGGCAGGGCCTGTGCTCCCTGCCCCGCCGCCGGCATAGGGTGGGTCGAACAGGCCAGGGAAGTCGCTGTCTTGGTTGTTGATGAGCTGCAGCATGTCTGGAGGAAGGAGAAGAGGCTGTGTGAGTGACAGGAGGGCAGGAGCTGGCCCCTGTACCGGGCTTCACACACTTCGTGCCTCCGGTCCACACAGCTGGACGTGTGGGGCAGCGATGCAGAAATAGAAAGCCATCCATATGAACCCATGCTCCCAGACACACGGCCACGTCTTGGGCACTTGTGACATCAGGAGCAACGCCTGGTGCTTCTCATGTACGCCGCAGCCCATACAAGAGCTGGACAAGGTCAGTGCCACACACTTATGCTGAGAACTGGGGTTTGGGCCCCAAATGGCTGACTTCAGAACTGCCAACCTCAACCCATTCCTCCGTAGAATAGACCAAGGCTTGGGGCTGACCCAGCTGCCAGCCACGTGTGTGCCAACCAGTGTGTCCCTGCAGGTTCTGGGCACAGGCCCAGACTGTGCCTGCAGCCAAGCCAGGGACTGGGCCATTCAGGGCTTCAGTTTCCCCTCCATGAAAGCAAATGCTCGCTGTCCTGACTCCTGCCTCCTCATACAGACTGGGACACACTCCCTGCCCCTGCTCCAGCCTCTCCCCCAGCTGGCGGGCAACTAGCTGCCCGACTGTTGGCCTGGGGCCCTCTAACCCACTAGGGACAGCCACCCACTGGGTTAAAGTGCCCTGCAAGATCCCCAGCCTGAGCCCTGCCCAACTGCCCACTTGATGTGCAACCTGGGGCAAAAGTCTCCTCACTGGGCCTCAGTTTCCTCATCTGCACAACAAAAAAGGACGACGCCCTTCATGGCAGGGCTGCTGGGAGGCTTGGCAGAGCAGGAAGCTGGCCCACAGCGGACCTCACCTCATGATTGCCTGCCTCCTGCCAGGTGCAGAGGCAGGGCCGTTCCTGCCGGAGGGGACAGCCCTCTGGCCTCCAACAGCCTCAGAGATGGGGTGCCAGGCTCGGTCCCCGGACCCTCCACAGGAAACACCTCATGGGCGCTCCGGAACATGGCAGGTCCTGAAGGCTTGCAGTTCTTACACTGGCAGGGCCCCCCACCCATGACCCCCGCCCTCCTGAGCCCCTCTGACAGATGGGGAAACTGAGGCCCTGAAAGAAAAGCTGAGTGAATCCGGGACTGGGGTCCGGGATTTGGCTCTGGGGAGCGGGGACAACTGGGATCCTCCCCACTTCTTCCCCCACCCCGCTGCCCCGGGGGCGGGGGGCGGTGGCCAGAGGTCGCGGGAAAGCCATGCTCACCCCAAACGCGGGGGGTGGGGGCAACTACTGCGGGTGGGGGTGGCCCATCAACTCCAGCGGGAGCCGCCCCCTGAGGAACCCGTTCTTCCAGCTGGGACGCCGGCAGTTCCACGGCCACTGCACACACACGTCCCCCTCTGAGGAAACCGGGGATGGTGACCCCGCAGCGGAGGTGGAGGCTCTGTGATAAAGGGGTGAGGGGTTCCTCCAAAAATACCTTCGAACGTGCAATCCATGGCTCCGCGGCCCGCGCCCGCCGCCCCTTCGGGGCGTCCCGGCCGCTGGCCTGCCGGTCTCCGCACCGCGCCGACTTCACCTGTCAGGACTCGGCGGCGCTATAAAGCCCGCGGAGCGCCCCGCCTCCGCCCCGGCGGCCCCGCCCCGCCTCCGCCCCCCCCGGGGCCGCGGGCCGGGCATGGGGTGAGCGCGCGCGGCCAATCAGCGTCCGCGCCGCTGCCTCACTAGGGCCCCGCCCCTGCCCCCGCCCCACCCCCGACGGCGGCTCGGGCTCGGGTTTCACCCCGCGGCGCTGAATGGGGCCGGGGTTACTCGCGGACGCGGGCCCTTAATCCACTCCGCGCCGACATCCGCCGGGGTTACTGGCGGTCACCGGCCCACCTACGCCGCTAGCTCCAACCACCTCCGTTAGCACCTCGAAGTGCGGCGGAGTGGGCGCGGGGCCGGGACGACTGAGGCAAGGATGCCCCAACATTCTTCCCAAATCTCTGGCATTCCGTGCCGGTCCCCAGTCTAGGCCTCAGTTTATTTCTCTAGACAACGAGATAATCAAATCTCCCTGGCCTCAAATGGGAAAAGTAAAGGAGAAAACGGGTAAGGCGCTCAGTACCACGAAGCGCTGAATTAAGGCCAAGGGCTGTCTGGTGGTGGGTGCAGGGACCTCCCCTTCCTGGGGCAGCCCCAGCATGAGGCCACCCTCCACCACATGGACGCCTGATAACAGGTCACTGCTGGGAAACTGAGACTCAGAGTGAGGAAGGGAAACCCTTATCCCAAAGTACACATGCACTTAATACTTGAACCTGATTCCTCTGTCTTTGGACAGTTGTCTTTTTGCAGACAACTGGGTCTGGGATAGGGGGAAGGGGGTCAGTAAAGTCTGTCCAGACTTCCAAGTCTCACAACCTGCCCCCAGCAGTCACCGGGTCAAGTGTGACTCACTTGTTCACTGTAGAGACCTGGGAGACCAAGAGGCAACCCAATCCCTGGGACACAAGGTGAGGAAGCCAGGGGTGTCAGTCCCAGGGTGACAGGCTCTGGGGGTCGTTTGAGGAGGTACCTAGGACTGCCCCCCCTTCTGAGTAGGTCAAAGTTCAACTCACACACAGATGAACAAAGCATAGCCAACAGCCTAGGCTGTCAGCTTGAGCTTTCGTGGCCAAACAGACCTGCAGCAAGTCCTGCCCCAGCCTTCAACCTGCCCCTCCTCTGGCTCCCAGTCTCCTGTGGTCCCGGCGGGGGGGGGGGGGGGGGGGGGGTGCTGAATCCTGGGCAGGCGGGCTTGGCCACTGAGCAGTGTGGGACAGGAGGGACTCCAGCCCCCATCTTTCTCCCTCTCCACCAACCTAAACAAGGAAACAGAGCTTCGTCTCCTTCACACGCATCCAGTTCCCAATCTTTCTAGAACTTTCCATGGCTTTGTAGGGGGCGCCAAGGATAAGGAAGTTCTCCTCTAGCACTTCCACCTCCTTCTCTCCTCAGCTGGTGGGTGCTCACACTCTCCCACATCCCCCAAACCACAAAACAAAGCATTGCTGTTGGAAAGGCTCTGACCTCACTCAGGTAACTGAAGACAGGTTAGACACCGAGGCCTGAATTCCAGGCCGGAGTTTCAAGAGCAGACCCTCATGGCTCTGTTCTTCCTTACCACGTTCCCCAGCTGTGGAGCCCAGAATACAGCAGGGCCGACAAGTACACACTTGCCTGAGACTTCTCAGGCCAGAGACAGAGGCAGCCTTGAGGGGTTAAGCCCTGCCCGCCCCCTTCCTGTCTCATCCTACTCTTCCTTTCTTTCTTTTTTTTTTTTTTTTTTAAAGATTTTATTTATTTATTTGACAGAGAGAGATCACAAGTAGGCAGAGAGGCAGGCAGAGAGAGAGAGAGGAGGAAGCAGACTCCCTGCTGAGCAGAGAGCCTGATGCGGGACTCGATCCCAGGACCGAGATCATGACCTGAGCCAAAGGCAGCGGCTTAACCCACTGAGCCACCCAGGCGCCCCTACTCTTCCTTTCAACATATTTTCTCGCCTTTGTTTTCCATTCCTCACATCTTTGGGCTCTGCCCCCCTTCCATCCTGAGGAGGCGGCAGGGAGAAGGGTCAAGGTCCCCCTGAGGGTAGCAGGAGTCAGGAAAGGCTTCTGAGGCAGGGGTTAGCTTTTCCCTAACCCCCCATCTCACTCTTCCCTGGAGTTGAATCTGTCAGCCTATTCCCAAAGAAGCTGGGTGTCCGAGCTAACACAGGGGCTGGAAATTCAAGACCAAGCCCCACAGCCCACCTCGTCCCCCACATAGCCCAGGGGCCAACCTTCCCTCTGTGCCTCATTTGCCGTGTAATGCCAGGCAGATCACTCCCCTTCTCTGAGCCTCCATCCCTCGTCTCCCAGAGGTAACAGCACTGGGGTTCTAGAAGGGCAAGCATTATTTACAAAAGCCAAATTATGGAAGCAGCCTAGGTTGTCCATCAATGATGAATGAATGAAGATGTTGTGTGTACACACATACACAATGAAATATTACTCAGCCATCAAAAATGAAGTCTCGTCATTTGCAACAACATGGGTGCATCTAGAGAGTAGCATGCAAAGTGAAATAAGTCAGAGAAAGACAAGTGCCATATTTCATTTGTATATGGAATTTAAATAACCAAACCAATGAAAAAGAGACAAACTGAGAAAACAGACTCTTAACTCTAGAGAACAAACTGACTCGGTGACCAGAGGGGAGTTGGGTGGGGGATGGGTGAAGCAGGTGACAAGGACTGAGGACACTTAGCACAATGAGCACTGAGTAATGTCAAGAAATGCTGAATCACTATATCGTACACTCGAAACTCATGTAATACGGCATATTAACTACAAAAATGAAAGAAAAAAATAATAAAAGAGCAAGTGTATGGGGGCGTCTGGGTGGCTCTGTTGGTTAAACATCCAACTCTTGATTTCGGCTCCAGCCATGACCTCAGGGTCGTGAGATCGAGTCCAGTGTCAGGCTCCACACTGGATGTGGAGCCAGCTTAAGATTCTCTCTCTCCTTCCACCCTCTGCTCCTGCCCCCGCCCCTCCCGCCGCTTGCGCAAGCTCGCTTTCTCTCTCTCTCCAAAAAAAAGCAAGTGCAGGGGCGCCTGGGTGGCTCAGTGGGTTGGGCCGCTGCCTTCGGCTCAGGTCATGATCTCAGGGTCCTGGGATCGAGTCCCGCGTCGGGCTCTCTGCTCAGCAGGGAGCCTGCTTCCCCCTCTCTCTCTCTGCCTGCTTCTCTATCTACTTGTGATTTCTCTCTGTCAAATAAATAAATAAAATCTTTAAAAAAAAAAAAAAAAAAAAAAAAAGCGCAAGTGCATGAAGTACCCAGCATTCAGCAAGATCTCAATAAAGGTTAGTCTCTTTGCAGCAACCAGAACGGTCTAGAACTGTTAATGCAGGTAGTGAGTTGCCCAATACTTGCAATGTTCAAGTCGGAACTCCATACACATTTAATGGCGATTGCTTTATGGAGAGTAAATTGGCCTGGCACAGGGGTGAAGCAAGGAGGTGCCCACTCCCAGCCCTGGGAGCCAGGACAGTGGGCCCCAAAAGACTGGCCATGTCCCCCAGCTCATGGGCCATTGTCCAGCGAGCTGAGTGCTGGGCTTCCAGCACAGAGAGAGACTCAGAAGGCCTGTGCAGCTCCTGCACACCCTCCTGGAATACAGAGAAGAGGGGGCATAAACGGTGGGCCTCAGGGGGCCCACCTCACACTCCCTCCAACCCCAACTGCTCCCCAGGCCTGGATTCCTCCTTTATCCTCTCCTTTCCAGTCGTGCCCTGATTCTATCAGGGCCCAACAGGAAACCTGAGCAGCACCCCCGCCCCCCCCGCCCGGCTCTACCTCCAAACCTCCTTTGGAAGGCAGATATGGGGCAGCCTTTTATCCTCTGGCCTGTTTATTCTGTGAGGCCATGATGGGAATCTTGGGAGGACCCAACGCCACAAACTGGCAGGAGCCCAGCTCTGATCATCACAGGAACCTCTAGCCCATCCAGCCTGGATGAGGCTTTGAACTGCAAACAAGCTCTGCTTGCATGCTTCCCAGGACAGGGAGCTCACCATCTTACTCACCTGACCTGGTCCATGACGCCCAGATTTGTTTCTCTGACAGTATCTACTGCGTTCCCCACCCCACACTTTTTAAAGATTTATTTATTTATTTGAGAGAGAGAGAAAGAAAGAAAGCGTGAGGGGGAGGGGTAGAGGGAGACAGCGTCCTAAGCAGACCCTGCGCAGAGCACAGAGCTGGACGCAGGGCTCTGTCTCACAACCCTAAGATCGTGACCTGAGCTGAAATCAAAAGTCAGCTATTTAACCAACTGGGCTACCGGGACGCCCCTCTACTGTCTTTTAAGTGTCCTCTGTGTGTCAGGTCTCTGCCAGGCACTGGGGCACAGGGACATAGCACAGAGACCTTCCCTCATGGAGCTTATGTTCCAGGGACCAACGGTCTGCACATACATGGAGGAAGGTAAGGGCAGATGGTGATGGGCACCACGGAGAAACTGATTCTAAAAAGAATGTGAGGGGCCACTACAGATGAGATGATCAGCGAACCTCTCTGAGGAGGCAACATCCGAGCAGGGGCCTAAATGACAGGAGTGGGCAGGAGGGAGGAAGAATGTCCGGGGCAGAAGGAACAGCAAGTGCAAAGGTCCTGAGGTAGAAGTGAGCTTGGTGAGAGGAAGATGAGACAGCAAGGAGGCCAGTGCAAGTGGAACAGAAGAAGCAAAGAGGGGATAGAGGTCGGGGAGGCAGCCAAGGAGCTGGGAATCCAACACAAGCTTATCTGTCACAAGGATGCCAACCCTCCAGGAAATGGGCAGGAAAGTTTGCAAACCGCCCGGTGCAATGCAAATCGCGAAGGGTCACACAAGTGTGAAGAAGAATGAAGGGTATACAGCAGTACCGGCACAGGAGAGGGCATGGGACAGGGCTTATGGGACCTCTGGAGCATTCCACCTCCAGCTGCTTCGTGAAGGACACATGGCAGGGGTGGGACGCTCAGCCGGCATCCCAGGGAGCCTGCTGCTCCTCCCAGTGCCTCCGCCATCCTCCCGCAGACTCAGGTCAGCAGGGTTGCATGTTCTCAGCTAGTCATGTATGCAACAGGGACAGACTGCTCTTTGTGCACTCAGGCCTGCCTGGGGGTGCGAGCGTGTGCTGGCTTTTCCCGGAATGGGATGGGCCCATGGCGGGAGCCCCAGGGGTACCTGGGCACGGGCCCTCTAGCTGGGCAAGGACTCTAAGGCTCAGAGAGAGGCCGTGTGTGTCCGAGGGCCCCCACCACTGCCAAGTAGAGAATCTGGGACTCCAACCCGGGTCCACCAACCCCAGAGCCACACTCATCAGCTCCAGCCTGCCAGAGATGGGAGGGAGCCCCAGCTCCAGCCTGGCTGTGCCCCAACCTGCTGGCAGCACTTGTCTCCGGTCAGGAGGCGTGTGTGGAGTGCAGGATCGGGAGAGGAGGCAGCACGAAGCACAGTGAGGCTCCGCTTGGGCACTGCCCCTTCCCAGAGGCCTTCCTGACCACTGTTAGCAGCCAGGCCTTGGCGGGGAGCCCCTCAAGAAAGGGCCGGGGCCTGAACCAGCAAGTGACCCCAGCATCGCTCAGCACAAGGTTGAGTCTAGAGGGGATGAGAGCCAGCCAGCTGCCACCCCACTGCTGGTCTGCAGCCACGGGCTCTCACCCAAGCTGTTCCTTCTGCCAGGACTGTCCTTCCCACTACCCTCTGTCCACCCACCAAACTCCTGTTCCTCTTTCAAAACCTGCTCTGGTGTTATCTTCTCAGATTCTCCCATCTGTGTCACCCCACACACGAGATCCCATTTCTCCAGACCAAACGACCCTGGACATGACCTGTAAGAGGGCCATTAAAAAGATGCTGGTCAGCCCCAACTCAGACATCTTGTCCTAGGTGTGGGCTTGGGGCACACACTTATCATTCTGGCAGCTGAAAACCAACCCAGAGGCTGGAGACAGTGGCAATCTGGGAGTAGTGCCCTACTGCTAAGCAACTGTTCCCAGTCTAAATAGCACTGCTGCACATTTCTTTATATAAATTTTATCTATTTCCCCATTTGGGGTTGTTTCCCCGCAGCCTGTTTTAAATCTGAAGTGGAGACATGGGTTCAAAGGGAACAAACATGCTGTTTTAGAGTTGCTGGGCTACTCTCTGGAAAAGAGAAACCCCTTTACAACCTCCCCTGCAACATGTCCCCATTTCCTTATTGCATCACCAGCACTGGGTTTTATAATTTTTATTTACTTTTGGTTGCTTTGCTTAGCCCCGGAAAGCTGTGTGACTGGAACCCCAAAGTTCTTTTATTTTGCATTTCCAAGGCTGCCTGCTTTGAGATGTTTTGTGCAGTGAACTATCAAGGATGACCAGAGTCTCAGAAACACCTGCTTGCTCTGTCTTCCTCTGCCAGCTCGATTCTTTGGCCTGGGAAGCAATCCCTGCTGAGTCTGGCCTTCCTGCTGCTTCTCAGTGGTCTCTAGCTCCTTCACACCCATCCGTTATCACCAGGCCTGAACCACATAGGCTGGGCAGCCTAGGGGGTTATGGTGAGTCAGGTGTTTCAAGGCCTCTGGTCCTCATCTGTGCATTGGGTGAGGAGATGACAAAGGCATTTTGAAGTTTCCTTTCAGCTCTACTCTCTCTATCTTTATTTATTTTTTAAAAGATTCATTTTTAGTAAGATTTTATTTATTTATTTGATGGAGACAGGGAGACAGTGAGAGAGGAAACATAAGCAGAGACAGAGCGAGAGGGAGAAGCAGACTCCCTGCTGAGCAAGGAGCCCATTGTGGGACTCAACCCCAGTACCCTGGGATCAGGACTCGAGCCAAAGGCAGATGCTTAACTGACAGAGCCACACAGGCCTCCCGCACTTTCTCTATCTGTGATGGTAGCTAAGGACAGGGCACTTGCTCCCCACTAACCTTGACCAGCCCCACCTTGTCTCCCAAGCAGAGACCCAGAATCAAATGGTGGCTGCTGAGAACCTGAAACCATAGCCTATAGAAACTTCCAACACAGGATCCTTGGATAATCTGGCAACATTTGTTAAGCTAAACCCATTAGGTGCCAGGTAAGTGCTCTAAATGATGAAAACTGGTTGAGGGCCTACTACGTGCTGCTTAAGTCTTTGACCTAAATGAGCTCATCTGAGGCCCACAACTCCAAGAAGATGGTTCTGTTATTATTCCCAGTACACTGATGAGAACTCGAAGCTCAGAGAAGTCAAGCCCCCTGTTCAAGGTCACACAACAGGGGTTGAATCCGAAGACCCCTGAGCTCCAACAGGAACCCCAGAGTCCTAGGAGGGGTAGCCCTGGCATGTGACTGAGAGGAAAAGGCTTTCTGGGTCATATGAGGGCAGGGGGTGACTTTGGGCAGGGTCCCAGGTCAGCGTGGGCTTTCCAAGGTCACCAACTCTGCCAGGTGGGATGGACCCCCCCCCGCCCCCGCTCCCACCAAGTCCCAAACCCAGCAGGGGACCCACACGCCTGGATCCAGCCTCAAGCACCCTCTTTCCCAAGAGCCCCAAATCCATTTCTAAGGCTCTCCCTGCTCCTGTCCGTGGAGCTGCAGCGGACATAGGTCTCACATATATGCCATCCTAGTCGGGTCTGGGGATCAAAGGGCACATGCACATACACATGTGGTGGGCAGAAGACAATGGCACAGACACTTCTCTGGCACGCGCGGCCAGTCCCATCTGAACTGCCCCTGCTGGCAGGCGAAGTCCAGATCCCAGGCCTCTGCCTGGCGGTGACCCCTGCCTGGGGCTGACCAGGTCACCAAGGATGTTTGTGTCCAGCGAGGTGATCATCGGGCAGGAGGTAACTCCCAGACACCTCAACCCACTCCCAGCGTGTTTTTCTCCACTCCCCAAAGAGACAGGTCCCACATACTCTTCAGGTCTGGAAGGCAGGGCCAACACAAGGGAACATCGCCCTGGGGGCACTGGGGAGCCATGGCTGTTTGGGAACTGAGGGCTTATATGCCTGGAGCTGGGAGTTGAGTGGTAAGCAGTCCTGAGCTGTGTTTTCTTTTCTTTCTTTCTTTCTTTCTTTTTTTGAGAGAGTGGCAGTGCGCATGGGGTCCATGGGCAGAGGCAGAGGGAAAGGGAGAGAGAGAATCTTAAGCAGGCTCCAGGCTGGGCCCGTGAGGGGCTCGATCTCACAACCCTGAGATCATGTCCTGAACTGGAACCAAGAGTCAGACGCTTAACCAACTGAGCCACCCAGGCACCCCTCAGGATGTTTTCTAAAAAGGGTCCAAGCTTGGTGGGACTGGGCAAAAGAACTGGGCATGAGATACCATGGGGAGAGGCGTGGGGTCGGGGACTGGCCTAGACCCAGATAATAGCCCTAGGAGCAGGCCCTCCTGTGGTTTGTCCAGGCACCTTGGGAGGGACGGCAGGACGGGGGAGGACTGAGGTCTAGGAAGGCTACCCTGGCCTGGAGGACCCCCAGTATATGACAAAGAACGAAGGTGAAGGCATCCAGGCAGAGGACAGACAAACAGCACCACCAAAGGCTTCAGACAAACCAGAGCCCCCAAGACGACTCCTCGGTCGGGCCCAGCACCCCCCTGGTAGCCAGGAAGGCCCCCAGCCAGAACCCCATCTCTGCGTGCCTCTTCCGCACCTAAAAGCATGTGCAAAATCCAATCAATGAAGCAGCAAAGAGGCAGGTGCTTAATAACCCCCAACATGGCACAGGACTGCCCTCCTGTCCCCTGGCCCACCCGCAGCCACCAGGGACCCCAAAGCACAGAGCAACCACAGGAGGCCCCAGGGGACAATGCAAACCAGAGGTCATGGTGGCCCTAGCCAGGTTAACGCCTTCACCCACAGAGCTAAGGGCTCCTGCTGGCAGCTCCACCCCAAAACCCGTTCACATGACAGAGGGCTTGGCAAAGGCAGGCAGCAGGGCTGGGTGGGGCTAAGGCCCTTGGCCGGCTCCTGGGTGACAGTCCTCAGTCTCATGACTCCAGGGCCGTGCTCCGGGCTGGGAGGGGGAGGCGGCCGCTTGGCCTCTGACCCCTTTATGACCTACTGTCAGGCCCCCAGCAGAGTCCCACGTGGAGCAGCCTCCTGGGTTCCCTGATCACTTTTTTTTTTTTTTAAGACTTATTTGAGAGAGAGAGAGAGAGCAGGGGTGCAGGTGAGCAGTTTCAGGGAGAGGCAGAGGGCAAGGGAGAGAGGCAGACTCCCCGCAGAGCAGACACCGGGCTCCATCTCACGACCCTGAGATCACAACCGGAGCCAAAATCAAGAGTCAGTATGCTCAGGGGCACCCACGTGGCTCAGTGAGTTAAGTGACTGCCTTCAACTCAGGTCACGATCCTGGAAGCCCAGGATCAGGTCCCACATTGGGCTCCCTGCTGTTCGTCTCCCTCTGACCCTGCCTCCTCTCGTGTTCGCTCTCTCTCATTCTTTCTCTTTCAAATACATAAACAAAATCTTTAAAGAAAAAAAAAAAGTCAATGCTGAACTGACTGAGCCACTCACATACCCCGGGGTTCCCCATTTTACTGCTTTCTGCCCCCACCCTGACTCTTAGAGGAGTCCACAGCCCAAGTTTGAATCCTGGCCCTATAATGCTCTAGCTGTGTGACCTCAGGCAAGTCACTCAACCTCTCTGTGCGCCTCAAGGCACTCAACTATAAGATGCAGATCTTAAGTCTACCCACTTAGGGTTGTCAGGAGGACTCACTGGTCAGCTAGGAGCCTGGGATACATATATTCAGTGCTCCTGTTTGTGTTGTGGTCCTCTACCCCAGCTGTCTGGGGAAGCTTCCCACGTATAACTCAAGCATAGCACTGGCCTGCTCCGATCCTCGCCAAACTCCCCACTGCCTCCAGGACGCAATCCATCTATACCCTTCCAGGAGCTTGAGCCCTGCCTGGCCCACCTCTCAATCCTCTTTCCTCCTAGGGGACCTGGAGACCTTCTGGCCCTGCCTTCCCACCCCCAAGTCACTCTCTCTAGATCTTGAATCTGCCTCACTCCAAGGGCAGGTAAGAGCCTCAAAAGGAGGCCTGGAGTCTGAGCATCAATTCCCCTCCCAGAGCCTCCACTTATGGAACTAAAGGAGGACCCACGCACACACAGATGGGGCTGGGGTCCATTGCAGTACAGTTTATGAGAACAAAACAGCATGGATGTTCACCAATGGGGGACTTGGTGGATAAACCAGGGACCTTGGTTGTGGTCTGACTGTTGACATGGAACCAAGCAGGTTATAATCTGCTGTGAGCCAACGGACCCTGTTCTGATTTTTAAAAGTATAGCTCAGCGGCTGCCTAGAGCCGGGTGTGGACCAGCTGGGAGTGGACTATGGGAGTAGCTGTAAGTTTGGCAGGAAGGATCTTACTGTGACAATGAAAATGTTCTAGAACTAACTGGTGATGGCCAACAGCTTGGTCAATGTAACAACTTCTTGTACACTGAAAATGGGTAAATCTGGGGCACCTGGGTGGCTCAGTGGATTAAAGCTTCTGCCTTCAGCTCAGGTCATGATCCCAAGGTCCTGGTATTGAGCCCCGCATCGCATCGGGCTCTCTGCTCAGCAGGGAGCCTGCTTCCCTTCCTCTCTCTCTGCCTACTTGTGATTTCTGTCAAATAAATAAATTAATTAATTTTAAAAAATAAAATAAAAATAAAATGGGTAAATCTTAGGGCAGGTAAAATATACCTCAATGGTAGTATTTTTAAGAACCAGATCACGAATATCCAGCCGTTCCAAAAAAATTTTTAAAAAGACACACACACACACACAACCCAGAAAACAATCCCCACATAATTAACAGAGTCTATCTCTGCATGACCGGTTTAAGGAAGATTTTATTTTCTTCTTTTTGCTCACCTGCAGTTTCTAATTTTTCTACAACGCAGAGAATCACTGTGCAATTAGGGGGAAAACGGAAAGTTTGAATAAAAACCAAGAAATTTCCTGCTGCAGTGGGCAAACTCTAGGTCCATCCCAGCAAGAGGCCCCAGTCAACCCCCTTCTCTCCCAGATTAGAGCAGGTGCATAATTGCCCCCATACCCCAAGGGCTGCAGGGGCCTGATCTTTGGGCCTCAGGACATATGTTTCTATAAATGAGTCAGTGAGAAAGGTCTATGCCAGACCCATGGCAGAGATACACCTGCCCTGATTTCACTGTCTCAAATCCCCCAGGAAGGGAAGCATTCACATCCTGAGTAGGAAACTGAGGCTTAGAGGTTTAGAGAGCTTGGGCAGGACAGCAAAGTATGTGAGTAGTGTCCAGATTCAAGTCCTGACCCCAAAGTCCCGGTCCTCACCACCTGGTCATGGTGCCTTTCAGTCTGCACTACTGGTCCTGGGCCTTGTGGAACTGTGAGTGGGGTCAGGCTCGCATATCCTCAGGGTCCGGGGTTTGGGGCTCGTCACTCCAGGGCACAGTGACGGGGAAGGCTGCTTTGGAAAATCCCCACAATCCTATCAAGGCTGCAGTAGGAGCGAGTGACTTAGATGTGTCTGTTTTGCCAACCCCAGGTGGCCACAGGTTCCATGGGCACGTCTGTCCATGCGGTGGGAGGTTTGAATCCTGTCCTCTTGGCCTCAGGTCCCCCCATCGACCAAGAGCCGCTTAGCCAGGGCTGTCTGCTGGGGTCTGTGGTTGGCCCCCTCTACACAATGGGGCAACACCTGCTGCAGGGTCCCCAAACCCCTCCTTTGTCTAGCAAATAAGATGTTTTCAAAGATGTGAGTGAACCCGTGCCGCGGCTCCGCCCAGCCCCTCGGTGGCTGGGAAAACATTCTTGGCTGGGAAAACATCCTTCCCCGTAGGTCCCGGGCCTGACCCTCAAGTCTCAGCTCTAAAGTAGGCTCTAAGAGGTCTCACCCCACCCTCGCTCCACCCCAACGCGCAACTAAATATCCGTCTACGGGTTTTCTTGAGGATTTCCGTGCTTCCAAGAAAACGAGAAGCCCAGGTCGGTGTGTGAACCCCCAGTGCCGAGGATTCGGCTTGGTATGGAGTAGTTGCTCAATAAATGTTTGCCCAAGCGATGCCCATCTAGGACTAGGAGACCCGGACGGGGGCGGGAAGGAAAGGGACAGGGAGGAGGGACATGAGGAAGTGCCGCGCGCATGCGCAGGAGCTCGGCGCCGAACTGAACTCTTGGGCCGGAGGGAATGACCGTGAGTAACCCCGCGCTGACGTCAGGGCTGGGTCAGGGGCGGGGCCTCGGCGACGCCCAGGTCTCCAGGCTTGCGGCGACCGCCACTGGGTTGAGAACTCGCTGGCTGCGCCGCGCAGGGACCCAGACTCCCAGAGGCGCACGTGCCCGGCCGGGAGCCTCCAAGGGATCCGGCGAGGCGCGGCCCGAGACGCCAGGGCGGGCGCAGGGAGGCTCGGCGCGGTCTGGACACCCGGGCCCGCAGCGCACTGCCCAGAGGCGCCGGGAAGCCCCCGCGCACGCAGCACGGAGCCGGTGCCCGCGCCCCGAGCGGGCCCGGGAGACAAAGGCCGGTCGCCGCCGGTCGCCGCCGGCGTGCCACCCTCGCGCGGAGTCCAGCCGGCCCTTGACGTACCTTCGATGTCGGTCAGCAGGGCCGCGTCCAGCTCGCACGGCTCGGCCAGCGCCTGCTCCAAGGCCGCTTCGCTGAAGGGCGGCTCGTCCATGGCGCAGTTGCCTCCTCCGGGCGGCCCGCCGGGCCCGCCGCCGCGTACGGACTTTCGCTGGGAGCGCCGCGTCCGCTGGCCCCGGCCCGCTGCCGCCGCTGCGCGCGTTCACGTCCCGTCCTGGCCCCGGTGGCGGCCCGGCGCCCGCGAAAAGTTCCTCGGAAACTGGGTTCCCCCGCGGTGGCTCTGCAGGGAGGGCGGGGCGGGGGCGGGGCCCTACCGGGAGGCCCCGCCCTCCGGGGTAGCCGGGGCCCCACCCCACCTGGGGAGAGCTGGCACCCGCCTTCAGGGTCTGCCTCACCAACCTACCCACAACCGGCCTCTCCATCAGTGTGCCCTCCACTCATTCATTTTATCCAGCCTCTGGCACAGCAGCGTCTTCCCTGGGCCTCAGTTTCTCCAACACCAAGCAAGGAGGCTGGGTGGAAGCTCCAGGACAGGGCCTATCCCAGAGGTCTCTGGACTTGTGGCAGGAGCGGGGTGGGTCTGGACAAACCTCACTTCCTAGACTTGGCTCTTTAGAACGGGACAGATCTGTCCAAGTGATAGCTCTAATGATCTGCTGTGTGCTGTCGGGCCAACTCTTGTCCTCAATTTCACCAGCTACCAGTGGAGCTTGGTGAGGCTTCTCCATAGGCTGGTTGGGATGTTAGTGATTATACTGTGGGTGGGGGGGTGCCCGCTGGGCCTGTGAGATCAGCCTGCTCCCCACCCCCACCCCCCAGTTTCCTTAGATCAGATTGGTCTCCCGATAAGGGGTAGCCCAAAGGGAGCCTGGAAGAGACGTGAATTTCCCTTCCTGATTAAATCTGGTTTCCTCCCAGATCCAGCCGTGGTGGCAGTAGAGGGACTTGGGAGCCAATGGACTCAGACCACCCCCAGAAGTAGGCTGGCCTCAGTACCCAGGAAGACAGGAAGACCCAGAGTTCTAACTACCCAGGCACAGGGCTATTCAGAAACAGGGACAGGGTTGGGCCCCAGGACTCTTCTGACTTCAAACTTGGTGCTCAGCCCCCCACCCCACCCCGGGGAGCAGCCAGGATGGCTTTAGCCTTGAGCCAGGTTGCCGTGGATCATGACAGGCTGGGTCTGGGTCAGAGGAGGCAGCTTGCTGGGAAAATGGCTAGACACTGAACCCTGGGCCCTGTAGATGGTGGTTGGAGCTAGGTGGTGGGGGTGGGGTCCCACCTAGGTACACAGAGATAAACTAGAACATTTGAGTATCTGAAACTGGAAAGGCAGTGAGCTTCCTGTCCCTGGAATTATGCAAGCAGACAAAAGCACCCTTGGGGGAGGGCAGCCAAGAAGACCCGTCAAAGGTCTAGACCCCCCAGTCTCTCCTAGCCCCTGGCCTCAGTGAGTCACGCCATCCCAAACACTGTCTTGCTCAGACTCCAGATATAGCCTGTCTGGCCCCGCCTTCTGAGGGAGTAAAATTAGTGGTGCACTCTCAAAGGGGGTGCCTTGGCCAGGAGAGGACTTGGGAGGCCCAGTTCCCAAGGGCTCAGCCGGTAGGAGCAGCTCTCTTTGTTCCCCTCCCGGAAATGGCTGCTATGGAAAATTACCCAGCACAGAAGCGGCCAGGAGCCATGGGGGTCTCCAAACCATATCTCCCCCCAAAGTGGCCCTGCTCTGGGAATCCACCCAGGGATCCAGATGAACTTCTCCTGGGAGCCCAGATGTATCTGGCTTCCCTTCAGCTATCTTTCATCCTGTCCCACTACCCCAGACCCTACCACCCAAGGAGGAGCCAAGTACCCAGAAGGCCTTGGGAGTCTGGTTACTTCCCTGAAAATCCTAACAGCCCTTCCCAGGGAGGGGAGTGGGGAGAGGAGCAGGTGCTGAGTAGGGCCTTTAAAGACCACTTTTTCCAGAGTCAGGCAGCTGGTCTGGTTTCTCACCTGCTGGCTGTGTGACCCAGAACCTCTCACTTCCTTTTTCTGAGTCTCAGCTACTAGGTTGGAAAATGAGACGAACCCTTCCTGCAGTCACTCTGCAGAGGTAGGTAAGGTGTGCTGGAGCCATCATCACAGCAGACCTGCCCCACTGTTCTTTAAATGAGTTTACTGTATATGTAAAGAGCATGATTCAGTAAATATGCATGCCGTAAGTAGAGGTGAGGGGAGAGAGGGTAAGGCAAGGCCAACAGGAGCACTGCCACCCAGACTAGAAATGCCATGGGGCATAGTTGGGGTGTGGGGTGCTTTAAATCTTTGCAGCCAAAGAGACAAAACTTTGCTTCACAGCATGAGATTACCAGGGAAATTCTCATCGTGAGAGTGGGGAAAGATGGGAAGGGGGCCACTGTGCTTCAGGGAAACCTTTTCTTGGTGGCTCTTCCCCCTAAAGAGACTGAGACCCCCAAACAAGCCCTCCAAGTCCCTCTTGGCTGGCGTGATCCGACCTCACACAAGGGAGTGTGTGCGAGGGCACTGAGGGATGCAAGCCATGGCGGTGTGCCCCTCTGCCCCAGAGTGGCTAGGAGGGGTCAGGGTCCCAGGCTGGCCCACTGCGATGATGGCAGGCTCTGTCTTTCGCAGCAACAATCTGAGCACTTCCAGAACTATAGCCATGTGTTCCTCCCCGCAGTCCCGGAGAACTGGGCTGCTATTCGCATTTGACAGATGAGGACACCGAGGCATGGGGAGCTAAGGCGGCTTCCCCACGTCCACACAGCGCTGTTGTCCCTGATTTCGTCACGGTCACGATCGGGGGAGCCTGAGGAACAGTGCTGGCTCCTCACCCAGGGCCGCGCTGCGGCCTGAGACCCAGGGGAGTTGGGGCAACGGGCCAGATAAGTCCCGCCCCCGCGGGCCGCGGCGCAGCCAATGGGCGCCCGGCCCCGAGTGGGGTGACGCGGCGTCAGCGCGAAACTCCCGGGAGCCGGGCCCTGGGTCACATGCGCCGCGCCCATTCGACCCGGGGGCGGGTCCGCGGTGCGGGCTGGCAGGGTCTGGGCCCCTGGGGCCAGTTGGGCCTGCTCTTTTCGGCCCGGCCTCCTGGCCAGACACCTGGCTGGGATTGCAGCCAGGTGTGCGTCCGGACACGGGGGCGGGGCTGACGTGGGGCGGCCCCGCCCCCTGCCCGGGGCTGGGCCCTCGGTTCTCAGGACCATGGGACACGCCCAGCTCCCAGAGGGGGGATTCCGCGCGGTCACCCAACCGTGAAATAGGAGTACACATTTCCCCCCTTACTTCTCCAGACGTCTCAAAGACTTACAGGTATCTGTGTGTTCTGAGACATTTTGGGTAGGTGTCCGGCCGGGAGGCCAGCACGGCCTCTTTCCAGGCTGCTCTCTTGGCAGAGCTCAGGGGTATGGAGAGGGCCAGGCACTGGAGTTGCCAGGGCTCCTGGCACTGGGCAAGAGGGCTGGGCTTGACCACCCTGGGCATTGACTAGGATAAAGCTGAGACCCCTCAGGAGTCTCCCTTCAGGAGTCCCCCGTCAATCCTGCCTGACCCCGTTTATCCTTCATTTCTCTGGTAGCTAAACTAGGACCTGCCCAGAGCCAGGCCGCAGTCTCATTTCCCCCTCTCTGGACATAATGGAACCAGATCGCTGTTGTCATGGATGATTCTAGTCCTAGTTGACCCTGTATTCTCCTTCTGTGTTAGCCTCTGCTGTGTGCTGGGCAAAATATTTCTAGCCCTCTCTGCGCTTTTTGGGTCAGCTTTGCCCAAAGATGCTCACTCATGGCGGTGACCTCTGGGATTATCAAGGAGTCCATTCAGTAGACACTCCACCAAAGATCTGGCGGACCCACCAGTTCCACTGCACTGTGAGGGGTGAAGCTGATGGAAATGAAGAATGAGGGGGGACATGGGTCCCCTGGGGGCCAACCAGCTATCTGGGGTGAGGCCAGGTGTAGATTGAGTGGGACTCACAGAATGGGGTGGGTTGAATTGCCAGTAGGGAAAATGGGGACCCCAGACATCACTTGACCTTGACCTGCCAAATCCAATGCTGCACGGGTTCCAATTTTGAATTAATTGTCAAATGTAGAAGATGTCATCTGAAGGCTGGATTTCTGGCTTTCCGTGAAAAATGGGAGTATTGAGCCACACCGGGCTCTGCAACTGGTATGCCCCTTTAGCCAGGGCTGTGGCATTTCTGCTGTCCCCATCAGTCCCCGGGTATCAGACCTAGACTACTCCACTCATAAATGAGTATAAGAAAAAGGCCCCTCTAAGTCTTGGGCTGACCACCTGTAATCCCACTTTATAGATCAGGGAGTATACCCCAGAGAGGACCAGTGACACGTTCAGGGACCTGCAGGGAAGCCTGCCACCCCTGGTAGGGTGCTCTTAGAGAGGACATGGGGGTGGAGGGGGGAGATGGTACCAGGCAGAGGAGTCCACTCAGTTTCCAGAAACATCCCACGGACCCCCTCCAGTGCTGACAGCACAGATTTTGCTTCCTAGGATGCTGAGGACCTGGGCTTGGAGGGCCCTGGCCAGACTCCTCTGAGGGCAAGACCTGGTAGGGGGTCCTCTGAAATAAATTGGAATTTCTGGGTGATTCATGCCTATTCAAGTCTTCTTGTTCTGCCCACCCCTGGTCCCTGGGGACCCTAAAGAGACCCTTTCCTTGGAAAAGAGGTGGGCTGGGAAAAACCTCTCCTCCTCGGGTGCTTCAGTGTGACCAGCGAGCAGGGGGGACTGTAAGCAATGATAAGACCCACAGTGTTCCCACATGGCGCCCTCCAGATCTCTGGGGAAGCCAACTATTGCTGGAAAGCAGCTCCTCCCAGGCTCCAGTGAAGGGAGGCAACCAAAGGTTGACGAGGGAGCACTGAGAGAGGAATCCAGAAACTTGTCTCTATCCAAGTCTCCGCCCCTCATTGTGCACTGCCATCTTTGGCCCTCTCCACCCACACTGCAGTGGCCACCTAATGCCTCCTTGGATATATTTTTTTAAGATTTTATTTTTAAGTAATCTCTACACCCAACATGGGGCTAAAACTTACAACCATAAGATTAAGAGTCATAAGCCCCACGGACTGAGCCAGCCAGGTGCCCGGTTTTCTCAGATGTCATGCCCCCTCTGCCAAAAGTCTGGTTTTTCAGAGTGGGTTCAGGAACTTTGCTACAACTATTGAGAGAGCAGTACCCTCTCTCTTCTAGTGGAAAGTCAGCCTGCAGCTGCAGACAGCCTTCTGTCAACCACATGGAAGAGCCTACCCAGAGGAAGCAGAGGCAGATTCCCAACCAAATCCCTAAGCACCTAGATCCAGCTATGCCTGAAGCTGAACTATCAGAACTTTTCAGTCCATAACCCAAGAAATTCCTCTTCCTGATTAAATCCAACATCTTTCTACCACAGCTAAAAAAAAGTTCTAATATGGCATCTCTAAATGAGGAATTTGGACCATAAACTACCTTTATCTTGGACAAAGAGATCTTGACGCTCCGTGACTTTACTTCAGCATTTCCCAAACATCTTTCCCCACAGAACCCCTCCTTTTTAGGAACAGCTGTTAATGAACTGGGGATATGCGTCTTGGCAAGTGCCTGCCGGGGATCCTGAGGTCTCTCCTAGGAGGCTTGTCTGTTAGGTCAGAATTGCCTTATCAGCCTCTCCCTCCCCTGTGGCTGGCGTGCTCACTGCCACTTCACGCAGCTCAGTTACTCTGGGCCTTGACTGCTCCCCCACTCTGCACGCCTTGGAAGAGGGCTCCACGGCTTCCTGGCTACAGAGTGTCCTTGATTCTGGGAACTGAACAGGCTGAGAGCTCTCCAGGGGAGGACTCAAGCAGCCCCTCCCCTCAGGCACCAGCCTGGCACACAGCGGGGTCTCAGGATCAGGTGCTGAAAGTGCACAGGGCGTCCTGGCAAATCCACAGTGCTTACCTCAGGGCCAAGCCACTCCCCACAGGGCAGGAACAGAGCTTAGGATCCACGCCTTCTAGTCACCGGGACTGGGGACTGGGGGTCACCCACACTTCAGAGGCCCACCCCCACACTCCCCCTAGTGTGAGAACCTCTATCCCATTCTGATTGGCCAGAAACAGGCAGAGCCTTCTCAGAGGTTCCTAGAGCGCATCGAGGCAACTGGCTCAAGGGAGCTGTCCTGCTGCTTCTGACCTGGGCTGGTGATGGTCCCCAAGTGGCCTCCCAACAGGGTCCCACCTGCCTCCTATCAGTAGGCAGGGCAGCCCCCTGCTGAGCTACCTTCCCACGGGGCTGCTGTTCCAGGAGGACAGGACGGCCTCCCCTGCTACCCACCCCTCCATGGCCCTGGCCTTGGAGGTCCAAGGTCCGAGTTGCAGCGCTGGCCCCCAATGCCAAGCCCTGGGCAAACTTAGGCAAGAGGATCTTCCCAGCCCTGTCTCTGCAGTTTTTCCCAGGTTCACTGGCAGCTTGATGAGTCCACCACACAAGAGGTCCATCCTCAAACCCCCGGAACATGTAAAGATCAAAGGGCTCCCAGTCTCCTCTGAGCCGTGCAGAGAAGAGGCAGGCACCACGTGGCCCCCATGCTGCACCCCTCAAGGACCCCGGGCCTCTGGGCCTGCTGAGGCCTGCAGCCCAGAGGACCGTGGCCCAGAAGCAACCCCAGGGCAGGACGGCCAGCTTCCAGGATGGGTGGAGAGGACAGAAACCTTTTTTTTTTTTAAGTTTATCTCCACACCCAATATGGAGCTCAAACTCATGACCCCAAGGATGAGTCGCATGTTCCACAGACTGAGCCAGCCAGGTGCACCCAGAAACCTTTCTAAAAGGGAGAAAGGGTTGGAGGGTGTAGGAAATGGGGGAGGGTTTACTGCTTCATGGAATGCTGAAAATGCTTTAAAATTGATCGTGGGGGCACCTGGGTGGCTCAGTGGGTTGGGCCTCTGCCTTCGGCTCCGGTCATGATCTCAGGGTCTTGGGATCGAGCCCCGCATGGGGCTCTCTGCTCAGCAGGGAGCCTGCTTCCTCCTCTCTCTCTCTGCCTGCCTCTCTGCCTACTTGTGATCTCTCTCTCTCTGTCAAATAAATTAAAAATATATTTTTTTAAAAAATTGATCATGGCAATGGTTGTGTAACTCCCCGACAAACTTAAAAACTACCCAGGGGCTCAATGAAGCGCTGCACTCAACCTCAGCTCAGGTCTTGATCTCAGGGTTGTGAGTTCAAGGCTCGCGCTGGGATCCGTGCTGGGTGTGCAGCCTCCTTAAGAAAAGCAAAAAATAGGGGCACCCGGGTGGCTCAGTTGTTAGGCGTCTGCCTTTGGCTCGGGTCGTGATCCCAGCATCCTGGGATCAAGCCCCACATCAGGCTCCCTGCTCGGCGGGAAGCCTGCTTCTTCCTCTCTCGCTGTGTCTCTGTCAAGTAAATAAATAAAATCTTAAAAACAAAAAATAGGCTACTTAATCATGTACTTTACAAGGGTACATTATATGCTATGTGGATCTTATCTCGAGAAAGCTGTTCCTAAGCCTGGGGGTGGGAAACAGGGGTTCTCAGAGCGGCGGCTCTCAAATTCAGTGCCCAGCCCAAGCTGTGTGGGTAATCTGGAGGATGCCAGGCCAAGCCCGGGGAGACCAGGGGTGGGGGACTGAGGCAGTGGCTCAGGCCTGCTGGCTCAGGGCCTGGCATGCTCTGGGCGGGGCCGAGGGCCTGGGACCAGGGTTGAGACACATGAAGAACCCCAGAGCCTGGGAAAGCTCTCAGGCAGAGGTCGTGGCAGGTTTCTCGCTGCTACAAGCAACAGCCCAAACCAGGCTGTGCCCCAGGACAGCCGAACTGAGACAGGCATGGGGATTTTCCTCTAGCCCAGACTCCCTCGGCCCTGCTCCGGCAGCCTGGGTGTGCTCCAGGGGAGAGCGGAGCAAGCCCCCCCAGCTGATCCCTCTAGGGGACCCCGAGGCGGCCCCGACTTAGAGAAAGCAGGTGTCCAGAACGGGCAGGCCCTTTGCACCGTCACAGGGGACTCCACAAAGATCACAGAGGAACAGTTTGTGTTTGTTTGTTTATTGTGGAGTATTTTACATGCAAGAACCCAAACTAGAGAGACAACATCTGGAAGGAGAGCCAGTGGGTGGGTGGACGCGCTCAGGCTCAAGTGCACGGACCCACCCTCCAGACCTGGCTCTGCCCGCAGAAACGCACAACAGTGACACAACGCCAGACTCCGGGGACAGCTGGACGACAGACGCAACACAGTTCTCTTCACGGTAGCCCCCGACGATCCTGAGACCCTCACAAATTAAGTGCAAACTTTAGGAAATAAATATCCATCCCCTGTTCTCCAGAAGAGTCTGGAGATCTTATACACAGAAGGAGTGGAACTCTGGGGTTGACAGCTGTCCCCAGGAGCTGCTGGCTGCAGGGGAAGCCCAGCGTGGACCCTCACGAACCGGGAGGGTGGGGGGTGGGCACTGGGACAGGCGGGTACCTCAAGGGGCATCTTCTGGAGGTGCACACACCCCGAGCCATGGTGCTGAAGCTGGCTGCTCCCCACAGGGGTGGACAGCATTCTGACAGCACAGGGAGAAGAGGCTCATGGTGGCCGGGCTGAGAACATAGGACTCTTGGTGGCAGCTTTTCCCCAGCGAGCCCACAGTCCCCCTCAAACCATCCAGAAGGCTGGGTGCACTGAGTCAGAAACGGGTGTATGTGGAGGCAAAGTGGGGGTGGGCAGCAGGAAGAGGAGGAGAGGGTGTGTGGGAGGCTGAGCAGCTGTCTGCCACAGGCTGCTGGAGGAGTCCAGGCGCCTGCTGCCCCCCGGAGCCATCTAGCGTCCCTGCCACCACTCTCCCAGTTGGGGGCCTTGCATGGCAGGGCAGGCCCCCTTGCTCTGGACCCCCGGGTGAGCAGGGGAAGGGCAGCAAGCCCCGGCAGACAGCATGGTCGCTCACACGGATGGGGCTGACAACAAAAGACAGGAGGACAGACAACAGACGAACAGTCACCCTTTCCTCTGGCCCATACCAGCAACAAGCCCTGTCAGCTGAGAAAGCCCTTGTCCCCTGCACAGATAAACAGGTGGGTCACCTCTCGGCCTGGCCCCAGGCAGCCGGCTCGGTACCTGGGGCTCCCGGATAGGGACCCTTCTGCGGCAGGCCAGCCAGAAGCCCACCATGGCCCTGGTTACTGCTGGCCACTGGCCCCGAAGGCAGGCAGGAAGCCATGGTTAGTTTTCTCGTCTTAGCACACAATGAACACAGAAAAGGTTCAACACATCCCCAAGAAAATATTTTGACAAAATAAATATTTTAACCTATAATCAGGTATAATTAGTGCTTATAAGGAATCCCAGCAATAATTTAGTGTAATTAAGTACATACTGTATCTGTGATTTCTAACACTTGTGGAAAGGCTGATGGCTCGTGAGGGTCTCCCTCTCCTGGGGCGCAGGCACTGGCCAGCTCACCTGCCACAGCTCTGCTCCCTTCCCTAAGCAGGTAGCCTGTGCTCCCCAGGTGGAAGGCAGCCAGCAGTCTGTGGCTGAGGGGGCCGATTGCCTTGGGGACAGGAAGGGCTGGGCAGCACCCCTTTAAGGCCACTGGGGCCCTGACTTGGCTTTCTGGGCAGGCTTCAAGCGTCACCTTGGCCTCCAGGTAGAGGCAGGCTGCTTCTGGACTTGATGCGTGTGGGAGCAGGAGGGGCAGCTCCAGGACAGGAAGGCAGGTGACACTCCCCTGCATGGGCCGGCACCTTCCTGTCAGCTTACAGGATCCACCACCACCGCCGGGCTGACCTGGTCTCTCCAAGCCCGGCCTGGAGTTGGGGGGCAGCTCTGGACCACGGGTACAGAGCAGCTGTGCTGCGGTCTCCCCAGACAGATGCTGGCCTCAGCTTCACTCACTGCCAGGAGCCCCCCTCCCCTCATGAACCCGTTCTTGTGGGGACTCCCCTTCCTATAAGGCAGGGAGGCTGGTTCTTCCCTCAGAGGATGCCAGGCTCGGTGGCTGTCACAGAACTGACCCCCAAGGCCCTGCTACGAAGGCAGGCCACTAGTTCTCACAGAGACAAGTGCTCCAGACTGTGCCACATGGCGGGCACCTGGGTCGCTGGGTCCAGCTGAACCATCCTGGCCACCTTCTCTACAGCTCCTGTCAAGCCAGCTGACTTCAGACATATGAACATGCAAGCAGGCCTCGGGGGGTTCTACGTGTGAGCCATGTTGCAGAGAGGGGCAGGTGGCCCGAGGCGCAGGGGTGGGGGGAAGAGAGAGGGCAGGGCTGGAGTTAGGCTGGCTGAGCTCTGATCTCTGAGGAGGAGCTTCTGCATGTCCCCTGAGGAACTGGAGTGTGACCTCCCCAGCTGGTCCTGCCAGACGAGCCCCCAGCCAGACCCCAGGCCTCCTCTTATGGGGGAAGCTGCGGCACATGCCTGGGCAAGGGGTTCTGGGCTGGGCGGCGCCTCGCTCTGCATCGGAGGTGTCCAGGCCCAGCCCCAGATGTTTCTCCCAGAGCCCAAGGCACTGGTGTCGGCCTGTGTCAAGGCAGCCTATGCCGAGGAGCTCCCTGCTCCGGCTGCCAGGTGGGAAGGGCTGACGGCACTACAGCTTGCGAACATGTCTGGCGCAGACACCTGGGCAGAGCATACTGGGACATTGACCCGGGCCCCAGAGACTCACAGGCTGGACGGAAGCAGCTGCCACGGTGCTTTCCTTCTTCTGGGCAACCATAGAACAGGGGTGGGTCAGGCTGGCTCGGGCACCTTGCCCATGGCCAGGAGCCACACCAGTAACGGAAGCAAGTGTAGTCAGCCTCAGGTTCGTGTTAGCTTTCCGGGTCGGCTTGGAGAGAGGGTACAAGTCGGTGGCCAGGAGGGTCTGGGGTAGGGGCAGGGGGAGGAGGGCTGGCTGGCTGTCAGGACACAGGGACAACTGCGCGAGGGCAGCGGGTGGTGGGCATGGGGTGGTTTGGCTTCCGGTAGTGTATCTCTGCGGGGCTAACCCACATGCCTCATGACCACCATCGGCGGGTTGTGTGCCATCCTCACAACTGCCCCTGGTTCTCCCTCTGCACCCCAGGAGCCTACAGGGCCCCCTTGATCCCAGGCTCAGCCGCTGAGCTGGCGTGGCCAGGGGGGGCTGGGCTAGCAGCTTAGTGATGGAGAGAGGGTCAAGAGGACGAGAGGCCTCACACACGGGCACCCACACAGCCTTCTAAAGTGCCGAGCACACCAAGTGCCACAGCGTGACACGCGTCAGGGAGCAGCATTCCAAGGAGGGAGACCAAGCCCACAGGTGCAGACAAGCCCTTTCTGGAACAGGGGCATGGGAGGGTAGGCCGGTCCAAGGAGACCTGCTGAGGCAGGCAGGGGTGGGCTGTGTGGGGGAAGGGCCTGGAGTCTGACCCCCTTCTCTGTGGGAAGGGGACTGGAGAAAAGACAGTCTAGGTGTCTCCTCGGCAAATGGTCCCACGGCCTGCTTTTCCAGGGAGGACATACAGGCAGAGGGAGCCTATGGGCAGGAGGGGCATGGGCAGGGGTGAGAGCCTCTGGCAACCGTGGCACTGTCCCACCCCCCCCAGAGAGAAGAAGGTGGCTAAAGCTGGTCCCAACTAGTGGGAGGCCTGGGAGCAAACATGGGGCATTTCCATGGAGACACAGCAGCACAGGACCAAGTGGGGACTGGAGATGGGAGGGGCGGCCAGTGCCTCATGTGGACCGGGGAGATAGGAGGTGACCTGCCGTTTGGGGAGCCGAACTACAGACCAGCTCACAGGGCGAAGAGGGCATCCTCTGACCGTTCTGGCTTCTTCCGGCCGGAGGGGTTTGAGGCTGGGGCTGGGGCCTCCCCTGGGGGCGAGGGGAGGCTGGGGACCATTTCAGCAGCTTTGGCTCTTTCTTCCAGGAACTTGTCGAATTCTGCAATACAAAACCCCGCGCAAGGGCCAGGATTGGTAGGGGGTTAGGCCTGCAGTGAGGATCAAAGGACCACATCCCACCTGCTCCCCGTGGAGTCCCCTTCCAGTGCCCCTGTGCAAGTCCCCACCCTCACCACCCTGGCTCTGGGCTGCCTGCCAGGGAAGGAGGCAGGGAGGGGCAGGGAGGGGCAGGGGAGCAGGGGAGCAGCCAGCCCACACAGGGGCTGATTCTGGGCCCTCTGCTGCCTGAAGACCCAGCCTTGATTCCCTCCTCTGTGGCCTCCCAGGCAAACAGGAAGCCTGGCTGCTGACAGGTGGTTCAGGAGGAAGGGGTCCACTGGCCCTCCAGAAGTGAGGTCACAGGACGCCAGGCCTGAGAAGTGCCCTCTGTGCCCTGTGGACTTCCGGGCACATATCTTGCATCTCCACTGGATTAAGAATTCGGGGGGAGGGACAAACTGATTAGGACTGCAGGTCTGGGAGCCTATGGGCAGGAGGGGCGTGGGCAGGGGTGAGAGCCTCTGGCAACCGTGGCACTGTCCCACCCCACTGCCCCACTCATCACTAACTCTGGGACCTTCTTCTGACACTTCCCCCCATCAGCACGGGGCCTGGCTGGGGCAGAGCAGAGCAGCCCATGGCAGAGGAGGCCAGGCCAAGCACGGATGGGCACCAGGAGAGGCCCAAGACCACATGGGTGCTGGCCCCTGTGCACCCCAAGAGCCCCGGGCAGGAGAAACCCACAGAGGGTAGGGAGCTGTCAAGGTGCTGACCAGGTCGTACCTTCACTCGTGACGCCCTCCTCTAGGTCATCGCCCTTCTGCGGGAGGAGCAGAAGAGAGCAGCATTAGGGTCCCACCCTGGCGACATGGGTTCAGCCAACCCTCCCATTTCCTCTTCCTGGAGTTCCACAACAGTCGAGGACTGCCTGTCCCAGCAGAGACTCAGACGTTTGTTTTTCCAAAAAGCAAAACCAACACAAAACAGAACAAAAACCCCAAACTGAGTAGTTCTAGGCTTTGATCCTCCAGAAGAGCCAGGAAGAAAAATTAAAAAAAAAAAAAAACCGAAAGAAAAGAAAAAAAAAGGGCATAGTCTGGCTCTCTGGGCTGAGCTCCGGACAGGCCCAGAGCAGGCTGCTGCGCACCCACCACATTCTCCCAGAGCAGGGACCTCAGGGAGGCTGAGCCCAAAGCTTGCCCGGGGCCCCCTCGGGTGCTCATTCACTCAGCAGCCGCACGGATCTGGGAACACACTGTCCATGCCCACAGCTGGGAACTGCGAGAGCGCCACGAAGCTCCGGGCACAGGGCTGACAAGGAGGCAGTCTTTGGCCGCTGGAGTGCCGTCCCGCCAGAAGCCGTGTCCCACAGCCTCTTGTAGCCCAGATTCCGTCACCTGCTGCCAGTCCCCAAGAAGCCATGGAAGCTCCGAGACTTCTTAGCAATGTGGTGGGTAAGACTTGTTTGGAGGATGCAGTGGTCCCTGGGAAGTCACTGCACAGCGAAAGAGAAGCGAGCTGGATGGGGAAGTGGACAAGGCCTTGGGCTCGGCCAGCAGATCTGGCTTCCTTCCTGGCTCTGCCACGACCTGGTACTCAGCCTTGCTGGGTGGGTCCCTGCCTGTTTCTGAACCCCGGGCCCCCCTTGTGAGGGGAAGGCCTTGTTTCTTCCTGCTTCACTTCTTTCTGGGAGACGAGCTATTTCTTTTCTAGGCATTCCCTTGGGAAAGAGGTCGGGGGTATTCTCTTCCTTCCCTGGCAAGGCACCTGGGTGTCTGCCTTGCTGGGCAATGAGTGTTTCAGAAAGCCTGGCTTTGTGGGGAGGTGGCCCCCTGGGGTGCAGAAGGGGGGGGCAAGTCAGCAGCCACCTGCCAGCCAGGCCAACCTTGTGGTTAAAGATGTTCTGTTCTGGGGACAGGGTACCCTAAAGAGGTGGTAGCTAGAAAGAAGAGATGAGGTATCTGCAGGACTGGGACTCTGCCCAGCCATGCCCTTGGGTAAGCTGCTTCCCCTCCCAGAGTGCATTTCTTCATCAGCCCCCCAGCCCACAACCCCCACTCTGCGGCCAGGGAAGTGCTTTGTAAGCAGCAGAGGGAGGGACCAGCCACCACAGCCCTCCTTTCTTGGGACCTGCTGCCACTGACAGATGCGTCATGTCCTCACCTTCCTATCCTAGCCCTGCGGCTAAACAGTCTCTAGGGCAAGGGTTCTTTTAAATCCAAGATACCAGAAGACACTAGGGAAGTGGGAATGACAGTAAATTGAAAAACAAAAGCAAAAACAAAACACCCAACTCATCTGTGCAGAATTTCACATGAAAAGGGAAAAAAAAAATTAAAAATAAACCCCGCTAAGATCCAAAAACCCTAAAGCAAAAACCCCAAAGCAAAACAACAACAACAACAACAAAAAAAAAAAACAAAAAAAAAAACCCAAACCAAAAAAACCCACGCACACACACAGCTGCTACAGAACAGTAACCAGGGACAAGTGTGTGCTCTGGAGCCAGCCAGAGCCCTGCCCGCTGCGGCTCCTGGGGCAGCCGGGGTTCGGGGCCCGTGCCCGGAGCAGGTGCACTGGGGCAGCCACAGCCCGGGGTGGGCAGGAGGGCATGCGAGCAGAGCCGGCTGGCCACCCTCCTCCGCCACCCCTTGGGGAAGCAGCCGGTGGTCCCTGGCCTGTCGTTAGAAGCGCTTGCCTCGCCACAGCCCGCGCACGATAGAGAAAAGTCAAGTCTCACCAGGTCCGTCCTGAGCCACACTTCAATGTCGTCCATGACAGACGGCTGCGCAACGGGGATCTATGGAGGCGGCAAGCAGCGGGTCAGGCAGCCCCACAGCCAGGTGAGGGGAGACAGAACACCGAACAAAGGAAATCGTCAAAAGCAACCCCCAAACGAAACCAAAACGTACACAGAGCAAAAAAACACATTGGCACAGCAGGTGCGGGCAACACAAGGCAGCCACATATGAAATGGCAGGTGAGGGAAGCAATGAGGTGGCCAGTTCTAAGAAGCAGGGCTGACCAGGGGTCGGGTGGGGGGACGGGAGGGCAGCAGTACGCGTTCTTGAAATGGATAACTTTTTGACTACTCTCAGCCCAGGGTTGCAAAGCCCCTTCTTGTCTCAGGAAATGCGCTGGTCCTGTAGGCTGGTTTTGAACTTGAGCTCATAAGGTTAGGGCCCTTGGAAGAGTCCTGCCTATTGGCTGTCTGGCCTCACTCCCAGGGGTGAGAAGAGGAGACACCAGGGGGCCCCCTCCAATGTCACTGGGCCAAGGGGCAGTCTGCCCAGAGTGGGGGTGCAGGTGGTCAGGCAGGCACTGAAAGTATTTCAGACTGTGTCCTGGTGCACTGGTGAGTGGGAGGAGGGGAGCGCCGGGGACTGGGTAGGCCTGGCTGACAGCAGGCCCATCTCTCGCCAACAGAAATGGGTGTAAGCTAGAGCTTTGATGACCAAAGTCGGCTTTGTGTATCTTCAGGGGAGAATCATGAAGCAGCCCCGGTATGCGGTGGTTCCTAAGTCTCACCCCATCTTCCCGGCTCTCAAGGGCTGGCTGGGCTTCGGGAACCAAAAGAAAGGAGTTCGGGAAGAGAATGGAGAACTGGGGAGCAATGGGTGGGTGGGTTCCGAGCCAACGAAGGTATGTCTCACGGGCACCTGAGCTGTCTCCAGGCCTGGCCCAGCCATGCCCAAGCCTGGGGGGCAGGAGAGGGGTGAGAAGTGATTCTGAAACCTGCATTTGGCTAGTACACAAGAGTAGCTCCCAAGTCCGCTATTTCCAGAAAATTCACTAGCACTGTGTCTCTGGCTGGTTTCCCCCAGCGTCACAATCTAGGGTAAGAATACAGTTAAAATAAGCAATCAGCATGCTGCCTTCGTGTTTGCCAAAATCTAAAACATAACATGACCTTAACAAAGGAAAAGAACAAAGATTTCCCATCACCAGCCCTGCCCTGATAGGGACAAGCCACTCCTGGAGGCAGAAACCTGCTGCTGGCGGGCTTTGCGGTGTGAGGAAGAGCGAGGACTCCTAAGCCTACCAGAGCGCACCAGGCAGGGGTCTGTGATCCTGCAGGAGCTCTGCGCACCCACACAGCTGGCGCAGCAGCAGCCCCCTCGCTCCAGGCACCTGGGGTAGCTTCCCAGGTCTTGGGCCTAACTAGAGACCCAGCAGTGTCTTCATAAAGGCAACTTCGTAAAGGTGCAAGCCCAATGGCAATCAGATCAGGAAGATTCCATCTATGTTGTCATTAAGTGGGAACATAACACTGCAATGAAAAAAATGCCAAGTTCAAATCATCCTGAGAGGGCTCCTAGGGACAAGGAACAAGTGATTCTCCCTCTGGAGGGCACAGATCCCTGGCATGGATGGGCTAACGGTACCCAAGGCAGCACCCGCCTCCCTCAACAGCAAAAAACGGCAGCAGGACACGTGGGGCATGACCTGCTGATTTCACGCTCACTGGCAGGACTTCTGTCTTGACTTGTTCGTGGGACAGGAGATGCCAATTTTCATATCTTGATGCTTCTCTAAGTCAGAATGCCTGGTCTGGGACAATGTGTGCCACGCCCAGTTCTCAGAAACAGCCTGGAAAGTTAGCGGTATCTCCAAACAGAAAAAACGCCCAACCACAGTCAGTGGCTGGGAGTGTGCACTGCGGGTTTTATACCGACCCAGCTTTAGCCTATCAAGGAGAAATGGAGGTTTGAGGGGCAGAGCTTTCTGATGTGTGGCGGGAGCTTGAGAAAAAGCCATGAAGGGGTCACGGGCCTTCAACCTTCTGATTTGGTTTACAATATTTTTGTCCCTGTTCCAAAGTCAGCCCCTCGAGGTTGGCACCAGTTTTCTTCCTTGAGGATTAATCCTGAAACCCAGCTCACTCAGAAAATAAACATCGACATTTGAGAAACTCCTCAAAAAACAAAACAAAACAAAACTTCCCAAAAGATGGATCATGGGAACACTTTTTCTCCTTCTCTTAGACGTCTCCTAATAAAAAAGTGGGCTTCTGGAAGCACATCCTATAGGCGAAGCCCCAGGAGCCAGGACACCCAGCGATGGGCCCTCGGGCTGGGCTGGTCAGATCATTTTTCAAGCAATCACTTTTCCCTGGATTTGATTCTTCGCTCGGGAGCCCTGGAGCCTCTGCTACCCTAAGAAGCCTCAGGTCTTTGTGTAAAAAGGCAGAGCAGGAATGGGGATGGGACTTGGGCAATTCTTGGGCCTCAGTTTCCCTATCTGTGAAATAGGATGATGGCTGGGTCATACTTAGTTTTCACCACCGAGGACTCCAAACCCCTTAACTTCCAGGTCAGGGTTTCTGTTTCCTAATTCTGAAACCCAGCGATATCGTACACAGCTGGCATTGAGTCCTTCCAGTAAGAAAGGTACTTGGGGGACGCCTGGGTGGCTCAGTTGGCTAAACAGCTGCCTTCGGCTCGGGTCATGATCCCAGCGTCCTGGGATCGAGTCCCACATCGGGCTCCTTGCTCGGCAGGGAGCCTGCTTCTCCCTCTGCCTCTGCCTGCCATTCTGTCTGCCTATGCTCGCTCTCTCCCCCTCTCTCCCTCTGATAAATAAATAAAATCTAAAAAAAAAAAAAAAAAGAAAGGTACTTGGCCTCGGGGTGGGAATCCTAGTTCAGCCACGGGGTGACCTAGGAGTAAAGCTTATAGAACACAGGGCAAGGGTTGAGTTCCTTGTGGTTGGAGAGAACACCTTAGCTATATAAACCTCCAGGCCTGATAAACCAATGCCTTGAGACTTCCAGCCGGGCAAAGTTCCTTCTAGTAGTGCAGGTAATACTGGACTCAGATTAAGCACGCATGCTGCTTCCTAGACAGGAACTGCAGAAACGGGGAGGGAGGAAGAGGAAGCTCTCCTGTCCGCACCGATGGAAGGGAAGGGAGAGGCCTTGGCCAAGGAAGAGGGCAATGGACTCTGTCACTGCCCCGTGGCTTTGGGCACGTCACCAGGCCCCTGGGAGGACCCAGTGTTCTCATCTCCAATGAGACTCAAGCGGATCCCCAAGAGATGTGGCCTCTGCCATGCCATGGTTTTAGCATCTTCTTGGACAATGATCCAGAGCTAAAGGCTGGTCCAAAGGTCTGAAGAGGAAGGTGTTGGGGGAGGGGAACAGAAAGAAAAAGATGGCGAAGACAGAAAAATAAAGGAAGCTGGCACAGGACCACCCATCCCACACAGACCAGCGCCCGTGAGGCTGGCTCGGCTGAGGAAATGGGGAGACGTGCCCAGCCCATCTGCAGAGTCCGAAGAGAAACTGGCGTGCTGAGCCAGAAGTGGCAGATTTTGACATGAACGCTGGGGGAGCTGTCCACTGTCCTTCGACGGGCTGCAGGTGCGGGAGAGGCAGTGCCGCAGGCCTGGCCACAGCCAGACACCTTTGTGGCTTTGGCCTTGCTGTGTCTGGGGGGGTCCTCCAGGGCTGAGCAGAGCACCCCACCGCTCCCAGGCCCAAACCTGGGCTTTGGCAGCAGTGCACTCCCACTAAACTACCGCTGCTCCTGTCGGAACTTATGTTCAGTCCTCTCAGGGGATCTTTCTGGCTGCGCCCTACACGTGGAGAGGGCGTGAGGTTGAGGGGGGCCACAGTGCATCAGCAGTCTCCGGGCAGGCTGGCTCACCATGCCTCTCAGGGTTCTCTTTGATGGCCAATGAATCTGGGACGGTTAACTGCGGTGTTGGTCACCTAGACACCCAGCGTCCCAGGAGACCAAGCCCCAACTCTACAAGGCAGCCCACGAGTCTGATCTACCACGCCAACGGGAGCAATTTCTGAAAAGGTCAGGTGTGTTCTTTCTAGAGAACTGTGAAAGCCTCCCTATGACGCGTCCCACTGCCACCAAAACATGAGGAACGGTCTAGAAGCCCTTCAGTCTCACTCAATAGCACAAAAAGTTTCCAAGTAAAGAATTTGTACTTGGGGGGGGGTTGGAAAGACTCAGGGTTTCTACACTATGGGAAATAAGGCAAAGCAATTAATAGACGTTGTTTAAAAGAAACAAGAACAACACTGCAGTCAGGCAGGTGAGATATCGGGTTAGCTGTTAGTTGGGCTTGTTTCTGGGAAGTTGGAGACTGGAGCTCTAGTAGGGGGACAGGACGGAAGAGGGGGGCTCTGTATGGGCAGAGGCAGGTGCCACCACCGGCCAAAGCCACACTCAGGGTACTTTGTATGGGCAGTATCCTTTTTTGCAGGATTAATAGGCACAAGGACACATGGCTGGATCCTCCCAATTTGGAATTGATGTGGACATGGTCTCCAGGAGTCCTACTCTAAGGTCACCTGCACATGGGACCCAAGCCCCAGCCTGTCCCTGAAGAAGTCAATGAAGGGCCCAGGCAGCCTACCTGTCTCACAACTGCTGCGTGGTCTAGTGTAGCAACACGGCAGTATGGAGTGCCTGCTGCTGAGACCTGAGTGTGTCCATGCAAAGGTCCTTAGTTCCAAGCCGGAGTGACAGGCAGATGCCCCCACAGCCTTGCATGCTGGCCACACCTTGCTCAGGCAGGTGACCCCCACTATGCCTCCCATCTCAGACACGCTGGCCACGGGCTGTCAGTTATGCGTCCTCCCCCTAGTGTGTGTGCCTAGTGTCTCCCCTGCTCCACCCTACGGGCTGACGCGTCACAATTCCTCTTCAGCCTGCTTCTGTGCAACCCATCCTGCTCCAGCCTGCAGAGACCTTTGGGCTCTCGGTCAGAGGTGCTCGGTGAGGACCAGGGCTTAACTGGAATGAAATCATCGCTCCAAGGCTAGCGGCCTGGAACGAGGTCATCCTCTTGTTCTGTATCAGACTCAGGGCCACTGGACCACATGAGGCAGGAGAGACCCACCCAGGACTCTGTGGCGGAAAAACTCTACTTCATGAGAAATGTGTTTATGATATTAAAACTCCCCCAGCTTAAAAATAATGCTGTACTATATGTTGGCTATCGAATTAAAAACAAACAAACAAACAAACAAAAAAACCACACAAAAAACAGGGGTGCCTGGGTGGCTCAGTGGGTTAAGCCTCTGCCTTCGGCTCAGGTCATGATCTCAGGGTCCTGGGATCGAGCCCCACATTGGGATGTCTGCTCAGTGGGGAGCCTGTTTCCCTCTCTCTCTCTCTGCCTGCCTACTTGTGATCTCTCTCCCTCTGTCAAAGAAATAAATAAAATCCTTAAGAACAAAACAAAACAAAGAAAACCCTCCCCTGGTTTTGTCTTCTTTTTACTCTGCTCCCATTGTTTGTGTATATCTTAAAGATGTCTCAAATTCTTCTAGGGGATGTAGTGGACGCAAATAACTCCATTATAAAAACCCATCAGCCTAGGACTGCCAAATTGATAGTCTGGAGGGGGCTTCTTCAACCCATCAGATACTTTCAAGTCTGTTCTCTCAGAAATGCCCCCCACATCGAAGCAAAAACCACAGAAACTTGTGCTCTATCCTGGAAAACTGAATACTGCCGAGAGCTCCAGAGACAGTAAAAGGAGGGAAAGAGCCCTCCCCTCACTCCCACAAATGTCCCAGACCCTTAAGGCTCAGGGGCACGGATCTCAGCAGAAAACCAGAGAAGGTATTTCCAGGGCCGGAAGTCTGTGGCTTCGGGAGATCGCACAAACGCAGGAGGGGAAAATTTGGCACCCAGTCAGAAAGGAGAGAATGGCCTTGTACTGTCTTGACTCACAAGGGCTCAGCACGTGACACAGATAAGCGCTAGGGAGGACAGGGGGCTCGGCGCAGCTGGTGACTTCTCACCATTCCTTGGGTTATGAGCCAGCTGTCTATGGGCTCCAGGTCAGAGTGCCCACCTTTACCCCTCTTCTGGGCCGAGGACAGAAAAGTCCCAGAAAGAAAAGTCACAGCAAGACCCAGGATAAAGAAAGCAACAGTATATATCATGGAGACAGAAAAGCCACTGTTCAGAGTTGATCTGTCATCAGTGTGCAAGGAGATGGGACCCGCTGCCCCCCACCCCCACCGTCAGCATGTTCCCCCTTACCTGCCTGAAAAAGAGAAGAGAAGTTTAGTAACCGAGAATCCCAACAGGGTACCAAGTACTCATGCCAACTATCCCCGCACACCTGAAAGATCTCCGTGAGGTCACGGAAGGCTGATCATGCTACTTCTGCTCATTAGGGCTCTGCGGTTGGCAAAGGGTCACTTTTTCAAAGAACCAGCTTTCACGAAGTCATTTCTACTTTTTTTTCTAACTTATTTCTGCTTTTTTCCTCCTCCTCAGTTACCTGTGCGTTCTTTTTCCAAACTCTTAACTCGAACACTGAATTTGGGTGTATTGGCCTTTCTGAACAGGTACAAGCATGTAAAAAGTCACGATTTGGGTCTGGCTGCTCGGTGGTGTGGTGCTACAATTCTCTCCCCTTGCCTGTGTTCTCCTTCTCTCCTGTGGCCCGGTTTTCATTTCCAGGTCAGCACAGTTTAGGACACAGGACAGGAGAAGCTGCAATCTTGGCTGGAGGGCGCACATGGGTCAGTGTGTGTGCACACAGAGACATACCCAGACACAGACACACAGGGCGCACAAACCCTGCTTCCCCCCATGCAGCAGTACACATGAAAGCGATCTGCCTACCATCATGCTGGAGTCATCAAAATTTCTAAAAACAGGGAGATGGGCCAAGCCACACACCCCGAAGGGTGAAGGGCAGGAAGCTGGCCACCTCTTGTACATACGGATTCAGGCCTGGACACTGATAAGGACAGAGGTGCAGCATGACACACCCTGGGCGTGGATAGGGGCCAGCCTGGGCAACACAGTGGGGAGCAGACCAGGTGGGCCCAGGGGGAGGGATGGGGCTGCCAGCCAGGTTGGGGTGGGCCAGGAAGGAGGGGAGGTGCTGGTGGGCCCTCAGCCCGGCCTCCTGATGCCCTCTGAGTTTGGGAGGAGACATTCCAAGTAATGGGAGAAACAGAGACATGACCACTGCATAGATTTTAGAAATCCCAGTCCTGGGGTAGGGGTGGGGGGGTGTGGAAAGCCAGACCCAAGGCAGTTGGGCTGGCTCTTCTGTGCCCCCTAGTGGCCAGTGCAGAGGGCCACACAGGCCGGCTACCAAGTTGCCTGAGCCAGGACAGAGGCGCCAAGTCCCTTCCCCAAGGTGAGCCTTCTCATGGAAACCGGTGCCGGCCTGGGCCCATTTGGACACGGACAGCAGGAGGCCAGGAACTCTTGTTCTGGAAGCCAACCTCTCTTTCCAGTGGGCAGATGAGCACTGCTCCTCTCTAACCCAGCTGGGGGACCCTGAAAGGAGGTTCCGCTGTTCCAGGACCCTTATCCGCCCTCCCCTCTCCTTCCCTCCAAACAGACACTCATTCACACACTGCCACACACATTCCTTGGGTGAAAAAGGGGACAATCCCATGAGAAGCATTAAGACACAGATCCTTTCTCTTGCAATGACCTGAAACCTCAGAATCCACAGCTGCCATCTGGGGCTCTAACAAGCACCACCCCCCACTTCAAAGCACCTCTGCCTTTAGCTCTGCCCCTTCCAGAAGACCCTCCTGGCCTCCATCCCACGGCTGCTCCCACCCACCCCCAGCCCAGATCTCCAGCCAAATGCTGGCCCTCCACTGCCTGCTAGTACTGCTGTACTGCGTCGCGAGGCTGACGACGGACGAGCAGCCCGGATGTGGCTCAGATGAGCTTCTCCCTTCCTTGTACGGACCCGTGTTTCATCAGAGCGCTGCCCAGCCCCAGGGCAGTGCACCAGCTGACAGACCCCATCTGGCTACGGAGACCTGTGCCCTGAGAGCTAGAGGCCACCAAGGTCGGAAGAGAAGGTGGCTCTGGGGCCAGGCCTCCTAGGAGGGAGGCCCGAGCACACTGCTATCTCTTGGGGCCTGTCCACTCTTGTCCACAGGCAGGCTGACTGTACCTCCTCAGTGAGGCAGTCGAGTGCTCTCACGCCGCCAGTCTCCCCCAGTGGGCCCTGCCCCCCACGCAGCCCAGCATCTGCTTTCCTACCGAGCCCGACTTCCCCTCCAGAGGACTCCAGGTAGAAAAACAGACTGGAAAACCTACCACTTCAGAGCTCTGTTTCCGACTGTCCAGTGCAGAAGCCAGTCCTCCGACAGCTTGGGGATCCTCGTAGGTAACCCTGGAGACAAGCAGCACAGTGAGTTCCCTGCAGTGATCCCAGGGGACAGGGTGGTAACCCAGAATCACTTTCCAGCCCTGGCACCTCCCTCACGTGTGCCTGGAAAACCATTCCCCCGCGTTGAAGGGCTCGTGCACTGTCTGACTGCAGCTAAAGCCAGGAGGCCAGGGTTCCAGCACTGCCTCAGCCCCTCCTTTCCTCTGGGGTCTGGGCCACTGTCAACATTCCTCTCAAGGAACAATACTAGGGCATCTCCAAAGCCCAATGACAGAAGACGTCAAAGGTGCCCCGAAACTGCAGGCAACATTAATTCTTATTTTAAAAGCAGCTGCCGCAGTGGCCTTTGACAAGGCAGGTGGTGACAGCTGGTGAAGCGTGAACGGGGCCTTGGGTTGGGTTTCTGGTTAACCTGTTGATGCGTGAGCATGGAAACGCAGAAAGCCAAGTGCCTCAAGGTGCCGGGCCCCAGGGAGAGGCAGGAAAGCGTTCTTGGCCTGCCTCAAGATTGAACGAGAAGCTCAAAGCCATATTCCTGTGCCTCCCTGAGATGCAGGGAGTGGTCTATTTTGGGACCAACGTCCCGGATTTCATATGGCTTCTCCTGGCAGGCGCTGCCATCAGGGAACCCTCTGCCCACACCCTCGTGCAGGCAAACTACGCTGGTAAAAGCTACTCCATGCTGTGCCTGGCAGCTCCCCAGCTCCCAGCTCCTCCTCAGCAGCACAGGGAGCGGGAGAACGCAGAGCACTCTCTGGTGACTGACGGGAGAAATCCAACCGCAATCAACCCCAAGGCGGGAGCTGTGGGGTGGGGGGTGGGGGTGTTCATTCAAAATCTGTGTCTACTGCCAAGTCCTCACAGACATATTTCAGCGTTCTTGGCAGCCCTGGACTTGGTAACTAAAAGGCGTCTTTGTGTTGGCCTGTGACCAGGCCTGGATCCATCCTCCCCCGATGGCTTCCGAGAGCCACCGAAACGGTCGCCACGTACGTCTTACGTTGTTCAGCCAAGGAGTTCCCTCTCGTCTGGGCAAACATGTCAAAGCCATCACGGGGATTACACTGCTGGAGTGAACTGAGGGTGCCGCTGACGCTCTCTGTCCCCAAGTCTGTAGCGACAAAACAAAGGAGGGGATGATGAGAATAAAATGTGGCCTGTGGACTAAGGGTCCCAAGGTCCGGAAGGGTGGGTAGGTTAGGGTTTTACACAGGGAGGTTGGGCAGCGGGGACACAGGCCTCTTCTCGGCACCCCTAGCCCACCACATGCAGGAGGAGCCATGTTGGGGCCCAGATTGGGGGACAGAAACCACGAGCCCCAGAGCTGCTCAAGGTAGGGAAGAGTCATTATGAATGAGGGAGATTGCTGACAGTGAGGAGGAGCCTGGAGCCGGTGTCCCTGCAGACGTCCCGTGGCGCTCTCATCAGTACGCTCCTCACTGACTCAGTCACACATCTAAGCCCCTGGCTCATGTATTTCCTTGACAAAGATTTCGCAGGCACCCACCACGTTCAGAGCCAGATCGTGAGCGGACCCAACTGAGACTAACGCGGTCCTCAGCCTTCGGGCGCACCCACTGGTGGGGGACAGACAGATACCCGCAGGACCTAGCTTGAGATAATTAGAAGAGCCTCAAAACTGACTCACAAGTGGGGCTTAAAGGACAAGGGGGACTCTGTTGCGAGGAGAAGGGGGAGAGACAGGTACCAAGGCACAGAGCCGGGAAGTCCAGGGTGTGTGGAGTGAACCACGCTTCTGGAGACAATGGTGAATGAAAAGGCTAGAAAGGCAGGTGGGCAGTGGCTGGGCTGTGAAAAGCCTCAAAAGCCAGGTAAAGGAGCCAATGAGGAGGACACCAGACCCTTTTTCTTAAAAGGTTTTTAAAATTTATTTGAGAGAGAGAGAAAACATGAGCAGAGGGGAGGAGCAAAGGGAGAAGCAGGATCCCCACTGAGCAAGGAGTCCAATGTGAGACTCGATCCCAGGACCCCGAGATCATGACCTAAGCTGAAGGCAGATGCTCAGCCAATGGAGCCACCAAGGCGCCCCTAGACCGTTTTTGTTTGTTTGTTTGTTTGTTTGTTTAAGATTTATTTATTGAGAGACAGAGAGCAAACATGTGCAAGAGGTGGGGGGGAAGGTCAGAGGGAGATTGGAGAGAGAGAATCTTAAGCAGGCTCCATGCCCAGCGTGGAGCCTGACATGGGCCTTGATCTCATGACCCTGAGTTTATGACCCTGAGACCATGACCTGAGCCAAAATCAAGAGTCGGACGCTTACCCGACTGTGCCACCCAGGCGCCCCAATACTAGACCTTTATTTAAGATGGAAGGCAGAATTAAATTTGACTTTCAGATATTAAATCTGGTGGCCATATGCTGGGTGGATTGAAGGCAGAGAAATCTGCTCCAAAAGAGAAACAGTGGCCATACTGGATTCCTGGATTCATGAGATGCTGAGAAGCCAGAATTACAGCAATGGACAGGTCGCTAAATCAAAGCCCGATTCAACTGAAATGGAATGAAGGTATAAAGAAAAATAGGTTTTTGAAGATTTTATTTATTTATTTGACAGAGAGAGAGATCACAAATAGGCAGAGCAGCACGCAGAGAGAGAGGGGGAAGCAGGCTCCCCACGGAGCAGAGTGCCCGAATTGGGGCTCAATCCCAGGACCCTGAGATCATGACCTGAGCTGAAGGCAGAGGCTTAATCCACTGAGCCTCCCAGGCACCCCTAAAAATAAATATTAAGAAAAAAAAAAAGGCAAACAGAAAAGCAAGGTGGAAAGAATTTTGTGAGGGCTGTGTGTTATCACTTCAATACCATAATTTTATCTATTACAAATTGGTGTATCATCTAGTGTATTTGTAGCATCTAGAATAATCCACACTTGCAAATGGAAAAGTGGGAAAGTGGTGAGTTTCTTTTGTTTTAGGCTTCAGACAGCACCCTGGGCTGCTGGTTAGTTCAAGAAGAGCAAATACACCTACACCATAACCTCCCATTTCCAAGCCCGTGGCAGGCATCACCAATCAACCACAGACTCATCTCCCAAGCAGCATCCTTCTTAGACCTTGTCCCAAGCAGCCAATGAGCTGAAACCTATTTGCCATCCTTGTCCTAGTTAATTTGAGAAAACAATCACTTCAACCACAGAGAACATTCCAGATAAAACACAGCAGCTACCGTTTCTTAAAGGCAAATAGCTTCCAGTTGCTTGGAACTCCCCCCACTGCCCCCTTTTTTCCAACACAGGTTTAAACTTTGAAGTTAAGGGACAGAAGTCATCAACTAAAAGAAGCCACAGGGTGTCAGGGATACACTTTTCCATGGATCCCTCTAAAGGCTCTCTTTGGGCCTTCCAACCAAGAGAGACAAAGGGGCCCTCAGCCCTGACTCACAACCGGGAAGTGGACTGAAAAGAAGGCCCTTGATAGCCCTGTGAGACACTTACCTAATCCTGCAAGCTGAGAGGAGAGAGAAGATGGGGGTGCCGTGTTCCCCACCATTGGGCTCACCACAGCTGGAGACCCCGGGCCCAGGTCTATTAAGTTGTCTTCCGTCACCTCGTTCAGTACCTGCCAGCACATAAGACAGTGGTGAGCCCCTGAGCCCCGAGCTGGGGTCCTAGGTACGAGCCGGCAGGCCCACTGCAGGGCGCCCGAGGAGAAACAGCAATGCTGCACTAGTCCAGGAACAAGGCAGTTTTCCTCACCAGGACTTCAGGGCTCCATGCTGGCCCCTGCCCATTGGTTCCTCCCTGCTGTCCCCAAAGGAGGCAAGTGAAGCAGTCACCAGGACAGCTGCTGTCCAGGGAGATGTAACTTGGGGTTTGCGTGCCACACTCCCGCCAGAAACGTGTCTACTAGTTCTTTTGCAGTATCCCATCAGCCAGAGCTTGCTCTTTCATTATCCTAACATTTTTTTTTTTTTAAAAGAAAACTCTACCCCCAACATGGGGCTTGAACTCATGGCCCTGAGAAACCCAAGCTCTAGAGACTGGGCCAGCCAGGTGCCCCTCATGACCCACATATTTAGCCCCCACTTAGAAATGCCAAAGGTGAGACCAAAGGGAGGCAGGTCTCCCAGCATCTGGAGAGGAGAAAATTCTGAAGGAATACTTACTCCATTACTGGCATTTTGCACCGATCGGCCTGACCTGTATCGCTCGAACCTAACAGGGGAAGGGAAAGCAGAGTGAGGAGGGACGATGTAGCACAGTGATGCTCGCTGGTCCTGTGAAGAGCTCCTAGGGACCAAGACTCCAGGAAAGGAAACCAATCTGGGCCATTTGGGGGACCAGGGAGAGCGGACTCCCCCGCCCCAACTTCGCCATGCCTTCCCTCCAGAGGATCAGCCTCCAGGATCACCCACAAGCACATGGAGGTAAGGGAGGAAGGTGCTGGTTGGCAAATGCCATCATAAGGTGGTCATTATAAGCATCCCCAGCTGTCCCCTCACTCTCTGGGCCCAGAGTGCTCCTCTTTCCTAAAAGGGGAGGCTGGCCCAACCATTTACCTGGGAGTAGTTCAGATATGCCATGCCCTCCCTTTCCACAGAGCTGTGCTTGGTGTGATTAGCCTACGTCACTAAAATGCCCCCAGCTCAGCTTGCTGGAGGAAAGGGGCTGGGGCCCACACAGGGCAGACACTTAGAGGAGGGAGATAGGCACAGGCCCTTGGCCTGGCCCAAAGACTCCCCACCAGCAGTGGATGGCACCTGGCTAGGAGCAACCATGGAGAGCCTTTCCTCTCTTGTACCCACCAGGTGGAGAATCCAAGGGCAACTGGGAGGCATGCACATGGACTGCCCTTGCATTTAAAAGTTCCAAAATGCCATGGGCAAAGAGGTGGCTAAGAGACCTCCTGCAGCTAGAGACTGGAGAAACCAGCCTTTACTGAGACCTGTTGGGCTCAGCATCTGGTGAGTAGGGATCTGCACAAGGGATAATCTGGTTAGGCAGTATGTGACCACTGTGGTTTCAAGAGAGACTTGGGTGTTTTTATGAACCATGGCCTATCAGAAGAAGCAGAATGCTAATAGACCTGAAAGGTTTCTAATCCTGGAGTACCTTTCTCACACCATCTTGGAGGGACTAGCAGTCTTATCAACAGCACTCTAGCCAGAATGGCACCTCAGGGCTTGCCTCTGAATTTGTGGTCAGGCCGGCCTTGGCAGACTCGGGAGAAAATGCTCACATGAGCCCGTCTTCCTATCCTAGGAGGGGCAGAAATGGCTTTAACAGGTGAAAGGCCAGGCTCACTTAAGGTAGAGAAACTGGAGACACAAGGCAAAACCAAGGGGTCTCAAGCTGGGAGTCGAGGCACCCCAGATCTGTTTCTGATCTCTAAATGACACACGAGGCCCCTGGGTGGCCCCACATTCTTACTAAAGAGTTTTCTTCGAAATTTGTCCCATAGACCCAGGACCACCCATGCCTGCTCCCCAGCTGAAGCGGGGACAAGGCCCGGCCGGAGTCATGACGCCCATAGCAAAACGTCTAAGCCACCAGACCCAAGTATCTATCCCACTGACCCTAACTGATGCCAGGTCATTGCGCTGTGAGTGCAGGGACCAGGGCCCCAAGTCTCTGAGGGTCGAGGGCCTCCGACTTGGGAGAAGGTGGCCCTGGGCAAGGTGTCTTCTGGTGCCTTTGCTGGGGGAAGCCTGAGCCACAGGCGCCGAGTGATGCTCTGGGAGCTGCACCTGCCATTTTCTCCTACTGACAACTCCTTCCCCAGGGGAGGATTTGGAAAAGAATTTTCAAGCTGGTTACCTCAAATCTGAAAATGATTTGGCTGCAAAAAAAACTCAAATGAACTGTGTGTGTGTGTGTGTTTCCCTAAGCACCCTGCCTTCTTTGGAACACTCTAGAAATGCTACCAAAGGGAGGGGAAAATCTCTTTTTCTTCTTTCTTTGAAGATGGCAAAGAGGAAGTCTTTTTTCCTTAGCGGAGATCCCCCCCCCCCACTTTAATCCTTTTCAAACTCAAAAGGACCTTCAGAGGGGCAGGTGCAAGCTCCCGGCCCCAGGGCCCCAGCCCTCCCCTAGAGGGTCTGGGGGGAGTCAGGGAGGCAGGGCAGCCTGAGGCTTGCAAAGGGCAGAGCCTAATTCTGCCCGTCACCTTCCTGCTGCTCGGTTCCCAGGAGAACCAGAAACATTTTCCCTGTCAGTCAAGAACAAATTAGCATCTCCGATGAGCATTTTCCAACCCTCCTCTCCCTCTCCCCATTGTTCAGGAGAGAAATTCCTCTGTTGGCAACAGTCTCTGGGCAGGATGAGAAGGGACCCCGGCCCCACCTCTCATAGCGGAGGAAGACGTTGTTGAGGTCATCGTTGACGTGAAGCAGTTCCTCAGTGACCTCCTCATTGGACACGCGGGAGATGAGTTCCACGATGCGCTGTTGCATGGCTCGGCAGGTCCTGTTCAGCTCCTAGGGAACACATGCGCCTCTGACTAGCCTGCTTGTGACACTACGTGTCCCATTCCACCTCCTCTGGCCAAGCGGGAGCCAATTCTTTAAAATCACAAAAAGTGCACGCTTGCCCAAGAAAGCCAGATGTGGGGGGCATGCCAAGTGGAAGGCCCCTCTCTCACTGCCTCCTGTTGCCCCAGAGGAAGCAAGCTCTTTTTCAACAGAAGGACAAGGGTCCTTAGCTCTATACTCTCACGTGCACATTGGCACAAGTTTGTACAGAGCGTTCTTTATAATGTCTAAAAATATGATCCTTTGCAGTTTGCTTTTTCTCTTCAACAGAATACTCTCGTTAACCTTTCCCCATTGCCTCATATGGCCTCACCACTCTGTACCATGAAGCATTTCCCCGTGCTTCCGTTGCTGGGCATGTGCCTTAAGGCCTCCTTTTGGCCAATGCAAACAATGCGGCCAGGAACATTCATACACACACAGGCTCCTACATTTGTACCAGTGCTTCCATAGGACAAGCTCTAGAAGTGGAACTTCTGTGTGAAATGGTACACGGTCATTTAGAATACAGACTGGTAATCACAAAAGAGCCTCCAGAAAGACGAGACCAGGTCATCTACGCTCCCAGCAACAGCAAGAGTGTATGTCATGACTGTATTAGGTATATTCTGGTGGCATGTGTGACATCTTGCTGAGGTCTGAGAAGCTAGCAAGCTGACACGTCTTCCCGAAGAGACTCTGATGGACCCCTGGTCACCACTGGAGCCCGCTCTACCCTTGGAAGAACTGTTCCCCTGAAAACAGACCCTTCCCACTTTCTGACCTGGCTTCCACAGGCTCTCCCTGCTCCAGATGGCGGCCTGACTCGTGCTCTCGCTGAAACCTGCCTGTGGAACTCCCTCAACCACCTGCCCAACTGACCACAGAAAAGCTCCAAGTCCCACTGGGGGTGAAACAAAGAGGAAGGCTGTCCCCACCACCTGAACACCAGAGGCAGCCGATGACCCAGTTCATGAAGGGGATGAGAGATGCACCAGAGGTCGGTCCTTCCTTCTCACAGCTCAGCCTCCAAACCACCTCCTTTGGAAATGTTTCTGATGGACTTAACTGCTCTAGACACCGCACATGTACACGATCTAGGTTCAGCTTCATATTCTGTCTCCTCGTCTGGCCAGCTTGGCCAGAACTAGGTTTCCCCTTCCACTAGACCAGAAACACCACGAGGGAGAAGCAGATGCCATCATTTCCTACCCCGGAGATGACCTCAAACCCTACGCTGAGCCACACATGGAGAAAAGGCCCAGTAATTATCTGCTGATTGGCCAGATGTGGCCAGATGCGAAGCAGGGAATTCCAGGGCTTACCAGTGCCGTGTAACACTGAGCTTGGCACGCAGGGGCATTACGGCTGGACCCCCTATCAGTCTCCCCCTCTACATCGAAGCTCCTTGAAGGTAGGGCTGGCCTCTCTTGGCCCAATTTCTCCAGCATCCTTGACCGACACATAGTAGCTACACCCTAAGTACTTTGGAGAGAAGTAATTGATGGAGGCAGGCTTCCTTCCTTCTATCCATACTTAGTCCAAGGTCTCTAAACAGTGTTCCCTTACACACTTATATGCACATACATACCTTTCACCATTGGACGGTGAGTGTCCTGAGCCTGATCCTGCAGGTAAGACCAAAGTACTGATGATGACAGACCTCCCCATCACAGAATAAGCAGATCATGACCAGCCAGACACCAGGTCTGGAAACTGCTTCTGCCATCAGCGTTCCCCTGGCTGCTCAGCCTGTGGGGGCTCCTTCCCCAAGAGCAGGGACAGCTGAGGAAAGAAGCCCAACCCACATGGGTCAGCCCACAGCCACCCCACTACAGAAGGGGTGTCAAGACAGAAGGTTTCTAGATTTAGACAGCTGGGTCCAAAAGAGTCTGGTGTTCACCAGAAGAAAAAAAGCTTCATTGGAGAGCTTCTGGATTGCGGGGCCCTGTCTGGTTATGGAAACACCGCCCTTGTCTTCGTTCTACCCTGTTGCTGGCCCTCCATACAACCAGAATGCTGCTCTGGGTTACGAGGCCAGCAAGTCCAACATCCAGACCTTCTAGCTTTTTTTTGTGGAAACAGTCCCACTCTTGGTTCTCCTACGACTCCCATTCTAGGTTTGGGAGAAGGCAGAGTGATCCTAGAACTAAGGGGCTGTCAGCAAATCACTGGGTATTCACAACTCCTCTCTCCCTCCCTCTGACCTGGGGTTTCAGGGACTGGCTGCACCCCTGGCCAAATCAGCCTCCATGGGGAGTAGCTTTCCCACCAGCAGGTGACACAGAGGAGGGGAGGCCAGAAGCAGACTGAGGCTGGAGGGGGAAGGCTGGGGACACCTCCACTCTTTGATGCTCTGAACCCTTGGTCCACACAAAACTAATTGCTCCCCATCATTGCCATGGCTCAGGATCTATACCCGCTTAGTCTTGTTGCTGGCCCCCTCTCCACTCAGGAGAATGGGCAATTCTCATTCACCCAGAATCAAATTTTCCCTCTCTAGGACTCATCCCAGGCCCCATTTCCCCAGAAGTCAGCATTTATAAACATACATGCATGAATTAGAATAACACAAGGCAAATATAAAAAAAATTAATCGCACAGGATATCATATCCAGTAAGATGCCAAGAACTGTCCACTCTCCACCATTGTGAATGGCTCATATTCCCCGGCCGGCCCTGAGAAGAAAAGGAGAAAAGCCCTGAGACCTGAAGCCTGGCCAGAACTCGGTGATGGATTGCCACAATCCCAGCCACGGTGCTGGTAGACACCCACAGGTCAAATCCAGTCACCGCAGGGACAGTGACTACACAGGAAAGCCAAAGGCTCAGCGGAAATCCTAATTACAGAAACAAAGTGCACTCATGAATGAGAGCTAGAATGAAAATCGAAAAATGGAACAAAAGCCCACACAGATGAACTTCTGAAAAAAGCAATCACGTTAGATCACGGGAAGGATCCCATGGCTAGCACTGAGGTGCACAATAAAAATAATCTAATCATATTATGATACATCGTTAGAGCACCTGGAGCACCTTCTCAGGGCGTGTAAGGGAGCACGGATTCGGATTCACTTTAAAGGACCATAAAGGACCAGCCTTCATTAAGCAAAAGGAAAAAGACATTTGGCCATTCTTGGGCAGCAGATCCTGCCTAGTGCTTTGGAAGACACGCTGGAGACTAGCCAAAGCGCGTGGGGACAGAGCAGGAAAGCCAGAGCCTGGGGACACAGGCGGCCAGGTGGCGGCCAGAGGGAAGAGGCACAGCGCCTGGATCCCTTCCTGGATGTGTATATGCCCCGTACAAAGGAGACGAACACTCAAGGTGTCCGCAAACAAAATCTCTGATGAGCAAAAGGTTCTGGAGCCCCAGCCATAGGCCCACTCCCTCTGGAAAAGGTAGCCACGGCCCCCCGCCCCCTCCCGCTCCAGACAGGTCCAGAACAGGAAGTGTGGCTCTGTCTGGTATTTGTGGCCAAACAGCAAGCCCTGGCTCCCTGGGCTGGGGAGGGAAAGGAAAGGTCAGTGACTTCCTAACCAAACTGTAGGCCAATCCCAAGACGGAAAGAGGTCCTGAGCCACCCTAGCAGAAGCTGGGGGCATCACCTCCCAGAGCCACTGGCCTTCTCCAAATACCCTTCAGACTTTCTAGAACAGCAGACGGCCTCAGGCCCCTTACTGCTCTGGGGCCCCCAACAAGTCAGCCCTCTGCCTGCCATGTTCCTCTTCTTTTTCACCGAACAAATTCCTACTCATCCTTCAAGGCCCCAGAATGTTTCCCCACCCCAATGCTTAACCACAACATTTTTAAACGTAGAAAAGATTTTAAAATGCTATAGTAGAGCCCTGGATTCTAACTACTATTAACATTTTACACTTCCAGTTTACCATGTGTCCACCCAGCTATCCATCTCCCTATCCACCCAGGATCCTGGGGTCTTCCCCCAACCCGTACCCCCTCCAGACTGGACATACTTCCACTCTGCGCTGCCGCCCCATGTGGTCAGAGCTCCCTCCCCCTAGCATCTCTGGCTCGAGTGTATCTCCATTAAGTGAGAACAAGCTCTTACCCCCACCCCAATCCGTAGAAGCCTGGGAAGAAAGAGTGGGCCTCAAGGATGGTCCACCCGAGTCAAAGGAGAAACAAACCAGATCGTTCAGGAGACTGAAGGGAATGCCTCAGAAACATGTCTCCAAAGCACCTGAGCCACTAGACAGAAAAGCGCAGGGATGGACTCAATCTCCCCCACGGAGCCCAGGCCCTCCTGGGTGCTGGGAACCAAGTGGCAGGCAGTAAGCAGCCATGTCTAGGTCAGCTTTCCAGCGTTCTCTGGGCCTGTTTCTCCCTGGGTAGGAAAAGGGGGTCGGAGAAGTGGGGAAGCTCTGCAGAGGGTCCCTGAGGCCCCCCCCATGGCCTGGGGTTTGGGACACTCCCACCGAGACACTGCAGTTCTCTGTGCAATTTTATTTGTGGATAAAAGCTCCCCACACCTCACAGAAGTGTTTGGAAAGTGCGAGATGATGTCTGAGACCTCAAATAGCTCTAATATTATCAGCGTGGAGGAAGAATGAGACCCCAGAGCACAGAATGTGGTGATCTCATGGACCGTATGCACCAGACGCATCTGCTTTGCCCTTTGCACTTGCTGCCTTGTTCCCCACAGCCCTCAGCTTGGGGCGCTGGGAAAGATAGCCCTGACCCCAACGGCAGAGCCTCGCATGCTCTGATCCCAGAGGGACACTCAGGGGTCCTTCAAAGAGCTTTGCCTAACTGGCCCAGAGAGTCCGCCTGGAGCTTCCAAATCAAGGATGTCCTAGGGCCTCTGCAGAAAATTTTACCATGTCCTTCCTTCAAGCTTTTGAGTTACTTTCTTCTTCTTTCTTAAAAATTTTATTTTAAATAATCTCTACACCCAGCAGGGGGCTTGAACTTACAACCCCAAGATCAAGAGTCACACACTCCACTGAATAGCCAGGTGCTGCTAAGTCATCAAAAAAAAAAAAAAAATTAATCACCTTAAGGGGCCCCTGGGTGGCTCAGTGGGTTAAGCCGCTGCCTTCGGCTCAGGTCATGATCCCAGGGTCCTGGGATCGAGCCCCGCATCGGGCTCTCTGCTCAGCAGGGAGCCTGCTTCCTCCTCTCTCTCTGCCTGCCTCTCTGCCTGCTTGTGATCTCTCTCTGTCAAATAAATAAATAAAATCTTAAAAAAAAAATTAATCACCTTAAAAAAAAAATAGGGGCACCTGGGTGGCTCAGTGGGTTAAGCTACTGCCTTCGGCTGAGGTCATGATCTCGGGGTCCTGGGGATCGAGTCCCACACAGGGCGCTCTGCTTGGCAGGGAGCCTGCTTCCCTCTCTCTCTGTCTCTCTGCCTACTTGTGATCTCTCTCTGTCAAATAAATAAATAAAATCTTTAAAAAAAAAATAAACAGTGAGAAAAAAAACAAAGAGATCAAAGGGGAAAAGAGGAACAGCACATTGAGATTTCTGCCACCAAACACCAGCAGGCTGTCTACAGGACCTCTGTGGGGTCACCCACAGCCAGACCCATGGCAGGCACAGTTGGGAGACCTTCCTCTGCCTACGCCCCCCTCTAAAGCAGCCACACAGAGTGACTTTCTTCTCATCCTAAGTCATGAGAGCACACAGCTTGCCCTGATCAATCTTCCCACCATGCAACAGCCAGGACAAGCATTTCCTACACGCTGAAGATTTTAGCTTTGGCCTCCTCCTATGTCCAGTTCTCAACAGAGGAGGGGGAACAGCTGGTCAGGGTTCTTTGTGCAAAAGCCCTCCATCGATCAGAACTTATTAAAATAACCTCTTTCTAATTAATCCCAATGCCTTTATCTTTTCTTCAAGGGACATTCTCATCCCCATCTCGCAAAACACTCTTTTAATCATCTTTATGGGTTTCCTCTGAACCTTCTCCAAGTTCTAAGGAACACAGAATAAGGTCCTGAAGATCTTTCTACAACAGCAAAGGAGGGCGGGGAGAAGAAGAAACTCTTTGTTGAAGGCAAGGGGGAATAATGAAGCCAAACATGGAGAGTAAACTAGATCTCCCTAGAGAAAATGGTCCTGGACACCCCAGTTTTTGTTGAAATGAGATGCAAGAAGCAGGAGGGGACGTGCCATCTGCTACTTGAAGAAACAACACGGAGGAGAGCTTCTTTTATGATGTGTTGGTAGCTAGGCAGAAATGCCCAATTTGGACATCACTGGATTAATTAAAAGTTATTATTATTTGAAAACAAAGCTCAGGAGGCTAATTTGGGAGAGACGGGGAGTTACTGGATGACAGCCTCAAGATCGCTAAAGATTTCCAAAACCGGACTCCCAGGCTGTAGCTAAGGACATGAATTTCAGCAGACACAGAAACGGTCTCAAATTTCAGGCCTGAACCCAAGTGCCCACATGCAGGGTACGGAAGATATGGCTTCCCAGCCCTAAGAAAGAGACGGAAGGTTTTCGGTTGATGGAAGCTCTCCATTTTATAGCCTCCAGCTGAGAACTCATCTTCAAGGTGGGCTGCCAACAGCCACATCTGTACCACACAGACCAGGCCCTGGCAGGAGTCTTCAAATATTTAAGGACCGACCTTTGTGAAAGAGGACTTTGTTATGTTCTGTGGTTAGAGCAGACAGACCAGGGTAGCGGTTACAGGGAGACAGACTTTAGCTTGCCCTCTACAAGGATGTACTGACGATAATCGCAGGAGGTCCGACCTGCATATGATTTGCCTGCGCCTGGCACTGTGCCAGCCACCTCAAATGGACAATTTTTTTTTTTTTAAAGGTTTTTTATTTATTTATTTGACAGAGAGAAATCACAAGTAGGCAGAGAGGCAGGCAGAGAGAGAGGAGGAAGCAGGCTCCCTGCTGAGCAGAGAGCCCGATTCGGGCCTCGATCCCAGGACCCTGAGATCATGACCTGAGCCGAAGGCAGCGGCCTAACCCACTGAGCCACCCAGGTGCCCTCAAATGGACAATTTTTAAAAAGATTTTATTTATTTGAGAGAGAGAGATAGCTCCCACATGAGCAGGGGGAGGGGCAGAGTGAGAGGGGGAATCTCCAACGGACTCTGTGCTGAGCATGGGGCCCGAGATGGGGCTCAATCTCTCAACACTGAGATCATGACCGGAGCCGAAATCAAGAATTGGCCGGCAAACCAGCTGAACCACGCAGGCACCCCTCCCATGAACAATTTCTATTCTTCCAAGAGGAGTGTGATCACTCCGGGCCCTGCCCAGTCTCCCAGTCTCCCAGTCTTGCCCAGACTGTCAGTGGTCGGGCCTGGATGTGAACCCAGTGATTCTTTCCACCCTCCTGTGGTGGTTCCCGAAGTCTGACCAGGACATGCGTCTGGAAATGAAGTGTTCCGTGGGCTCACACAGCCTGTCATGTCAAGAAAATGCTAAGAAAAATGAGGTGGCCGCTGAATCCGAGCACATGTGTGGAGCTGGACTAGTTGCCTAGAAGCTCTGTCCCAGCTCAGGGAGTGGAGGGCTCTGTCCCGGCACAACGTTCCCTCTGGGCCCCCTGCCTCAGTTTCCCTCAGGGGCTCCGACTAAGATGACAGCACACTGTAAGGAGTGGCCCCAGTCTCCCTTCAGGCTAGTGGCTCTCCTGCCCAGCTTCCCTGTGGCTCTTCAAGGCCACTCCTGAAAGTACGATGCAAGGCACAGGAAGCAATTAGGGACATCACCATCCAGGACCGCGCTTCGCCAGCCCCGGTGCATCCCGGGGCTGACACCTCCAATTTCCTCACTTTGCGTTTCCTCCGCCTCCTACCCAGCAATTTACACTTGAGTCGGGAGAGGCTTCTGTTGGCGTGAACATTTGGGTTGGTGACAAATGGGTTTATTTCCATGGCCCCGGCCAGCACCATGAGCTCTGGACAGCTTCTGCCCTGCAAGCTGGCTGCCCTCCAGCTCAGCTGAAGGGTCCTCAGGCCACATTCTGATCCTATCACTTTCCAAGCAGCTGGTGACATTTTCCCACGAGGAGGTCTCACTGTTTGGGGTAGCCCCTGCCCCGCCGGCCTCCGACTGCTGGGGGAAGACAACGAGGGGAGATGTCAGGGATGACTGAGAAGCAAGGCTGGGAGCCAGCAGGACTGCGGCTGCTCGCACAGAGCTGTGCAACTCCTGAATCTCCCGGGCTGAGAGGGCAGCCTCCCACTGGCACCCAGAGCCATTCTTTCTCTGTTTGATTTATAAGATAGCAGGGAGGGTTGGTAGGTTTGGAGTTGGAACAAAACAGAGGGAAGGAAAACGTCATGGGAAGCAACCTATTTTTGAAAACTGTGAGCTGACGCCAGGAGATTAGGTTCTGTTTGTCTTGGCTGATGGGCTTGTTTAAGCGCGCGCACACACACACACACACACACACAGAGGCATGCACACACACACAGAGTATGCTTGCTGTCTGGGTCTGCTCTGGCTGTCTAGAAGCATGTTGGCTTTGTTCAGCCCACCCCCTGCTGCCAGGAGCTCAGCTCTGTCCACTGCAAACCACCCCCTGTCAGCAGGAATTCTGATGCTGACACAGCACAAAGTTGCCTCAAGAGGCCGTCGCAGTTTCTGGATTGTTTCTGGACTGATCTCAGATTCCTCTGTAGCGCCTAAGGCCTGGAAGAACTCCCCCTATAGGCTGGGAATGGAGGTCAATGGTGCCTTAAAGGAACACTGGATCCCCTATTGTGTGGCATGCAGACAGCTGGCCCCTACAGAACGGAGGCCAACCGGGCCGGCTGTAGGTGTCAGGAGCGAGGCTGGGAGAGGCCGCGTGGGGCTCCTCGTTTGGGCTGGCTGAGGGTACTCGGCTTGGCTTTAAGAGCAACCTGATGTCATGGGTTCAGGAAATGACCCACTTCCTGTCGGCCTCTCGCACCAGGCTGGGCGCTCCTCCAGAGCAAGGACTACGCTCCATGCACCTCTGCTTTTTCGGCATCCGGCCCAGAGCAGGTCTCCACCAGGGAAGGAAGAGGGTACGATGAGAAGCGGCCTGGGTGCAGGCCTGGTCACTGTGGCCAGGGGCACTGCTGACAGGCGGGACCACCCGGGTTGGGCTTTCGGTGGCTGCAAGTAGGTGCCAACAGCGGGTTGGAAGGAGTGGCACTTGGGGGACCAAGACTGCCGGCTCCAAGTGCCAGACAAGGAGAGCGGCAGCAGGCACGTCGTGAGGTGCTCCTGCCAGCTCACCAAGCCAGTCTGGCTCCTGACCTGTTTACTCAAGCATCTTGCCTCCCGCTGAAAAGATCTGGCATTTGCAGCTTAGAGCATCTCTTCTCCACCCCTCCAGAAGGTCACTGCTTCTAAGGGCAGTGCTGCTGCCACTTCCTACAAAGGCCAGAGTCGTCGGAGACGGTGGTGGTGGAGATCGGTTGCTAGCTCTTGTTCTGGCTCACCACAATCCCTGACGCTAGTCTGAGGGCGGTCCTGGAGGCCAGCTCTGCTCCTAGACCCCTTCCTGCCGCACCCCCAGATCTGCAGGGTGCCTAGTGGTCAGGGAGGCCAGTTAGCAGCAAATGCCCAAGAACCATCAGGTGCCCAACCCCGGCCTGGACCCCTCAGTATTCAGGAGAAGAAAAAAAGCCTCCACCTCCTCTCGGTCTCAGGACTGTCTCAGGGGCAAAGTGTGGCTAGAAGGGCTCCTGCACACGGGGAAGGTTGAGGAGGTCCTATCACAAGTGCTCACCACGTAATGCTGAGGGAGTGAAGCGACACACGACATTGTCCACACAATAGTATATCAATTACCTTTTGAGACAAAAACTAACATGGAAAAAAAGTCAGAAAGACCTTTTGCATTAAAACAAGGACCGTGGTTATTTGTGGGTGCTGCAATCAAAGAAAATGAGTATTTTCTTCTTTGTATGTCCTTTATCTTTTGGTGGGCATGTATTCTGTGATCAGCATTTTAGAGTCGGGGAAAAAAAATGTCACAAAGGAAAATAAAAAAGAGAGCCTGGTCCTGGCTTCTGACCGGTCCCAGGAAGGAAGCATGAGGCTGAGGGCAAGCCTTATAGGGACTCGGTCCCTTCCCACAATAGTCCCCCGGGCCCTGCTCCTGCCTCACGGCTGGGTCCCCAGGTCCAGAGCTTCCACAAGACAAGGACATACCCCCTCTCACCTGTAGCAATTCCAGATCAGACGAATCCTCCTGCCCAGGGACCATTTCTGTTAGCATCTCCGACATGACTTTCGTGTTGCCTCGAACGACATCCAGTTCACTCCGAAGCCTGGCAATCTGTTGGGCCAGGGGGTTGGGAGTGGAGAGGAAAGCAGGAAGCATAGGTCAGTCAAACTGCACCTGTACGGTGACAGTCCCCTTCACTATGACATCTAGGTTACACCTCTGAACGTGCTCAGCATTCGAAGGCTTCTTGGCTCACTCTGGTCTGTGTGTGAGGGTGAGGGAGAGACGTGAATGAGGCAGCGAGGCCACCCCACAAAGGCCCTGGTTACCGAGAGCTGGTCACGGACAACTCAGATGGAAGAGAGCTCTGCATCCGGCGTGGACAGAGCTGGTGAGCAGCTTGGCCCTCCCGCTGCAGAAGCTCAAGTGGGGAGTTTATCTCTCAGGCCTCTGTCCCTACTCTTTGGAGTAAAAGTGGTAGAACGTGTGATTGATCCCCAAGGGCCCTCATTGCTACAGACGCTGGTCCCAGGGGTTTCCAATCGAAGCACCTTGGTCCCCTGAGGGGCTGGCTGATGTCAGCTGCACTTTTCTGGTGTGGCAAGAACGAGGGAGATGGACCAAGAGAAGACTCCGGGGAGACCCCCTCCCTACCTGCCCATCCAACAGAGCTCTCCGGAGCCTGGGCCTCAGCCATCTTTCCTGCAGTAGGGACACCTAAGGGACAGACCTGAACCTGCCTGAGCCTCTGTCTCCTTACCTATGGAGACGGGGAAGCACTGCCTACGACTCAGGGCTGCTAGGAACGACGGAAGTGAAGACCCCGCGCAGTGCTGGTACGCATCCAGCCCCTTTTCTACTACAATAACGAGAGCGCAGGATTTTACTACGGATCCCAACTGCACTTTGACCTAGCTCAAATGACATCTTCTGTACTCCCTGAAGCCTTTACAGACTCTGCTGTCCCCCTCCCTGAGGAAGAACCAACCAGGCCCCTCCTACCGCAGGCCCGGCCCTGCCCCCCATCTCCTGGGGGCAGGGACTCTAATGAGTGGAGGTCGGTACTCTCAGCACTGGGAAAGGGACAGGAGCCCTCAGTACATGTATACTGGATGGACAGAAGGACAAGTGGTCAATGAGGGCACTGGGCCAGGTCCTGAGAGGCTCCTCTCCCCTCTGGTTCTGCCTGGTAGATGAACTCCTCCCACATCTTAGCCACAAGAGGTTTCTGGCCCTGGAAGCTCAGGAAGCCCCTGGGGTCCCTCTAGGCCAGGCTGGGTTCCTGCCGGCTCCACTTCCATTTCCCCCAGGGGCAGGAGGCATGCCTTCTCACCCATTCCAGACCGTTCTGGCCTCGATGAGAGGGCTCCTCCCAAGCTCGCACCACACTGACAAGGAACCAGTGGAAGGTCTCTAGGTCTCCAAATGTGTCAGACCGCTCTGAGCAGAAATGGGCCCAGTTCTGCTGCTGGAAGCAGAGTCCACAGCCGCCAGAGACCCTCCTCCCTAGGGCTTCCCTTCTGGGGACAGTTCCTGGCCATTTTGCGTCAGGAGAAAGGGCAGAAGGGAGCAAATGAAGCCCACGGTTATCATACAGCCCGTGTTTCAGCTGTGGGTTTCGACTTCCTCTCCTTATGAGTACACACAGCACATGGGTGATGACCACGAGGCCACTCCTGCTGCCTGTGAAGCCCACAATGGCTCCACAGGGTCCAAGAGATGGACTACCACCTGGTTCTACTGACCTGGTTGGGTTAAATGAGCCAACGGAAGCCTCACAGCGAATGGCAGAGAGGAGACTTAAGCCTAGGCCCGTCTGACCTCCAGCTGGCCTCCTCGGGGCCAGCAGAGAACAGAAACGTGAGCGGCCCTGGCCCGACACTTTAGGTAACCACACCTCAACGCCTGACCCCTCTGTTTAAATGAGTTTCCATCATGATGAAACTGTCACAAATATTAAATAAGGACTTAAAAAATGTAAACACTGGAACAGAATTTTTTTTTGTTTTCCCCAAGTCTGATCAATTCTCAAATTTTTTACACTAATGGACATTCTAGCGATTCATTAAGTACCAGTCCCTACGACTCATCTAAAAAAATCCAGTTTGGGGTTAAAAGGGCATTGGCCTCTCAGGAAGTAACTCAGGGAAGGTGGGCAGTGTTTGGAATAAAGGCAGGAAGGGCGCTTCCTAAGGGCCTCCCTCATCCTGGCCTCTGCCTGCACGGCACCTTGCGGATCCTGTCCTTGGCCTCTGACAGCTGACACTGCTTGGGAGATCAATCCAGACCTCTCTGCGTGACCCACACGACTGTTCACAACCCAACTGGGTCGCTGACCTTTGGCCTCCCCCATCTCTTGGATCCTGCACTGATCCTCCAAACCCTCTGCACCTTGTCAGACGAGGCCCCCCTCTGGCTTCCAGAGCCTCAGCAGCATCAGCTCCGGGCTCAGCTCCTGGCTCCTGCTCCCGCGGTCTGCACCCCGTCTCCCCATGACAAGGCGAGCCCTCGGGAGAGGATCTGGGCCCTGCCATCTGGGGGCCGCCAACACCTAGCACAGCACCTGGTCAGCGAAGGCTTCCGTATATGTCCCCAAAGGGTGAATGAGGACAGTCGGCCACCCTGCCTGTGGCCCGGAAGTCTTTGAGTACCTGTTCTGAATTGGCCGTGATGGGGCCAGTCACACTCAGAGCCGGGGCCTGCGGAGCGGAGTAGGGAGCAGGAGGCGAGGAATAGGAGCTGCTGCTCGTCCTCTGCTGCGACTGGGACCTGGGCATGGTTGCGGCTGGATCCACTTCGGGGACGCTCTGGCACGGCAACAACAAAGTCCTCTGTTCACTTGGGCTGCCTGTGTGGCCGGACCTGGCACCTACCCCACCCCAGGGCAGCCCTTCCCGCCACCGCAGCTGGCAGGCGGGCGGGGGGCCCAGCTCTGCTGCTGACCTGCGAGGTTGGAGGCATCCCTCTGCCCGCTCTGCTCCCAGTCTCTCCAGCCCTGAAGCGGCCTGCCGACTGCTGACGGCTCCTCCTTCTACTTACCTCACAGGCAACCAAAGTCACTCGGAAAGAGGGTGCTCTGTGAGAGCTTTGGTCAGGGTTCCCCTTATTAGGACCACCTCAGAATGTGAGTGGAGGGGGCCTGCTGCAAAGTTTTGCTAATCATGAATCCCTATTTGGTAGCAGAAGATGATATTCTGGCCTTTACGGAGGAGACTAATATAAATAGTAATTATGCAATTTACCGAATGTTCTTTGTAATTATAGGCACAACAACACTGCTCTATGTCATTATTAGAAGAATAAAACGGGTTACGTTTATCCCACAAAGCACAGCAAGTGGTTTGGAGGGATCATAATGAGAATAATGCTCTGCAAAGTACAATTTCTTAGGCTTTCCCTTTCAGTATCTCAGATAGCCTCTTGAACGTTAACTGTGATCCACGCGAGGGATCTGGACAGATGCTCTAGACTCCTTGCCCCCATTTCAGAGATGGGCAGAGGGAGCCAACAAGGCAGAGCGTGCTGGGTCAAGGTGCCTCTCCCATATCCTGGAGCTTCCTGGCTGTCCCGTGGGGCCAAAGACTGATTCCCAGCCACAGAGGTACTAGCTTCCCAGGATGAACAGTGTCCATCACGGGCGTGGTTTCCATTCAGAAGCACAGAGCTGTCCCACATTGCAAGAGCTGCATGGCAGGCCCCTAAATGGGCCCCCCCTGGGCTTTGCATCCCAAGGCTGGCAGAATCAAAAGATGTCAGCATGGATGCTGAACACTAGTAGCTCAAAATAAAATTTCGATCTATTTGGCCTGTACAGTTGGAAAAAACCAGAAGCTACCCTTTGTCTCACGATCAGTGACACCATTAGCTCCTTTGCACTGCCAACACTGAGATGTCTCGGTGCTCTCCTAGGAAGAGGCCGGCATCCCCACACCGGACTCCTGGAGCCTCTGCAAAGTAGGTGCTAGTGGCCCTCATGAGATGGATGGCTCCGCCCAAGAGGCCATTTGCACAAAAACGTCAGAACTGATCCCTCTATTATATCCTTCCACAGTCAGATGAAAACAGGGGGGGGAAATCACCGCTGCCACTTAATCACCAGTCAACCAGCTGTCTCACTCCCACATTCCCCTTGTTATTAAAAAGAAATGCCCTCAAGCTTTAAGAAAGCATGATGACAAGCTAAATAATTCAAAGGGAGCAGCAGAAGGGTGGTGGTGGTGGCTGGCCCGTTCTGCAGTAGGTCTTTCTAGAAAATGCCACCTGGAAGCTTACCCGCTGTGGTGTGTGTATGGGAGACAGAGCGTCCAAGTCTGCCATGGGAAACTCGACCCCTTTCCTTTTCAGTTCCTCATATATATGCACCACACCGGTGAGGTCAGGGCTACTTCGGAAGGCATCAGCCCACGCCTGGAAGGAAAGAGAGGGCCTGTTAGCAAGGATTTCTCACCAACAGCAGCCCATGTGCCCTTGCAGAGGCCCATGCTCTTTGCCCAAACCCACTCTGTTCCTGTCCCCCGACACCCCCCACGCCCAGTGCTGCCATGATGCGGCGGGCGAAATGGTTTGTTGTTGTTGTTTTTTTAATATTTTATTTATTTATTTGACAGAGAGAGAGAGGATCACAAGTAGGCAGGATCACAAGTAGGCAGAGAGGCAGGCAGAGAGAGAGGGGGAAGCAGGCTCCCCGCTGAGCAGAGAGCCCGATGCGGGGCTCAATCCCAGGACCCTGAGATCATGACCTGAGCCGAAGGCAGAGGCTTAACCCACTGAGCCACCCAGGCACCCCGAAATGAGGGGTTTTTAATGGTGCTGTTGAGCGTGAACAAAAACACAAAACTTAATTCAGCATGGAGTATTTCCTTGGAGAAGATGCAGGGAAATAACACCTAAGCACAGTGGCGCATCCTAAAACAGAGGCATTTCCCTAATCTCCAGGAAATCAATTCCTGGTGGTGCTGAGCGGAAGGGCATGAAGACATGGCCCCACTGCTGGGCCCATGGGACACCGTGGGGGGGACAGCAGTGCCGTGGCTCAACTCTGCAGAGCTCTCAGGTGCAGGCAGGAGCCAGAGGCAGATGGGGCAGAGAGGAAAGGTGAAACTGATGTGTGATGGGAAATCAAGGCTAACGTGGGGCTTCCTCTGTGGATCGGAGCGTGCAAAAGTGGAGACTGCCTAGCCCAGCCGGAGAGGCAATGTAATGGTGGCCCAGGGGCGAGAGAACCTGTGCCACCCACAGCGTCACTGCATACCTGCCCACATGGCCAAAGCCACCGCAAAGCACGGCCACTGGAGTCCCTTAGATGAAAACACCCCGCAGAGACGAAAAGAACGCATATTTCAATAGACTGTCACTTTTCATCAATTGGCGAAACTCCCAAGTGATTTTTAAATATTTTGTTCTTTGAAAGTTACAGAATCTATCAAAGGAGAGAAAGATCGGTCTCCAAAAGGCTCCCTGCAATGAAGTTCAGCTCTGTCCTGTCACCCACCAAATACATACCCAGAGGAGGCGGCAGTGTCTCGCGCCCACGGTTCTGTTGCCAATTCTGTTGCTGTCACAAGCCTTTAAGTGCCTCCCCGGCTCTAGCAATGCGTTCCAACCAATCCTGAGGCAGCCACAGAAACTCTATCTCTAACCAACAGACCCGTTTGAAGTTAAAAGGTCAGTTTCCAAACAGCCTCGCTCACTCTGACAGATGTGTCTCGCCATAAACATTACTGTCAGCCGGGCTTCCTTGATTCACGTACTTGATCTGCGCACTCGGGGATTTAATGCCCGCTGGAGGACGGCCCCTCTTGGCCAACACTTCCTTCTGGAGGCTGAGCAGGGCCCAAGGTGCCTGCAGAGGCCCGTCTGGAGCGCCAGCTGGAGAGTAGCAGCACCGAGGCCTATCCCCCTAGGGAGTGCCCCAGAGCCCCGTTTTCTACCAGCTGCTTTGGCTGCCACCACCAGATTCAAAATCCAGCTGAGTCCTGGGAGGCTTGCTTCAAAATGCAGCTAGCATGTTCATTTAGGGTCTAAGACTGGGTTTACAGCCTGCTGGGGGAGGCTGGGGAGAAAAAAGCATGATAGTTCTTCCTGGGGCCACTTCCTGCCTCTATTTCTAAGGAAGGACAAACAGCTCCAGGGGACCACTTTTCATTCATCTTACCCTCCATGTCAGCCAGATCGGAGATAGGAAGAATGGAAATTAAAGAACCATCGCTGTGTTCTCCAGGCAGTGGCTACTTCTCGGGGCACCTGGCCTGACAGCGAGCCAACGAGCCCCCCTTCTCTGGTTTTCTGTGCCACCAGCAGGGAAACACACATCCCAAGTCAGGCCAGTCAGCTTCCCCTCCTCCCAGGAGCTTGACCTGAGCTTAGAGAGAGTTGGGCTCCTCTCCTTGGGTAAATGACACTGTCCTCTATAGATGCGGGGCTCTGGGAAGCAGTCACGTGCCCAGTGGGGACCAGGGAGCAGAGACAGCCTATGTGTTGGAAGGTGCAGCCAAGAGAGGATTTGGAGGGTTTCCCTGATCCCTTCTTGTCCCTTTCCCAGGTCTAGTCACAACCCAGCATTCTGGGAACCCCTGCCTGGTCATGACAAACTGTCCTCTTTGCCTAGGCAAGCTGGAACTGGCATCCGTTACCTATAGCCAAGCAGCCATGACTAATCTTCCTGCCTGCTACTATTTGAACCCCTGCAGGGGATCCTGTGCAGCTTGGGGTGAGCCAGCTGCTCACAGAGCATACGTTCGTGGTGGCGTTCTCTACTGAACAAGATTCTGATGTCAGTGGGGAACAGGGTGGGAGGCACCTTTAAGGGAACAGCCGTAAGTGGAAACGCAGAATTGGGATCCATCCAGAGATGCCGGGCCTCTGGCATCTTCCTGGCACAATGGCCAAATGCCTGTGCTCCTATCTTTCCTTCCCACGAGGTCACACCTGTGAAGGCACACAGCCAGTCTCACCCTTGCACAGAGAAGGCAGTCAGCCATCGTTTGTTAAGTTCAACTGACTTCAGATCTCATGGTTACTAAGCATCCTTATTGTTCTACTTGGGAGAACATGGGATGATGGCCAGTTAGGCTGTCCATGGACTGAGGTAACCCTGACAAAGAAAGCAGGAGCCCCTCTGGACAGCTGACCCAGCTGAGATGTGAGAATCTAGGAGAGGGAGCAAAGCTCAGGAAGTCTGGTTCATTCCGGGTCCCCAATCTAAAGCCAAGGAGCCACAAGGCTGATCCCAGCAACTTGCCCTCTAGGAAAGCAAAGTGCTTTTCTGGCCTCTGTTTACAGTGCTGGGGGCTGAAGGGCCCAGAGGGAGGTCAAATAGGGAGAGAAAAAACATTTTCATGCTTTTTTTCCCTTTGCTCCTTGGGACTGCACACCAAACACCAGACTGTGGCCTTATATGAACATAAACTGTACTGTCATTGTTTCTGTATCCCACAAGTTTTGACGAAGTTTTACAACATCCAATCTCAGATCAATGAACAACTGCTGATTTAGACTATGGGTCCTGTTTTTTTGGCTTTTGCCATGTTCTGCTTCAGCTTCTGGACCAGACTGCCTAGTCCCAGTGACAGGGTCTCCAGAGAACTGCCAGTCCACGTGGAAGGGGGCCAAAGGCCGGGCCACCACATCTCAGACACCTTCCAAGAATACAACACTTCCAGCCCCTCCTCCCCCCGCCCCCACCAGCTCACTTTCTTCAGTGGAAAGAAAAACCTGCTGTGGAAAGAGGGTATTTTTAGATTCGATTGCTAGGAGGCAGGGGGTGGGGAGGCAGGCTAAAGGGGCAGGGGGGAGGGGGAGGGAGGCAGGAGAGGCACGGCCATGAGGTTACCCTACCGGGACGGTATCATTTCTGTTCCTGAAGGCAACTGCAAGGGAAAGGCTGAGGGATGCACAGGGCACAAGTGTCCTTCTTGTCTTCTGAACAAATGGGACTTCACACGAACAGAGAAAGGCACGTAGCCAAAGGCCAGCTGGGGACCAGGTGAGACACAGAGCCAGGGCTGAAAGTGGCACACAGTTCAAAGGCTGGGAGCAAAGAAGTCGGCAAAGCTGCTCACCAGGCTGCTGTGCCCTTGACGTACCTCCTATCTTGCTGCCTGGGGGACCAGCTCCCCTCCCAAAGGGAAACTCCTGCGACGGGGAAGCCCACTGGCCCCGCACACCTGAGTCAGGTGACCGCTTCCCATGGCCCTGTCTCATGGCTTACACACTGGGCTCGGGCTGGGGGAGATGGAGGGCAGTCTTCCCCAGGTGTTCTGAAGGGCAGGGCCTCTGGTGCACACAAGCCTGAGGGGTGTCTCTTCTGGGGGGCCTGGGGTGGCCACAGATGGCTAGAGGACAGCCAGAGGACACAGATGCCTTCAATGAGAGGAGGGACAGGATGTGGGAACGAGGAATAGGCATCCACTGATTCTCTTGAAAAATCCCCCTAGAGGGCTGCTGACAGCAAACGTGTGCCAGTGGCAATGGCCCCAGTGTGTCCAATCTCAGGCTGACAATGCCTGTGATCAGCATCCCAGGAAAGGAATCAGAAGGCATGGTGGGCTGGAAGCCAGGAGAACATGCGAGGACAAGCACCCGTCTCCCTACAGGCACCAGGAGACTATTAAAAAGCTGCTTTGGAGGGGTGCCTGGGTGGCTCAGTCAGTTAAGCATCTGCCTTTGCCTCAGGTCATGATCCTACTAGGGTCCTGGGATTGAACCTGCATCGGGGCTCCCTGCTCGGTGGGGAGTCTGCTTCTCTGTCTCCCTCTGCCTGCTGTTCCCCTGCTCTCTCAGAGCTTTCAAATAAATAAGACCTTAAAAGCAAAAAAAAAAAAGAAAGAAAAGCTAGTTTGGAGAGAGGCCCCCTCCCTGCTTTCACTGTAGGGGAGTGATCAGAGAGACAATGGGCTAAGGCTGGTCATTCCTGGTCATCAGAGCTGAAGGTCCCAGCTCCAGCTGAGAGCTCCATGCATGCTTCCTGGGGGTGGATGCCGGGGTGGGGAGCGCTTCTCCGTCTAACCCCTTGGCCTTAAAAGCTTTTCAAGCGTCAATATGTTCAGAGTTTAGGGCTGTCGTTCAAATATCCCAAAGCCAGCTCAAGTCCTCCCTGGGTAGGCCCTGGCCCTCTTTCACCTAACAAGCCTCTGTCTCCCCATAAAACCACTGGCTCCCAGGGGCGGGGCTGGGACTGGCCCACTTCCACTCCCGGCAGCTGGGCTCCAAAGAGTGCAAGGAAACACCCAGATGGCGAGGATGGCAAGGAAAGAAACTGTCGTGGCTCTGGCACCCACACACCTGACCGCTCCTCTTTTCGGTCTCGCTGCCATTTCCACGATGGCCTGCTGCCTCCTCTCCAGCTGGCAGGAAGGCCAGGGATCCGGCGCCTTCACCCCCTATCCTGTGCCATGGCGGAAGCAGCACTTGCCCTTCCCGGGGGGAACATCAGACTCTCAGGGCACACTGCCCAGTTCTTACAAGTATATTTGACAAGCACATCAAGTCATCTTCTTTCTCCAAGGAGTTAAGAACAGGTTGACAAGATGCCATACATCCACACACTCATCAGTCAGGCTTTGTCGAGGATGTGCTGGTGAGAACAGTTGCCCAACTACAGCGCTCCAGGGCCGGTGGGAAGGAGCAGCAGGGCCTGCCAGTGTAAGTCCTGGAGTGTGGCCATCCAGCATCCCCCCGCAATTCCGCTTCCAGCTGTGAGGCTGACCCTTAAGGAATCACTCGTTTTTTCCTATTTTTGACCGACAAAGATGGCAGTTTCACATATTCGACTTAACACAGGCCTGATATAAACAGACCCACATGACTACCCAAAGACACCTGCAGGCTGTTAATAGCAGCACTTTTCATAGCGGCCCCAAACTGGGAACACCACATGCCCACCATCCGTGGGAAGGAGACACAGTGCGGGGTGCATTCACCCAAAGGGACTTGGCCCAGCGATGTGAGCAACAGGAACAGAAGGCCAACGGTCATACCCAGTGACAAAGTGAGACCCGCAAACAAGGCGTAGTCAGACATGTGGACTTAACAGAGGGCTGCTGCAGAGGCCACACACATAAAGTTCAAGGACACGAGCACTCCATCTAGGCTGTGAGGCGAGGGGGTCCTCCCAGGCAGCTGGAGTTCTTTGGGTGTGGGTCATATTCTGCGTCATGATACCAGGGCTGGTTTACCTGAGTATGTTTAGTCTGTAAAAACTTAGCAAGCTGTACGAGCTAGTTTAATGTGTGACCTCCTGCTCACATACAGAATTCGATAAAAAGAAAAGAAAAGGCTGAAAACCCCGTTTGTTCTTTTGTCCACTCCATCCCAGAAGCCAAGCCAGCCGCCAGCTCTGAATGCTGTCCGCTTTCAAACAAAAGCTCCTCAGAAAGGTTCAAAACATGGAGAGGAAGAACCCTCCCAGGCAGATAAGCAAGACCCTCAGAGAGTACCCTGATCCAAAGCTCTTGGTATTCTCCTAGAGGGACCATACAGAACATCATGGTTGACCAGCCCATGATGCCCTCAGGGGCCCATCCTACTCCTGCCCCCGTGGGTGGGCGCTCATGCCACCGCCGAGCCAGCAGGGGGAGCCTTCACAACACGGGCGCCGGCCGCTGGGCCCCTATGGGCTATCTCAGACCCTGGACTGGGTGTAGGGAGGCAGGGACACAGGCCCCTATTCTGCAGATAAGGAGGTAGCAGCCCAGAAAGGTTCAAACAGCTGCTGAGGTTACACAGCTGGAAGAAGCAGTGCCCGGAGGAGGCTGAGATCCTGATGGGAAAGCTGGGCCGGTGCCCCCAGAGACAGCTACAGCCATGACCAGTTCATGAGGCGTCCCAGAGCCCTCGTCAACAGGGTGATGCGGTCACAAGCCTGGCCACGGCTGTGCCTGTCAAGGGGTGGCCAGGCCCGGTGGGCACAAGGGGTTCAGGCTGGGGTGCCCCTTCCATTGTGAGCAAAAAGCCACTATTTGCGGGCCTGACGTCAAATGCGAAGGGTGTTGGGGCAGGGCAGTGTACTGGGAAAGTCCCCGAATGGGGGAAGGGCAGAAGTGGGGGTGGGGAGGGGAGCGGGTGAGGTGATTTGCACCTGAGTGTGCGAGCATATGAAAGAGGGAGGAAGGAAGGAGACACATGGAGACATGCCAGCCAGGTGGGCAGAATGAAGACACAGGGACCACCTAAGAAGGAGGTGGCTCTGCTGTCACTCACTCCTCCCCTTCCTTAGAGCTTCAGCAAACCACAGTCACCCATTCGTTAGGAAAAACAACTTATCGAACACCTACTCTACACAATCAACTGCTCTAGACCCCGGGGATATAATGCCCATGGGCTCTTGGGGAGCTCAGAGCCAGGCAGATGAGAGAGAAGTTAGCCCAGAAGTAAAGAAGACCACAAAAGAGAGTGATAGCAGAGAGGGAACACTGCAAACCTAGGAGTGGGGAGGCCTCTGAGAGCCACCTGAAGGATGGACAGGACTTGCAGGCAGAGGACACAGGAGAGAACCTCAGCCAGGGTCCTACGTTCCTGTCCAGGCTCAAGGGCCACCACCAACTTGAATGCCCCCTACGCCCACCCCCGATCACAGGGTCTCCCGCCCAGCCCAGGCCATCACCCTCCCCACCTCCCATCGTCTTGGCTCCTGCAGACCCTTATCTGTCCTCCACCAGAGCACTAACATGCTTGTTCACAAATGTGCTTGCACCCTGTCACCGGGGGGCTAGGTCAAAAACCCAGACCCGTCCATGTGCACCCAGCTCAGACAAGTGCAGTGGCTCCCCACTGCCCAAAGGACAGAGCACCAGCTGCCGGCGTGCACAGCCCATGAGCCCCTGGCCATCCTTTTGGCCTTATCTCCTGGCCCCAGACATTCTTCATCATACTCTATGAGCCACATGACAGCTTTAAAGCATCCCCTTCTCTTTCAGACATGCAGTTTCATTCCTTGATTCTCGAGGCTGGACCTGGTGACTCCCTTCTAACAAATGGAATATGACAAAAAAGACGGTGTGTGACTCTGAAGAGTCGGTCCCAAGAGGCACCACAGCTTCCTTCCAGCTCTCTTGGATCCCTTGTTCCAGGGACAACCCGATGCCATGTTATAAGGACACTCAAAAAGTCCACACAGCAAGAAACGCAGGCCTCCTACCAACAGCCAGCGAGGAGCTGGGGCCTCCCGCCAGCAGCCCTGCGGTGAGCCACCTTGGACGTGGCTCCTTCTGCCCCTCGAACTCGCAGAGGAGGCAATCCTGGGTGAAGTCTTGACCACAACCTCCAGACAGCCACAATCACTCACCTACGCTGCTCCCGAATTCCTGACCCATGGAAACAAGGAGGTAATAAGCAGGTGCTATGTTAAACCCCTAAGTTCTGGGGTACTCTGTTACAGATCTGCTCATACTGAATACAGCCCACCCATGTCAACTGCTGTCTTTGACGCACATGCTAGACCTCGGCCCGCACTACTTCTCACGCTCTGCCCTTTACACCAAGCTCCCCACGTCCTGCAGGGTCCAGCAAAAATGTCACCTTCTCAGTGAATCACTCTGTAACACCATCTTCCTGGATCTCACCCTGCCTGTCACAGAGCTGTTCCCGACCAGTACCCCGCCAGTTCTGCATTTGGCTCTAGTATGGCCCTTCCTGCTCCACGTTGTCCCCGATGGCTCAGAGGCCTATCCAGGCCCCCAACCTGCCCCTGGGGGGTGGGCAACAGAGAGCCAGGCACCCAGAAAACCAGTGAAGACTCTGTCAACCGGCTTGACAGCTACCCCTCAGAGTTTTATTCCAGTGGCATGAGAACAGAAACATAAGCATTTTGCAACAGGTCTTTAAACCCAAGAGGGCCTCCCTTCTTTCCTCCAAATGATGGGAAAGCATGAGGACCCACTGCCCAGGGGCCCCACCTCACCGGGTCCCAGCCAACCGGACAAGGGGAGCTCGCCTACCTGGATCAGAGCGAGCACCTTGTCCTGCACAATGGTGGGAGGGTTGTTCTTCGGAGAGATGATTTTGACCAGGACACTGTCGATGAAATCCCGGTTGGCCACGAGAATGTGGAAGCGGTGGCCACAGTTCTTCACACACGTCTCCAGCACCTGAGGTGGGTGGAGAGGAAAGGAGGGTCATCGCGGTGGCAGCTCAGTTTCCACCCCGACCCCAGCCTTTGCTTCTCCCGCACAGTGGCATCAGTCGCATCGTCTCCTCCAGAGTCACACCGGGATGGCACTGCCTCCCTCCACTCTAATTTGGGCATCCCTTGCTGACTAAAGTCGCCTGTCCCTGCACAATAATCAGGCAATTAGTTGGTAATTGAAGCACCAGTTTTGCATGAGAAGGATGCTGGTGTTTTAATGAGATCAAAATGACTGAGCGGTCCCTGAAAATTAGCATTTTAACTCCTCTCTCCGGGCTTCTGGGTGTGAGACATTAGCCAATGGGACTCAGGCTCTGTCACAGAGAGGGCTGCTGTGACAGCCTGAATTGCCGCGTGAATTATTGGCCCTTGCGTGTGAGGAGGCAAGTGAACACACACACGCACACACACATACACGCCCCACACAACCCTGCCTCGGCAATCACAACTGGCAGTGACTCGGGATTTTCTACTCTTAATAAATGGTTCGGGGGCGCCTGGGTGGCTCAGTGGGTTAAGCCGCTGCCTTCAGCTCAGGTCATGATCTCAGGGTCCTGGGATCGAGTCCCACATCGGGCTCTCTGCTCAGCAGGGAGCCTGCTTCCCTCTCTCTCTCTGCCTGCCTCTCCATCTACTTGTGATTTCTCTCTGTCAAATAAATAAATAAAATCTTTAATAAATAAATAAATGAATAAATGGTTTGTGGGCCTCCACTGCCAGTCAGCTTCAAGGTCCATGTTCACTCCCAACCCTGCTTGGTCTTTCCCTGTTTGGAAAAATGAGGTACCCAGGCCTTAACCACTCAAAAGCATAGTGCATGTGTGTTCTGGACAGATGACCAGTGTGGGCTTGAATCTCAGCTCTGTCACCCTAAATGGCCCAGGACAAGCCTGTCAGAGCCTCAGCTTCCTCATCTGTGAAGTGAGTACATGAGTGCCTCCTTGCAGGACCATAGTAAGGATGACAGAGTATGTCTGAAGCACAGGGTACCTAGCACAGTACCCTGCATTGTGGTGGGGGGCAGTAAATCAGGACCACGATGGCATGATTACCATTCAGGAGGCTGCTGTACACACTTGACGAAAGGGAAAATTTCCCAGTCCCAAAACAGGACAGGGGAGAGGCCCTCTCAGAATTCAGAGGTACCCACTGAAGAGTCTCTCCGGCCTTGAACACAGCTTTCTGAACTTCTCAGCTCTCAGTAAACAGCCCATACAATCACTTGGTCCTTCCCACACAATCAACCCCCAATGCCATGGTCAAATAGCAGGAAATGCCTCCTCAGAATGTGCCTGGCAATAGGGTACATTTCTGGCTGCCTGGGTATCTTCAGTGGCCCAAAGTGAGCTGACCGCTGGTGACCTCATGCAGCCATTCCACAGGGCTGGGTTCATAGGATGAGGCATTGACGAAACATGGCCATTAAGAAAGGCCCACACTCTTAACAAACAGAGCGGACTACGAGCTGGGCACTGTGTGGGAGCCTCCACGTTATACACCATTTCATTCCAGTCTCACAAGAATTAATTCTCTTTAAGTGGTCAGCCTTCTTCAAAGTCCTTGTCTCCTCACCCACAAGGAGGCCACAGGGCCACCCCCACCCCTCAACAGTTCTCCTCCAAGATCAACCGGGAGTCCCACAGATGACAGGCAACGGGTGCCAGATTTCTTGTTCCTTCATCCGGTCCTGGAAATCACCCATAAGATGGGCATTATCCCACTTTCGAGATGATGAAGCTGAGGCCTGGAGATGCTGGTAACTTCACTGAGGAGGCCAGAGCTGGCCTGTGCCCCCAGCCCGGCAGCCACAGAGCCAGTCAAAACGGTGCCTTTCCCCACTGCCTGCCTGCACCATGGGAGGCTCTGGGTTCTGCTCAGCTTGCCCAGGAATCCCCACAGCTCAGCATCCTCGGGTCACCTAGGTTTTCCTCAGCCACGGAGGCATTCTCTTTCTCAGCCTCTACGTGTGCCTGATTCTGGGTGACCACAAAGTAACCAGCACTCACCCTCACAGTGACCATGGGGACTGCAGAGAGGAATGAGAGGGGTTCTTCCTGCCCTCTGGGAACTTACAATTTCCCTTCTTTCTAGAATCCTCTAACACCCTCTCCTAACTCTGCAGGCATCGGTCTGCTGGGGCCAAGGCAGATGGCAGGAAGAATGGTTTAATTTATGAGCAGCAGGTGGGGAAGGGAAGGGACGGATGCTGAGAAGAAAGCAGGTGTGGTGGGAAAGGACATGGGGAAAAAGGGGAGCACGAAGGCCAGTATGGCAGGGCAGCCGTGGCTCTGCCACCACGCTCAGGGCAATAGCAGGCCAGGACACCCGTCACACCTTTGGGAGCACATCCTTATGTCTTCCAGGACAGCAGACTTTGAAGTCAGTGTGGCTGAGGCTGACCCTTGGGGCTCAGACACAGGTTTGGAAATGCCCCGGACAGAGGTGGCATGTGCTCCAGAGCAGCCCGGCAGCCTAGCAGAGCAAGAGATGCAGGAGGCCCTCCCTGGCTGGCAAGGGCCACTCAGCTACTTCAGGGACTCTGCCAAAAATGGCCCTGGTAAATGAGTCCCTGTAGAGCATGAAACACACAGCAGCCATTTTCTAGTAGCCAAAGCTCAAGGAGTAACAAAAGGTCCCTCAAAGCAATCAGAAATTGCTATTTCAAGTCCATTTCAAGTCCATACACTGCCTACACACCCAAGCAGAGAGCCTCTCTGGACCTCTGACAAACTCCCGTTTGGGGTAAATATTAATATTTTTGTCAAAGTCCACAAGAAGCAGGAGGACTGAGAATAACTAATACAGTAAGGGAAGACAAAGACAGAGAAGCCATAAAAGTAGACATGAGATCATATAACATGCACCAGGCTGGGGCCTTTGGTATAATAACAGGGATCTGCACATGTCAGAAGGCTCCCAAAGACATCTCTGGATTTGCAGAGAAGACCTGACCACATCAACAAATAAGCAAACAAAAAACTTAGGAATGAATTTAACCAAGGAGAGGAAAGATCTGTACCCTGAAAATTATAAGACACCGATGAGAGAAATTAAAGAGGCTACAGATAAATGGAAAGGTATCCCATGTTCATGGATTTGAAGAACTAATATTATTAAAATGTCCATAGTACCCAAAGCCATGTATAAATTTCACAGAAATAGGAGAAACAATCCTAAAATCCATATGGAACTATAAAAAAACCCTGCATAGCCAAAGCAATCCTGAGAAAGAATAATGAAGCTGGAGATATTATGGCTCCTGATTTCAAACTATATTACAGAGCTATAATAATCAAAACAGTATAGTACTGGCATTAAAAAAAAAAAAAAGACAATGGAACAGAACCTGAGAGCCCAGAAATAAACCCATACATACATATATGGTCAACTAATATTTGATAAGAGGTATACAACGATGGGGAAAGGTAGTCTCTATGATGAACAGTGTTGGGACAACTGGATAACCACACGCAGAAGAATTGAAGTGCACCCCTATCTTATACCACTCACAAAAATTAACTTGAAATGGACTAAAGACTTAAATGTAACACCCGAAACCATCAAACTACCAGATGATAACACAGGAAAAAAATTCCTTGACATTGGTCTTGGCAAAAATATTTTTGGATGTGACACCAAAACCAAAAATAAACAAGTGGGACTATGTCTAACTAAAAAGAAGAAGCAATCAGCAAAGTAAAAAGGCACGCCATAGAATGGGAAAAAATATTTGCAAACCATCTATCCAATAAGGGGTTAATACCAGAAGTATATAAGGAACTAAATCAAGAGCAAAAAAGCCCCCAGAAAACAACAACAACAACAACAACAACAAAAAAAAACAATCCAATTAAAAGTGGCCAAAGGTGGTGTTTTCTGGGGCCTTTTTTCCTCTTGAATTAGTTCCTTATATACTTCTGATATTAACTCCTTATTGGAGAGATGGCTGGCTCAGTCAGAGCACGGGACTCTTGATCTCGGGGTTGTGAGTTCAAGCCTCACACTTGGTGTAAAGATTACTAAAAATAGATAAATAAACTTTTATAAAAAATGGGCAAAGGACTTTAAACAGACATGTTCAAGGAAGATGCATGATGGCCAACAGGCACATGAGAAGATGCTGAACATCACTAATCATCATGGAAACCGAAATCAAAACTACCTTAAGAGCTTACTTTACACTTGTTAGAATAACTATTCTCAAAAAGACAAGAGAGTGCCTGGGTGGCTCAGTGGATTGGGCCTCTGCCTTCAGCTTGGGTCATGATCCCAGGGTCCTGGGATCGAGTCCCACATCAGGCTATCTGCTCAGCAGGGAGCCTTCTTCCCGCCCCCTCTCTCTGCCTGCCTCTCTGCCTACTTGCAATCTCTATCAAATAGATAAATAAAATCTTAAAAAAAAAAAAAAAAAAAGACAAGAGACAAGCGTTGGTGAGGATGTGAAGAAAAGGGAATCCTTGTGCACTGTTGGTGGGAATGTAAATTGGTGCAGCCACTATGGAAAATAGTATGGAGGTTCTAAAAAAAACATTAAAAACAGAGCTACCATATGATCCAGCAATCCCACTCCTGGGTATACATCTAAAAGAAATGCAAACAGGGTATCAAAGAGCTTTCTGTAAGCCCATGTTTACCACAGCATTATTCATAACAGCCAAGACATGGAAACAGTCAGAAGTATTCCATGATGGATCAATGTATAAAGAAAATGTGATATACGTGTGCTATTTCTTTCTTTATCCATGTATACAAACACATATCCATGTATACAAACACACACACACACATATGAATACTCTTCAGCCATAAAAAGGAAGTAAATTCTGCCTTTTGTGACAACATGGATGGACCTTGAGGTCATTACACTAAGTGAAACAACTCAAATACAGAAAAATACCTAATGTTCTCACTTACATGCAGAATCTAAAAAAAGCTGAACTTGAATCAACAGAGTAGAATGGTAGCTGCAGGGCAGGGTCAAAGAGTACAAATTCCCAACTATGAGTAAGCTCTTGGGGTCTAACGTAGACCATAATGACTATAATTAATAATACTGTAGTATACACTTTACAGTTAAGAAATTAGATCTTTTTTTAAAGATTTATTTACTTATTATTAAGGAGTCTCCCCCTCTGAGCAGGGAGCCCAACACAAGACTGGATCCCAGGACCCTGACATTACGACCTAAGCAGAAATCAAGAGCAAGACCCTCAACCAATTGAGCCACCCAGGCGTCCCAAGAAATTAGATTTTATTTATTTATTTATTTAAGACAAACAACCTCTTCTTCCTTTTTTTTTTTTTTTTTTTAGAGATTTTATTTATTTATTTGACAGACAGAGATCACAAGCAAGCAGAGACGCAGGCAGAGAGAGAGGGAAGCAGGCTCCCTGCCGAGCAGAGGGCCCGATGCGGAGCTTGATCCCAGAACCCTGGGATCATGACCAGAGTCGAAGGCAGAGGCTTTAACCCACTGAGCCACCCAGGCACCCCAAGAAATTAGATTTTAAATGCTATCTCCCCTTTCTCCAACAAAGGTAGTTATGTGGGGGTAACAGAGATGTCAACTAACTTTACGGTGATCATCATTTTGCTATATACATGTGTATCAAATTGTCACACTGTACACCTTAAACTCACATATGTTATATGTCAATAACTCAATAAAGCTGAGGGACTGACAATAATAAACCTAGCCATCAGGGAAGTTTCTATGATGTTCACCATATTCTTTCAGAAGGAAGTAAAGACAGAGACCACTTTAGAGATTTCCATCCATGGGTGCCTGGGTGGCTCAGCTGGTTGAATGTCTGACTCTCGGGTTTTGGCTCAGGTTGTGATTTCAGGGTCGTGAGATCGAGCTCCACATTGGGCTCCGTGCTCAGTGTGGAATCTGCATGGGATTCTCTGCCTCTCCCCGCCCCCTGCTCTCGTGTCCACTCATGCACTCTCTCTCTAAAATAAATAAATAAAATCTTAAAAAAAAAGAAGAAGAAGAAGAAGAAGAAAGATTCAAAGATTTCCATCCAACCAACATGGTTACCATGAAGTTGGGTGTGTAAAGGGATATGTTTTAGATACCAGGAAACTGCCCCAATATCTTAGAGTTCATTCCCTGGTGATTTTAGTTACTAAAAACAATTGATTTGGGCATCACTCTGGGTTTGGTGAATGCCATCGCTCAAATGCTGAAGCAACGCCAAAGCTTTCAAGTCACTATTTCTCAGCTGGTCTTTTTCATCTTCGTTATCCAAACCCCAATTCTCTGGCAGAGAACACTCTCCTAATAAGTCTTGGGTTTCCACTTGGTTGTAAAATCCAGTTTCTCTGCTTTAAAGGAAACATGTTACAGCTGTTTTGGATAAACAATAAACTATTCAAACCTGCAGAGAAGCCCACAGTGCTGACCTATTACAGCTTTCATTATAAGGACTCACTGTGTCCCAGATTTTGCCACATCTCAGTAACTGTTAGCTTTCCAGACAGAAATAACACCCAAAGTTGTCCTTTTGAGTTTCCTGACATTTTAAGAAAGAGCAGAAATCTGGTCTGTCTCTTCCGGAAAGGAGTCACTAGGTTGACTTTTTCTAGAATCTCTGAACCAATGACCAATTTCTATATTTCCATAATCCAAAGCTGGGCACTCACTAGCCCAAAGTCTGGGTGAACCCACAGACCTCTGTCTGCACTGAGGGGACGCACTGAGGGGACTATGACATCTGTTTGGGAAGGTTACTGTAAGCAATCGCTTTAACACCTGAAAAGCTCAGCACAGTCCCGGGCAGGCTCTGGGTGGAAGTCAGCAGTTTTGTAAGGAGGGACGTGACAGCCAGAAAGGCTGCCAGTGGGGCTGCTTCACAGCAGGCTGGTGGCCGGAAGGACATCCATAGCCAGGCCTTTGGCTTGTCTGCTCTGGGTTTCGGTACTAGTCAGTGTCACACATGCCTGATCCTCTGCTCGTATGTATCAGCTTGCAGCTCATGCCCCACTTTGGGGGAAGGCAGGAAAACCCAAGGGCACTATGGGAAGGCTCTGGTACACCCCAGTGATGCTCACGCCAAGCCATCCACAGGCCATGGCTTCCAGAGGCTGTGCTGAGTGGACAGAGCGAAGGCCATGGAAGCAGGGCAGGGCCATGAACATGGATGTCCCCAGAGGCCTTCCCACCCCCACGAGGGCAGCACTCACTGTCAATGCCAGCATGACCTCCCTGTAGTTCCGGTTTCCGTTGAGTCGCTTCTTCAAGGCTCGAATAGCATCCTTGGGCCTGGAGAAAAGGAAATTTTTAAATCGTTGCAAGTTCCACTCAGGGGCGCTACCCTAAAGAGTCACTCCTGTTGGTGAGAACCAGCATGTATACAAGGCTTTTGCTTACACACAAAGTATTAGGTGGCACGTTTATACACATAAAAGACCGGGAACAAATGAAATCTTCATCATTGTGAAACAGGTTAACTTTAAAAAAATCTGTTTAAATTTTTCTAACTTAAACGAAAGATTTTCTAATTTGTTTAAAGTTTCATTGAAGTTTTCTTAGTAATCTCTACATCTAACGTGGGGCTCAAAATCACAACCCTGATATCAAGAGTCGCGTAGCTCTTCTGACTGAGCCAGCCAGGCACCCTGAAACAGGTTAATTTAAGTCATGTTTATCCACACAATGGAACATGATATAGCCGCGGGAAAAAATAAAGACACTCCTTAATACCAAGCCAACTCAAAGAATTGTGAACAGAGTCGTGTGCAGAGCAGCGATAAGGTATGCTCCTCTCTGGCTTATAAAAAGACAACACACATAATACACACACACACTCATAACACACACACTCATAACACACACACACACACACCCAGCAGGGAGGAGAAAATCTCTGGACGGAAAGACAACACACATAATACACACACACACTCATCACACACACACACACACACACACACACACACACACACACACACACACACA
>NC_081572.1:48039179-48048889 GCF_022355385.1 Mustela nigripes | reverse complement strand
GCAGGAAGGAGAAAGTCTCTGGACGGAGCCCCAAGATGCTGGTAACTCTGCCTGCCCTTTAGAAGGGAAGCTGGGTGGCAGAGAGGAGAGGGTGAGAGGTTTGTCACTGGGCTTCTTTGCGGTCCTTTTCCATTTTGCATCCCATGCAAATATTCTTGATTCAGAACAATAACTAACCCACTGATGCGGGGTACGCCGAAGAGACAACAGACAGACACAGAATAAAGAATGGCCAGCTCCTTGCTAAGGCCTGGATGCTCTTCCCCAGTTCCACGGAGCTCCTTTTTGCCCTGAGAAAATTTAAGTAAGGGGCACCTAGATGGCTCGGTCAGTTAAGTGTCTGCGTTCATCTGGGGTCATGATCTTCAGGTCCTGGATCCAGCCCGCATCAGGCTCTCTGCTCAGCGGGGAGTCTGCTTCTCCCTCCGCCTCTGGCCCTACTCATGTGCTCTCTCAAATAAATAAATGAAAGTCTCAAAAAAAAAAAAAAATGAAAGAAAGAAAGAAAGAAAACTTAATTAAGTCTCCTCAAAACCCAAAGATTTGTGTGTGTTTTTAGGTAATGGAGCTGATGTGGATTCCCAAAGGCATGTTCATAAGCTGATTGTTTGGAACGTGGAATATGTTCTTCCTTAAATCACAGTTAGAGCTGGGAGTGATGGTGGTCCCTAGCCAGCCCTCTAGAAGCAGCTAGAAGGTGCAGCCCTTTGGTCTAACAAGTTATTTTGTTTATTCTAAGCCAGGATCCAACAAAGCTTAGGGACACTGCTATGTCTGGCATGAAGCCCCCGGCCCCTGCTGCCCCATCACCCGCACTCCTGGGAGTCCCCAGTCTGCCTGCAGGCTGGCCTTTTGCTACACACGTGGGCTCCAGCCTTCCCCTGATCAACATGTCAGAATATCTGGGTCTTTCGAAAGCTGAAGGTTTGTAAGTCAGGGACCTCCTATTCCTATAGCTCTCAAATATTTATGATCTCTTTACCAAAGGAAAAAGCCCTTTCAAATATGTGTGAGAAAGCTGGGGGAAGGGAGGTTGGAAGCTCTGGCAATCAGCCCCATGGAGACAGAAATACACAGGAGGCAGCCAAGACTTCTAGAAGAAATTTTAGAACACCCTGAGTCACTTATTTCCCATCCTGAACTTGAAACGTGGCTGCCTGCAGGAATTCTTGGCTCCTGAGCCCAAAGGCTGACGGGATGAGTTTCTCTGGGGAATGGGCCCCTGCCAAGCGTGTTTGCAGTATGGCTGCAGTTTCCTAACAGGAATGCTGATTTCTGCAAATATGGGACTTGACAAGCTGGCTTTGAGGACTGTTTGTGGACTTGAGCTGGTGAAGGTCAGTGGCTGCTGGCCAGAAGCGTGGATTGATTTCCTCTCTCTCCAAGGCTCTGCCAAGCCACGGTCAGCCCTGACCCCCAGCTACCATCCCTCTCAATCGAGCTTCATCCCTCTCCTCTTGAACTTCCACAGAGCAGAAAAATGAGAACAGCCTCCAAGGGCCGTGATCACTTAGAGCTCAGAGAGCAGAGCGCGCACAGAGCTCTCCCAGTGTGGGGGTGATGGTGGTGGAGGGGGGGGGGGGGAGAAATCAGAGAGTCAGCAGGCTCCCGGGTTAGAGTTAAAATGGAAATTCAGCGGAGGGAAGTACTGCCTCAGAGTGACTGGGTGAGCACAAAAGCAAGTATTTATCTCTCTCCCCAGGGGAGAAGCTTCAGAAAGGAGGATCAAAGTCATGTCAGAGGAATTGCAAAGTTTCAAGCAGCAGCAGCAGATTAGACAGCAAGGAGCTGGAATCAGGGAAAAAGGAGAGAAGGAAGAGTCAAGAGCCAAGATGGAGCCGGGAGAGGGCCAGGAAGGGAGGGCCCCTGTGAAATGCCCCCCTCTGCCCCGGTAGCAGGAAGGCCAGCACTCAGGGCCTCAGAACCTGACATCTGGGCCATCTTCAGCCTCCCCAAGGCCTCCTCCACCCCAAGCTCCTAAGAAGCCTTCTTTCTAGTCATCCCAGCACTCATTTCGTCCTGTGGTTCCAGAACCACTGCTTTGCAGCGGCTTTCTCTTTATTCCCTCCAAGGACACAGCTGTCCCTCCTCCCCAACTCAGGACTCTTCCTCTCCCTCCTGTCTGTCTTCCCTCCCTCTGAGCCCTCTCTCTGCTGTTAACCCTGCTCCTCCCTGCAGGCCCCAGCGTAGAGGCTGAAGATTCCCTGAGCAAGGGAAGGTCCAGACGTGGTCAGGAAAATGCCCCAAGTCAGCAGGTCAGTGGATCCTTCTCTGACACACACACCAGAGTCCCTGGGGAGCACATCACCAATCCATACACCTGGGCCCGAACTAGGTCAGTCTGGGCAAGGCCTGGTAAACGGGACCTAAAACATTCCCAGGTTCTTGAGCTGGGCACCCCTCGTTAATGGCTAAAGATGCGGGAGACAAGAGGCTGTCACATGAGGCCTTACGATGGAGGGCAGCTCAGCCTTGGACACTTTAGAGAAAGCCCAGAGGGGCCTATGTGCCAGTTCAAATCTGTACCCCCAGGACCACAACATCACAGAGGTGAAGCTCTGAATAAGAAGGCATAGGCAGAGTTTGGGTGGCTGGAATCAGGCCAGCTCGGGCTTGCATCCTGCCTCTGCCCTTCTCAGCCAGGCAGTGACGACCTCTGGCACGTGAGCATGGCCTGCCTCTGCCTTCTAGGCTTGGCGTGCGGCGGCCTGGTGTGCAGACACGGCAAGCCCTCAGAGCACAGCGGACAGAGGTGGGCCCAGCAGGCCACAAGGCTCAGCACCCAAGACTGGCCAGAGAACACTACAGGTGAAGGTGGATAGGGACACCTGGCTCATGACATCTTTAACGAGCAGGTCTTTAATGGATGAAGAGCACGTCCCTATGCAGAGCACGGACATGAATGTACACATAGCCAGACGCTTCTTAATGTTTATTCCTTTGATCCTTCCAACAAGCCTCTGTGATAGGCACTAGCGGTACCCGCACTTCATAAACGAGGACTCCGAGACATAGGGGCGCACATGGCAATGGAGTGGGAGCCCTAGAATGCCAGCCTGGGCAGGTGGCTCCAGGCTCCACACCTCTAATCCTACAACATTCCCCTTCCCACTCGGGCCCACCAGCCTGGGTGTCTGCCTTCCCACCTGCCATCCACCCGCCTCACCGGGCGGGTGCCCTCCTTGCTACAAGATGCCACCTGGGCATCCCCTCCTCCAAGCAGCCTTTGCCACGGACAGCCCCAGGGCCAGTCAGCTGCCGTGGCTCTGGTCTCTCTCAGTTAGAGGCAGTGTCTCTTGGCACGCTGTGTCACAGGGGTTGCATTCTGCATTCCTCAGCAGATAGAGAGTCCCTCAGGGACTCCCTCCGCTGTGTTCTTATTTACCAGATGCTTGTCAAGAGTCAGTTATATGTCCACTGCGCTAGGTGTTGGCAGAAAATGACATGTGAAACAGAATTATGCCCTCATGGGGTGCACAGTCGAGGGGGTCTGCAGGGGAGAGAGCAACTCACAAACATCACACGGACGAGTACATTTGCGCTGTGATGGGCCTGCTGTCATACAGGGTACTGTGACATCACACATGGGGGGACCTGTCTGGATCAGGAAGAGAAGGGTGGCAGGGAAATGCACTTCAAACTGAGCTCCAGGGCAAGGCAGAACTGATCGGTGAAAGGGAGAGGCGAGAGGCAAACAGCAGGAACACAGGGACCAAAGCCCCGAAGCCGGAAGGAGCTGAAGGGGCTCCCGAACAGTTAGCTGAACTTCAGGGTTTTCTCCCGCTTAGGGAGAGATTTGACAAACACCTCCCCGTAAGGGCTGTGACAGAAAATCCCCACGTGTCCTGGACGTGCTCTCATTCACAACTGCAGGCCCAGGAGCGTGGGCCACTTTAGAAGGAAGGTGAGCGGAGTGTTGGGAAAGGAAGGTGCCCCAGCCTCCTCAACCCTGGGAGGAGGAATCTCATCTCTCACACATCCCCACTCTCCAGGTTCGCCCAGACCACTCGCGGCCCCAACACGCTGTCCTTTCATGCTCGCATCCATACTCCACCCTGTCTTCCTGGCCCACTGAGGTCCAGCCCAAAGCCTGCCCCGTGTCTGCAGTGATGGGCACACACCTCGGCCACAGCCTGCCTGGGCCCACCAGGGGGACCCCTCCCTCAGAGCAGCTGGGGCGCACTAGCCTTGGCATCCTGGAACTGATTCCACCTCCATCTGTGGGGTCTGATGTGGCTGGACGACCACAGAAAGGAGGACAGGAGAGGGGGGCATGAGAGAGAAGGGGAGCCCGTGACTCTGGCGTTAGAAATGCAGAGCCCCCAACCACTCTGATGTGGCTGTGTGCTGGGAACCAAGCCGAACACCTGCATTTAGAGGCAGCAGTATGCCATCTTGGACTGAAGACGCCCCAACTTGTGCCTGCGGCACAGGCTCCCGCCCGCATCTCCATACCCAGGCCCTCCAGATGGACAGCTTCCCTGCTGGGGCCTAGCGGGCAGCTTGGAGCTGTAGGATTTTAGCTGACCTTCTGATCTTTGGTCCTTGTCCTGCTCCCTCCCTATGGTGGCTCAGCCCTAAACACAGGAATCTTCCTGACTCTTCTCTTCTCTCCCGCCCACAGCCACCTCTGCACACCCCGCTGGTTCCACCTTCTAAATATATCCCGAAGCTGACCGTTTCCCTCTCCCTCCTCTACTGTCGTCCACGTCAAAACTGCCATCATCCCACACCTCCTAACTCGCTTCCCCTCTTTCTGCCCTCGGCCCTTCCTACCAGGCCACTCTGATCACAGTAGCAGGAAAGATCTCTTTAAAATGTGCGTTAGAGGAGTGCCTGGGTGGCTCAGTGGGTTAAACCTCCACCTTCGACTCCCATCATGATCTCAGGGTCCCGGGATGGAGCCCCCTAGCAGACTCTCTGCTCAGCAGGGAGCCTGCTCCCCCTACCCCCGCCGCCTCTCTGCCTACTTGTGATTTCCCTCTAATAAAATCTTTTTAAAAAATGTGCATTAGAGGGGCGCCTGGGTGGCTCAGTGGTTTAAGCCTCTGCTTTCAGCTCGGGTCATGATCTCGGGGTCCTGGGATAGAGCCCCACATCGGGCGCTCTGCTCAGCGGAGAGCCTGCTTCCCCCTGCCTCTCTGCCTACTTGTGATCTCTCTCTGTCTATCAAATGAATTTAAAAAAAAAAAATGTGCATTAGACTTGGGGCACCTGGGTGGCTCAGTTGGTTGGGTGTCTGCCTTTGGCTGGGGCTGTGATCCCAGGGTCCTGGGATCCAACCCTGCATCAGACTCCCTGCTTGGCAGGGAGTCTGCTTCTCCCTCTCCCTCTGCCACCCCCTCCATGCTCTCAAATAAATAAATAAATAGATAAAATGAGTGGTAGACCACGCCCCTCTCTGCTCAAATCCCCTCCCCTCCAAGTCAAGGCCAGAGCCCTGCACTGTTTGGATGAGGGCCTGTCCCACCCTCCTAGCTCTCTCCACACCCGCCCCACCAGCATCTTGCTAGTCCTCAAACATACTAGCCCGCCCTCTGTCCCAGGGCTGCTGTGCCTGCTGCTTCCTCTGCCTGGAAGGTTCTTCCCTGCTGTCATCCTTACACCTCACCCCCCCCAACTCCTTCAAGTCGCTCTTCAATGTCACCTTCTCAAGTGAGGCTTTCCTTGATTCCTCTGCTTAAAATCGCTGACTCCCAGGGGCGCCCAGGTGACTCAGTTAAGGGGCTGACTCTGGATTTTTTGACTTAGATCATGACCTCTGGATGTGAGATGAAGTCCGGAGTCAGGCTCCCCATTTAGCAAAAGGTCTGCTTGGGGTTCTGTCTCCCTCTCCCTCTGCCTCGCTGCCCCCAAACCGGGGATCAAGTGTGCACACTCTTTAAATAAATAAAAAAGTAGATAAAATCTTAAAAAAAAAAAAAAGCTAAGTCCCAGCCTTCCCCCCCCCCCCCCCCGTGCTTCGTTTCACTCCAGACTTGTCACCAGCTGACCATGTAATGTGACCACGTAATGGAACGTGTAATGGCTTCCAGGGCGTCTGTCCTGCTCCCTGCCGTGCCCTGGGCACTCACATCACACCAGGGCCCAGCATGAGGTAGCCCCTCAGTCAGTATCTGTTCACTGAGAGCAGGACCAGCCCCAGCTGATACATGGCAAGGCGGCAAGGGCCAGCGCCAAGAGGCAAGCCCAGGGCTGCCGGAGTCCAGCCTATCCCCCTGGGCACTCCGCAGACGACTGCGGAGGGCACGGCTACAGGAAGCACCGTTCTGTGTGGCATGAACAGAAGCCGAACACAGACCAATCTGGAGGAAGCGTAAACAGAACATAGCTGGAATGCCGGAGAGGATATAAAGGGAACAGCCAGAAAGAACAAACCCGGCAGGGGAGGGATGTTTTCAGGGGTGGGGGGACCCTGCCAGACACACCTGCTGCTCTGTGCCTCACACTGACCTTCTCCCTCTATGAACACCGTGGGCCCTCTCCCTCCTGAGCCTCCAAACCAGCAAAACAGGACAGAGACAGCCTGGCATTGGTGTCAGGGAGGCAGAGCCAGGGAGGAGGGCTGGAGGGGGTGACCAGCACAGGGGACCAGGTAACCAGAAGACTTCATTGTCATGATGGTTCAAAGCAGGTAATTAAAAGAGTGCCTCACTGCTCATGGGGTTGCCACCAAGTACAGGCAGCAAGAGGAAAGATAATGAACTGTATCCATTTATTAAATGCCAAAGCAAACAGCCTGGAAACAAACAAAGTCAAACACCCCCGCCCTTAAGCCCTGACAGGCTCTGAGTGACCCCCCAGGAGCTGACCAGTTTCACAGGAGATGGCGGGGGGGGGGGGGGGGGGCACGGACGACATACCCTTCCTCTGTCTCATTGATAATGTCGCAGATCTCCATGTTCAAAGTCCAGTCCTCGCTCTGCAGGGAGCCATCTGTTGCCTTTTCTGTAAAGTCAGAGAGAAGACGGATTTACATGGATTTACATTTCTCCCGGAATAAGGGGGCCCTGGCAGGAAACAGGAAGGGCCCAAAACCACCACATTCTCCTCCCAAGCAGATGGGCTGAGCCAACAGAGCAGTTCTAGGGGCGCTGCCTTCACAAGGGAAAATCCAGAGAGAGAGAGAGATAGATCTGGGCCCAAGCTTTCCAAGATGAAAAGTTCTGGAGATTGGCCGCATGACAGCGCGAAGGTGCTTAACGCTTAAAACATGGTTAAGACGGCAATTTTTATGGGATATGGGTTATAACATAATTACAACTTTCAAAAATTAAATTAAAAAAAAAACAAAAACACAGCCCCCTTAAGATAGGTATTATTCCCTCCTGCATTTAAAAAAGGAAGGAAACAGGCTCGGTAATGTTGGGTGATTGGCCAGGATCTCACTACTGGATTGGGGCTGACGTGCGTTCAAGGTCAGGTCTGTCCATCTCCAAAACCTAAACAGTTGAATGACACCACCCCGCCTACTACCCAGGCTGGACTTCGGATCCAGACCAATTCCAACCTAACCCATCCCAAACGTATACTCCATGATGGGGAGAACATCACCACCGTTTTGTTCATACAACCCACACTTCCCCTGCTACTCAAATAATGACACCAATGACCTGCTTACATGCAGGAAGTGTCCTTGTTCTTTACATAACATACTAGAACTCACACATCCAAACAAAGCCTATACTTCCAGGCAGTGACAACACACTCCCAAAATATAGCTGTTGCTCAAAACATTTGTGTGACAGCTTTGGTCTGCATTTTAAAAGCCTTGTTGTTTAAAAAAAATTTTTTTTAAGATTTTATTTATTTATTTGACAGAGACCACAAGTAGGCAGAGAGGCAGACAGAGAGAGGAAGAGGAGCAGGCTCCCTGCCGAGCAGAGAGCCCGATGTGGGGCTCCATCCCAGGACCCTGGGATCACAACCCGAGCTGAAGGCAGAGGCTTTAACCCACTGAGCCACCCAGGTGCCCCTCATTGTTTTAAATTTTTGCCAAAAAAGACATATCCCCAACTTTTCTGCCCCCTTTATCCATCAACTACAGCACCCAAAGACCCCTGATGCACTGGAACGCCCAGCAGACTGGACAGGGCACTGGGAGACTGGAGGCCCCGTCCCCAAAGTCCTCGAGTGTGCCAGGCTGGCAAGGACAGAGGAAGTATTTGGCGAGTGCCCTGTATAAGAAGAGGAAAGTGCTTACGGAGATGGAGAGGCAGGGATGAGAACCCGTGTCCGAGACTGTGCCAAGGCAGATGGACCCCAGAGACACTGTTCCCCGGCACTGTGCACGGCATGCATGTGGAAAAGAGGGGCCATTTCAAGAGAGGTGGGGACAAGAGTCATGGTGGGAAAGGCAGAGGGCTGAGGCCCTCTGCATGATGGCTCAAAACACCAGTCAGCTTAGCCTGCAGAAGCAAAGACTAAGAGCAGAGGCTACAGGAAGGATGAGAGGACAGGCAAGAGGAAGCTTCTGGAACCAGCCCTGCAGTGTGCTCCCTTGGCACCGGGCTTTATCCAGGGCACCAAGCAGGCAAGTGTGTGGGTTAAATGGTTCCTGCCTCCAGCCCACCGCCCTCCCTGCCACCCTCAGCTGTCTCTGAACAGCCCTCCCCTTCAAAGTGCCCACTCCCAGAAGAGGTGACTCCCCAAAAGGGCCCCCAAAGCAAGGAAATCTCTGCAGCCATAAACGCAGAGCACACCCTCAAGATAAAGCCACTCGGCCTGTGCGCCGCAGGGTATCCCCCCTTTCTGAGCCAGCCCGGGGAGAGGACAGCGGCCCTAGGGCCCTTCGGAGTGGGACATCTGTCCCTGTCACAGCACCGGCTGCGGACCAGACTCTCACGAGGAAGAAAGTCTGTGACTGCACTTTGGTGGGGCCATAGGGACACTGTCTTGGGAGGCTTAATGGAGGAAATATTAAATCAATGAAACCTCATTTCCAAGTTCGGTTTAGCAGCAGAATCCATTAACCTTATATTCACCCGCTCCCTTCCTCTAATAATACCGGGAAGGGGTTCAAAGGCATGATAACTTATCCTCCGGGTAGCGGATTCTATTCAATTACTGGGATTCTGAGTTTCCAAGCTAAAAGGTATATACTCGTTTTGATTATAAAGAATCAACCCAAAAAGAATGCTGCTTTCTTTTCATTTTGCTGGAAATGCCACATAAATACAACCGGGGGTATTCGGCTCGGCTGAAACAGATGAGGGGAGTAAGGCTGACAAAGGAGCTCAAATCAGTTCTGATTTTGCTCTCCGCATAAAAGAATTCCCAGCAATGGGAACAAAGTTATATCTGATAGTCCCTGCAACTGGCAGCCACTCAGTGCAGGATCCCTCACTCGGCCCTGTCCCTGGCCCAGAGGAAGCAAAATCCAATCTCATCTCTTTTGTCACGTAAATCGTCAAAACCAAAGATAAATCCTGGTGCAACAGCAGAAACACAAAGCTCCAGGGAGCAATGGGCCAAGTCATTCCCAGCAGCCAGCCCTCCAGACGGATAAAGATCAAAACGCAGTGACCCTGGCTGCAAAAGCTGACCTTTCCAAGTTCTCTGGTGAAATGCTAATGGCCAGGGGCTGAGCAGGACAGGGCTGGGCAGGGCAGGGCAGGGCAGGGCAGGGCAGGGCGGGGCAGGGCTAGGCAAGGCTGGGTTGGACTGGGCTGGACTAAGCGGGACAGGGCTGGGCAAGGGTGGGGCAGGGC
>NC_081572.1:48001592-48039079 GCF_022355385.1 Mustela nigripes | reverse complement strand
GCTGGACTGGGCTGGACCTGGCTGGGCAGGGCAGGACTGAACAGGGTTGGGCTGGGCTGGGCTGAGCAGGGCAGTGCAGGGCAGGACTAAACAGGGTTAGGCTGGACTAGGCCAAACAGGGCAGGACAGGGCAGGGCTGGACATGGCTGGGCAGCGCTGGGCAGAGCGGAGCAGGACAGAGCAGGGCTGAACGGGGTTGGGCAGACTGGGCTGAGCAGAGCAGGGCAAGCCTGGAATGGGCTAAACAGGGCAGGGCAGGACAGGGCTGGACTGGGCAGGACAGGGCTGACTGGGCTGGACTGCGTTTGGCAGGTCAGGACAGGGCTGGGCACGGCAGGGCTTAACAGGGTTGGGCTAGACTGGGCTGAGCAGGGCACAGCAGGGCAGGGCAGGGCTGAGCTCAGCAGGGCAGGGTTGGGCTAAGCAGGGCAGGGCATGACTACACAGGGCTGGACTTGGCTGGGCTGCACTGGGCAGAGCTGGGCAGAAACAGCGCCCATTAAACCTTCAGTGCAAGACAGTAGGCTAGCTTAATGCTGTTGCCATGGCATTTTCCCCGTTCAGAAAAGGCTGCCTCCAACCTGGTGGAGGCTGGGGATGCCCTGAAGCCTGGACCCTGCCGGCAATGATAGCGCTCTCTCCAGCTTGGTTTCTCCGCGCCCCCCGCCCCAACCCCCACTGCCTGAAATCCTAGGCTGTCCTGCTGGGAGGGGCCTCACAAGCCAGTGGCATGGTTCCTTGGCTGCTGCTGTCTACACTTTGATGTTAAATATAGTGACTTCAGAGCAGCCAGCACCAGAAGGCAAAAAGAAGGCCAGCTTTAGCATTCTGCATTCAGCAACATCCTTTTGGTGAGAACTGAGAAAAGGAGAAAAACAGCCAAATTATCTACCTCCCCAACAATCAAGGGTGTGGGTAGGCGCCCTGAGGCAGTGGCACAAAGGAACAGCACAGGGTTGCTTTATGCCAGGTGTAAGGGAAGAAGAGAAGGGGGTCTGGGTGGGCAGCAAGCTCAGCTGATAACACGCACCAGTAACAGGAAATGAACCTTCTGGATTACTATACGTTCGTGAGGCAGGCTGGCATATACCAGTCAGGTGGAAAGAAAAATCAATCCTGACATTCTCCACAGAGCCATTATTGCCTCTTGCTTCGAATTCCTCACATGCTTTGTGAATATTAATTGCAGTGGCTCCCCTTCCACTGGAGAGACGAGAGAATGAATGCCAAGTACTCATCCCTATTTTATTGGATGTCCTTTTCTCTGACAGTTGTCCCTGCTCTCACCCCTCCTCAAAGGAAGATAAGAGGACAAGAAGAAGGTAGACGAAGTATGTCTGGCCAGCCTGTACACTGTTGGGAGACAGCTTTCTCTTCTAAGTCTAAGGCAAAAATAAAGCCCCACGGTGCCCATGCCCTTTACTTGAGATTGGCGGAGCCTGGGGTGAGCCATGCACTGCCCTTGCAGACAGAGAAGAGGAGATTAAGACCCTACCCAGATGGGCAGTCAGTTAAGATACGGTCCAGCCTGTGCTGTGACAGACGACAACCACGGCACTCTGGGGGGCTCTGATACCTGCGCCCTGGTGCCAAGAAGCAGGGACGAAATTAATGGCCCCCCGCACACACATTGTGACAGACAACAGCATGCTTCTTTAAGCAGAACACAAAGGTTGACAAGATAAGCCAGAGAGAATCAGCCAGTGACTGTGTGAAGTCCCAGAGGAAGATACCAAGCCTCTGTCTCTCACTCCCCAGCTAGAGAGCACCAAGGGAGGGCAGGAGGTAGCACAGGGCTTCCCACACTTGGCTGCAGCTTAGAATCAGCAAGATGGCTTTTTTTTTTTTTTTTCAAGATTTATTTATTTGAGAGGCAGCTGGGGAGGGGGAGAGAGAAACCCAAGCAGACTCCATGCTGAGGGCTGAGCCCCGTGTCGGGGCTCAACCTCACAACCCTGAGATCATGACCTGAGCTGAAACCAAGAGTTGGATGCTTAACCGACTATGGCAACACAGCAGATCCTCAAGAGGAAGCTTTTTAAAAGTATTCCTGCCTTGGTCCCACCCCAGAAGGTCTGATCAGAGCCTCTAGGGCACAAGGCCAGGTACCCACACGCTCTAACAGCTCCACAGCTGCCTCCACACGCAGCCAGGGCTGAGAACACGGGAAGGAGTGCCAACAGGGTCATCCAGCTGACAGTGGACTGTACAGCTATGAAGTGCGGGGCCCTGGGGACACAGTGGAAGGTAAGACGGTCCAGTCCCCGCCCTCAGGAAGCTCCTGGCCCATGGGAGGACAGGGAGTTATGATCCTGGTTCTGGTCCTGACTCAGCCTCTGGTGATGCTCAACTCTTGGGACTATATTTATGTCCGTTTCTACTCTGGGCATTAGGTTTCCTGACAAATGAACTAATGGGTCTAGATGATCTCTGAGCCTCTCCCTCCTCATCCCCTCCCCCAAACTCTAACAGCAGGTTGGCCTACGTGCAATTTTTCTTTTTTTGGCAATGGTGATTTTTTTTTAATTGTGGTAAGATGTACATAACAAAATTTACTATTTGAGCCATTAAAAAAAGAGATTTTCTCTATTTATTTGCCAGAGAGAAAGCATAAGCAGGAGGAGCAGCAGGCAGAAAAAGCAGGCTCCCCGCTGAGCAAGACACCTGAAAGGGGACACGATCCCAGGCCTGTTCCATCATGACCTGAGCCAAAGGCAGACACAGGCATCCCCATCTGAGCCTTTTTTAAGTGTACAGCTCAGTGGAGTGAAATACATTTCACATTGCTATGCAACCCACCATCCATCCACAGAACTTTCCATCTTCCCAAACTGAAACTCTGTCCCCATTCAACACTCACTGGCCCTTCCCTTCCCCCCAGCCTCTGGCGACCCCCATTGTACTTTCTTTCTCCATGAATGTGACAACTCTAGGAACCTCAAATAAGGGGAGGCATATAGTTCTCTTTCTGTGTCTGGCTCACTCCACTTCATATAATATCCTCATGTTTCATCCATGTTGTAGCAGGTGTCAGAATTTCATTCCTTTTTAGGGCTGAATAATATTCTGTCCCATGTGGAGACCACACATTGTCTACCTGCTCTCCTGTGGATGGACACATGGCTTGTGACCACCTTTTGGCTCCTGTGACTGCTGCTAAGAACATGGGTGTACAAATATCTGTTTGAGTCCCTTTTCCTTCTTCATCTTCTTCTTCTTCTTCTTTTTTTTTTTTTTAAGATTTTATTTGAGAGAGAAAGAGAGAAAGAGCAGGAGCAGGGGAGAGGGGTAGAAGAAGAGGGAGAAGCAGACCCTGACTGAGCAGGGACCCCAATGTAGGGCTCAATCCCAGGTCCCTGAGGTCATGACCTGAGCTGAAGGCAGATGCTTAACCGACTGAGCCACCCAGGCGCCCCGACTCCCTTCTTTCTATTCTTTTAAGTATACACCCAGAAATGGAATTACTGTATCTTATGGTAATACTATGTTTAACCTTTTAAAAACCACCACACTGCGCTCCACAGAGGCTGAAGCATCTTACTTTCCCTCCAGTAACAGACGAGGGTTCCAACTTCTCTATGTTCTCATGAACACCTGTCATTTATATCACACTGTGGTTTACATGTGCACTTCCTAATGACTTAGAGCTCCCAAGCATCTTTTCACACGTTTACTGGCCATCTCTTTATCTTCTTCGGATGAATGTCTATTATTCAAGTCACTTTCTGAAGGAGGTAATCTTGCTGAATCTGTTTACTGGTTCTGATTTTTTTTTTTCCATGAAATCTTCAGGGTTTTCTACATATAAAGTGACATCATCTTGTTACTGAATTATAAAAGTTCTTTGTTATTCTGGATATTAATCCTTTATCAGATGTATATTTTGCAAATGTTCTCCCCCATTCTATAGGTTGTCTTTTCACTCTCTTGATCATCGCCTTTGATACACAAAAGTTTCTAATTTGTTCCCTATGCTTCCGGTATGATAGCCAAGAATCACTGCTAAATCCAACATCATGACACTTTTTCCCTCTGTTTTCTTTACAGATAGAAATCACAAGTAGGCAGAGAGGCAGGCAGAGAGAGAAGTAGGGGGAAAACAGGCTCCCCGCTGAGCAGAGAGCCCGATTCGAGGATCCTGGGATCATGACCTGAGCCAAAGGCAGAGGCTTTAACCCACTGAGCCACCCAGGTGCCCTGGTTTTCTTCATTTTTAAAAAGAGATTTGGGGCACCTGGGTGGCTCAGCGGGTTAAAGCCTGTGCCTTCGGCTCAGCTCATGATCCCAGGGTCCTGGGATCGAGCCCCGCATTGGGCTCTCGGCTCAGTGGGGAGCCTGCTTCTCCCTCTCCCTGCCTCTCTGCCTACTTATGATCTCTGCCTGTCAAATAAATAAAATTCTTTAAAAAAAAAAAAGAGAGAAAGATTTTATTTATTTATTTACTTGAGGGAGAGAGAGAGAGAGGGACTGAGGGAAGGAGGGGTGCGCCAGATGAGGGAACGGTAGAGGAAGAGAATCTTCAAGCAGACTTCCCACTGAGCTTGGAGCCTGACTCAGGGCTTGATCTCAAAATCCATGAAATCTTGACTTGAACTGACACCAAGACTCAGATGTTTCATCGACTGAGCCACCCAGGCACCCCTCCCTGTGTTTAGGTCCTTGATCTTTCCGGATTTTCCTGCGGAATAAGGTAAAGGTCCAAGTGCACTCCTGTGTGCGTGGACATGCAGTTTCCCCAGCACCATCTGTTGAAAAGACTGTCCTTTCCCCACTGAAGGGTTTTGGCACCCTTGTTGAAAATCAATTGACCATATGTGAGAGGGTTAATTTCTGGGCTTTCTATTCTGTTCCATTGGTCTATGTCTGTCCTTATGCCAGTACCACACCGTTCACTGTTTTGATTACTGTGAGTTTTGAAATCAGGAAGTATAGACTTATACTCCAACTGCCTTTCCTCTTCAAGGTGTTTTTTGTTGTTGTTTTTTTAAAACTATTTGGAGTCCCTTGAAATTCTGTAAGAATTTTAGGATGGGTTTTTCTACTTCTGTAAAAAATGTTGGTAGATTTTGATTGGGGCCGCACTGAATCTGTAGACCATTTTGGGTACTACTGTCATCTTAAAAGTATCAAGCCTTCTATCCATGAATATGGGCTGTCTTTCCATTTATTTATGTCTTCTTTAATTTCTCTCAGCAATGTTTTGTACTTTTCAGTGTACAAGACTTTTACTTCTTTGATAATTCCTAAGGATTTTATTCTTTTTGAGGTTATTATAAATAGAACTGTTTTCTTCTTCATTTCCTTTTCAGATTCTTCATTTTATAGAAACAGCTGATTTTTGAGCATTGATTCTGTACCCCTCTACTTCTGAATCTGCATCGGTTCTAGTATTTTTTAAATGAAATCTTTAGGGTTTTCTACACACTAGGTCATGTCATCTGCAAACAGAAGTAATTTTATTTTTTCCTTTCCCATTGGATTTTTTTTTTTTTTAAGTACCCTTTCACATCCAGCATGGATGGAACCAAATGAGGGGCTTAAACACATGATTGAGATCAAGATCTGGGCTGAGATCAAGAGTCAGATGCCTAGGATACCTGGGTGGCTCAGTGGGTTAAAGCCTCTGCTTTAGGCTAAGGTCATAGTCTCAGGATCCTGGGATGAAGCCCCACATCAGGCTCTCTGCTCAGCAGGAAGCCTGCTTCCTCCTCTCTCCCTGCCTGCCTCTCTGACTACTTGTAATCTCTATCAAATAAATAAATAAAATCTTAAAAAAAAAAAAAAAGACGCTTAACCAACTGAGCCACCCAGGTGCCCCATTTGGATAGCTTTTCTTACTTTTTCCTCCCTAAATGCTCTGGCTAGAAAATCCAAGACTAAGTGAAAGAGAAGTGGTAAAAGTGGGCATCCTTGGTCTAACATATGCTTTCACAGAACCTGAACATACACTGTTAAAAGCAAACATAGTTGAAGAGGAGACCCATCTGAGTCCTCATTGCATGGAAAGTAGATTATCTGCTGGGGGGAGGGGCACGTGAAAGCAGGAAGCACTTCAGGATCCACAGGGCTCTGCAAGCCAAGGGGCTTTTTCTATCTCTGCTTCTAGCCCCAAGGAAATCACCTCAGACTGCTCTGGTAGGAAAGCCTTCACACCAGCCAACTTGCCCATGCTTAGCTTCAATCCCACATCCTCTCCAGAGGCTCCTTCCACACCATCTCCAACTGATGCCCTGTGACAAACTTTCCAGCACTTGAAGGCATAATCTATGCGAGGATTGAGCTTTCAAGACCATTCTAATGCTGGTGTTTTTTGTTTGGTTTTTTTTTTAAGACTTTATTTATTTATTTGACAGAGAGACAGCAAGAGAGGGAACACAAGCAGGGGGCAGTGAGAGAGGGAGAAGCAGGCTTCCTGGTGAGGAGGGAGCGTAATGCAAGGATCGATACCAAGACCCTGGGATCATGACCTGAGCTGAAGGCAGATGCTTAACAACTGAGCCACCCAGGCGCCCCCCCCCCCCCCATTCTAATGCTATTCTAAGAGTTTCTTCCAGGGGCGCCTAGCTGGCTCAGTTGGAGGAGCATGCAGCTATTGATCTTGGGGTCATGAGTTCAACCCCCATGCTGGGTGTAAAGGTGACTTAAATAAATAAAACTTAAAAAAAAAAAAAAAAATTTCTTCCAATCTTACTGGCTTAATGAGCCATGAGAAGATTCTTAGCTCCGTATCTAAACCTGAAGCTGCACAAAGGCAGGATGTCTTCAGTTCTTCAGGAAGGTCCAACCTTATGCTGATGAGGGTCTTTCTAGAAGTAAGATGAGGATGTAAGGGGTGATAGGCACTTGGCAGTCTGGCAAGAGGTTAACTAGGTTCCCAGCTGTCCCCATGTTCTCCCCTTGGACCCAGGAGCAGGAGGAAAGGACATCATGACAGACAGCATGAACAGGGGTCTGAACTCAGACTTCCGTTGAATCCTACTTCTGCCAATCACCATGCAACCCCAGGGCAGTCATGTGACCTGTCCAAGCCTTTCAGTCATCAGTAAAATGTGACAATAATGATAGCCCTTTTCTCACAGTTGTTGTGAGACGAAACTGAACAACAGAACAAAGCACTCGACAGAGCCCTCTAATATAAAGGTACGTTCCTGCACAGGCCATGACAGTCGCTGTTACTTTCATTGCGACTCTAGCTCCTGTGAAAGAGACTCCGTCAACGCTCCCGGGGTGGGGGGGGGGGGGGGCTTCCTTCAGCATTCCTGTGTCACCACTGCCACCTACAGGTAAGTAGCCATCCACAGGCTGTGCCCAGCGATCAGTGCCCTGGGATCCTGCGAGCATCTCCAGCCAGTCTGATTCTGCGTTTCTGAGCCAGGGGAGCCCCAGTCCCGGAAGCCACAAAGGGGCTCCCGTTCTAGAAGGAAGCCCCCAAACAGCTTGGCCCAGCTGCAAGGTAAAGGAACCGCCACAGCACAACTTCCTAAGGAGACCAAATGTTAAAACTCCAAGAGGTGTTAGAGCGCAGCTAGTAAGAAGATTCCTCATGAGTTGCTCAAAACAGATGTCACACTTCCCAGACTTCTGGAAGTGGGGGGGGTGCACCATGCTGCTGCTAGCTTCCCACAGACAGCTTCTTGCCCTCAAAGCTAGCGTGGAACGACTGATCTCAAGTCTTCATGTAAATAGCTCCCCTTTCATTCATAAATAGATTAAATAAATAAATTTTGAAAATGGAGAAGCAGAAGGGAGAATGAAAGCCGAAGTCTACCAAGCACAACTTTCGGTTTGGACTAGGTTCTTCAATTACATTACCTTATTTTACCCTTCCTTCCCCCTCCTGGCAGGTTATCCCATTCTAATAGATGAGGAATTTGAATCCCGGCTTGGTGACTGGCCCCTCAGTGCACAGCTGGCAGGAAGCGGCGCAGCCAACCACATGACCCCCATCTTCCTGGTAGACCCAGCCTCGGACTCAGACCCATCCCCAAACAGAGGTCTGGTGGGGCAAAGACCCTGCCCTCAAGAGCAGACAGCTCTAGAGTTCCTGGATCCCGACCCCCCTGACTCTGCAGGCAGAAGTGTAAAACACAGTGCCAATGAAAGGTCAGGTTAAATAAGCTGCTGGGTCAGCCTTCTCCCTCATTCTCCTTTTCTTATTAATAACCTTTTAATACTGGCATAATCGTAGATGTACTGAAAAGTCGCAAAGATCATGCAAAGGGTTCCCATACGCCCTTTTCTTGGTTTCTGCTAATGTTCACATCTTACATAACCACTGGTCATTTGTCAAAACTAAAAAATTACCATTGGCACAGTACTATGGACTAAACAGCCTTGACTCAGATTTCTCTGGTTTCTCCACTCACGCCCCTTTTTGTCCATGATCCAACCCAGAATACCACACTGCCTTTGGTTTCCCCTCTTTTTAGTCTTCTGTTTTCTTTAAAGACCGACAAACTCACAAAATCATGCACTCACTCTCCTGTCTGGAGAGCTCAGTTCCAAAGGGCAGCTCTATATGAGCCACAATCCCACACCCTGGCCTAATTAGGACACCACATCCTCCCACTCCCCAAACAAAGGAGTCCTTCAGGCCAGCCAAACAACAGAGAAAATAGAAGCTTGTTAGCCACACAGGCCCGGGGCTGCTGATCCAAGTTCTTTTTTAACTGGAATTCCCTTGAGAGGGATCCACAGATTTAAAATGCATTTGGGGTGTGTTCTCTAGAAGAAAAGCCACTGGTCTGATGTAGTCTCTTCTTTGTACTTACTGGAATATTCTATGTGTGGAGTGAATGAGCATGCAAGAGAGAAGCTGGGGGAAGACTCGGGTTTAGGGCTGGGGTGGCAGTGGGCACCTAGGGCCTGATGAGAGAGAGGTCTCTGCAGGGGTCAGGCCCAGGCCAGGAGGAGGGTATGGTGGTGGGCCCAGCCTAGGCTGGCCAGCCCAGCCGGTTGCTCTCTCTAACAGCCAGGCAGGTGGGCCAATCCACCCAGAAGATAAAAGATCCCCAGGGAACTGGTGCTCAGGTCAGAGCTGCCTTAAAGCACAGGAGATATGTTGCCGATTTCTTCTTCCCCAGAGTGCTCGGCGGGGGCTGTGCACCACACTCTGCGAGCAGAGAGGTACGCCTGCGAATGTCCCTGGGCATGGCCCCAGTTCAGCCCTTGCTCTAGCTACTCCTGACTACGGAGACGTACATGTTCAGAGCAGACTGAATGCGAGTCCTGGGGGCGCGGGAACACGCAAAGCTACCCACAGGCTTCCCAGTGTAATTCAAGCAACTGAGAGGCCTCTCTGTGCCAGGCACTGAGCTAGAGCGGGCCAGAAAAATAAGCAAGACGGAGCCCCTGCCCTTAAGGAGGTTACCAGGCAGGAGACTTGCAAACAAGCAGCCGGGACAGAACATGTTGAGTGTTCCAATCAGAGGGAGGGGGCCGAGGAAAAAGACTAATGGGCGACAGATGATGGAGGAATGGTTCAGCATGCTGGAGAGGGGGCTGGAAGGGTCTGTGAAAGCTATAGAAAGGACCTGGTGGAATGAAAGAGCAGAACTTTGGAGGAGGAAGAGGGGTCCTCGCAGGCGGTGCGAGTGGGGGCAGGGAGATATGAAGGCCTGCTGGGGCCCGGATGGCAAGGCTGGGATTTGGTGGAGGGAAGCAGGGAGAGGAGGCCAGCTGGGCGAGCGCTTTCATTTTCTGTAAGGAGTCCAGGCTTTCTGCAGGAGGCAACGGACAGGGCTTTACAACATTTGCGCCTGACACAGATCACTCTGGGAATAACGTGAGGCTGTACTGGAGCCGGGAGACTGCAGGCAGAAAGCAGGGCCAGGTCACCAGACCTGCTGGGCAGAGAGGGGAGACAGGCCAGCATCTGGTCAAGGGCATGGTCGTGATGCTGATGTTCTAGGGGTCAGTTCTGGTTCATTTGGCCCCGGGCAAATTTCTTGAACTCTCTGAACTACAGTTTCATCATCCATGAAATGGGCCAAACAGTTGCTTTTCCTCAACAAGATGGCCATGAAGATTAAAGGAGCGAACGATACAGAACACGACGTGAGGATCCCGGCATAGAGTGAGTGTGTGACAAATGAGAACCATGATTTTTAATACGTGCCTTAAAGCGGACTGGACCTTGGGAAACACTGATTTCGTGTGGGGAGGGCAGAAGGGGGGCCGTCACTCTCTCCCAGGCTTTTTTAGAAGCCTCCAGACAGAGGGTGAGGAGGCCACCTTAAGTCCCTCCCAGAGGGACCATGACAGAGCTGCATTCTGTTGGCAATGCACCAATCAGTCTAGGAGACCAGCCAGAGACCACAGGTATCACCCTGAGCCAAGCTAAAAAGCAAGGTCTCCTTTCTGCCTCAAAGAGGGATTACAAAATTCCAAGCTGGGAGAAAGACTCCCCAAAGCTCCCCAGGCTCACACCTGCTGTGCTCAGTAAAGCCAGAGTGCTTTGACTAACTCCTGCAAAGAGCTGTCCTTCAGAACTAGGTAAAGAGACACACTCTCCTTGCCACCATCACAGCGTTTGCAGTATTCAAAGGCATTTGTGGGGAGCAGTCAAAAGCAACCCATAGAGTGAGGCTCAACTATTAGCTGGTATTCCCATCCAGGGGCCTCATCTTAGGAGGAACAGCAGCTACTAAAAAATGCCCATGGTAAGACAATAAAGTGAAATCTTTACTCTTAACAGAATAATCTCCATTGCTGGGAAAGCTGATGTGAAACCAGATCGTGGCATTATTGAAGGGAGCATCCGTTTAAGAACTCTTTGGAAAAACGAGGGCAAGGATACCAAGGGGTGTGCTGTAAAAGGTTCTTAGTTCTTATCCTTTGACCTCGTCATGCTAAGGGACACTGCTTAAAGAAACACTGCAAAGGAAAAAAGCTACACACCCAGCAATTCCCCTTCTAGGTATACACAGCCAAGAGAGCTGAAAACGTCTATCGGCACAAAAACTTGCACATGAAAGGTTCACAGCAGCATTATTCTAGCAGCCAAAAAGTTGGAACCACCCAAATGTACCTCAGGTGACGCACAGATAAACAAACTATGGTATATCCATACCATGGGACAGTATTTGGCAATACAAAGGAATGAAATTTGGATAATGCAGCACGGATGAACTTTGAAAATGTTATGCCAAGGGAGAGAAGCCAAACACAGAAGGATAAATACCCTGGAGATATCCAGGGTAGTCAAATTCATAGACAGAAAGCAGAAGGGTCATTGCCAGGGGCAGAGGGGAGAGGACCAGGGAGTCAGTGTTGAGTGGGGACAGGATTTCAGTTGAGGAAGATGAGAAAGTTCTGGAGATGGACGGTGGAAGTGGCTGTACAATAATGTGAATGTACTTAGTGTCACTGAACTATACACTTACAAAGGGTTAATTTTGTGCTATATGTATTGCATTACAATATTTTTAATATTGTGAAGAGAAGACCGCAGGTTGTGTGATTCCACTTATACGAAATGTCCAGAAGAGGCAAATCTATAGAGACAGAAAGTAGATTAGCAGTAGTCTAGGGTTGAGGGAGATGGGAAGTGATCGCTAGTAGACATGGGATGATGAGAATGTTCTAAAATTGGTAGTAGTGATAGCCACACAACCCTGAAAATACACTAAAAATTCATTTGTAGACTTTAAATGGGTGAATTGCACAGTATACAAATTATGTCTCACCAAAGCTGTTGAACAAAGGAGGGGGAAAAGCTAAACACAGGAACACGTTCAATACAGCATTATTTAAAATTCACAAAACTTGGGACGCCTGGGTGGCTCAGTTGGTTAAGCAGCTGCCTTCGGCTCAGGTCATGATCCCAGCGTCCTGGGATCGAGTCCCACATCGGGCTCCTTGCTCCGCAGGGAGCCTGCTTCTCCCTCTGACTCTGCCTTCCACTCTCTCTGCCTGTGCTCGCTCTCACTCTCTCTCTCTTACAAATAAATAAATAAAATCTTTAAAAAAAAAAAAAATAAAAAAAAAATAAAATAAAATAAAATTCACAAAACTCCTCAAATATGAAATAGCAAAGGATGGCTATGTAAATTATGGTATATTTATCAACTTAAATGAATATTATACAGCCATTATTAAAGTCACATAGAAACCTTTTGTGATGGTGCACAGGAAAGAAAAATGTTTTTTTCTGGAAAAAAAAAAAAGAGGGGGGCACCTGGGTGGCTCAGTGGGTTGGGCCTCTGCCTTCGGCTCGGGTTGTGGTCTCGGGGTCCTGGAATCGAGCCCCGCATCGGGTTCTCTGCTCAGCAGGAAGCCTGCTCTCCCCTCTCTCTCTGTCTGCCTCTCTGCCTACTTGCAATCTCTCTGTCAAATAAATAAATAAAATCTTTGAAATAAATAAATAAATAAATAAATAAGGGATGGATATGGATAATGCCTAGAAGAGAAATTTTAAAAAGTGAAAATAACCCATGTGTTGAAGCATTTCGCACAGACTCAAATCTTTAAAAATTTGTTCTGTTTCACTGTTTTAAAAACAAAGAACAGGGGATACTGTATTGCAAAAGACTAAGAAATAAAATGGCAAAGGTGCCTGGGTGGCTCAGTGGGTTAAAGCCTCTGCCTCTGGCTCAGGTCATGATCTCAGGGTCCTGGGATCGAGCCCTACATTGGGCTCTCTGCTCAGCGGGGAGCCTGCTCCACCACCCCCCCGCCCCCACCTGCCTCTCTGCCTACTTGTGATCTCTGTCAAATAAATAAATAAAATGTTAAAAGAAAAAAAAGAAATAAAATGGTAAACTCATATAACCCTAACTACAATCTGGTTATTTAAATTCTTCCATCAAAAAGAGCCAGGCATCAGGCATAAGGCTGCCCCGAAGATAAGTATGCCTTTTCATTGACTCTAAAGACTATGTTCCCCAAGAATAAAAGTCCTCTTACCCCAGTATCTCCCAAAAGCCATTTCCATCCTGACCAGGCCTTCCTATTAATATTAACCGCCCCCCCTTGCCCTACAGTGGGTTACTCATGACTTGTTTTTTCCACCACCTGGTAGGGTCCCTAGCTAGTTAAGAAGGAACAAACCCAGAGCCAATCTGGGCTGGTACAGGGGAAAGGCGGACATAATATACACATGTGATTAGCATTCCAAAGACAAATACAACAGGGTTCTGAATCATCTGGGAAATTGCTCCTATCCATCAACATAGAAAAACCGGGAATATCAACAGCGAGAACAAACAGGGAGATTACATTTAAATGTAACCATATTTAAATTGAAGAAGAGACTAGACACAGCGTGTACTTGTACAATACTTGTACAATATTCAGAGCTAACAGACTTATCACACACAGGTTGTATAACTTATTAATGACAACGTGACTTTAAACAGTGGTTCTAACTGGGTCACCTTGAATCACACCAAACAAAGCTTGCCAAGGGAAACATGCAAATAAGATGATCATGTGGGGAATCCAGTGGGGAATGGGCATTCTCCTAGCATCTTGGAATTTTTATTGTAGAAAAAGAAACATAGTATCTATCTAGCTTCCTTCACACAGAAGAAACAGCATGAGGGCATTTCATTCTTCAATGGAGCAGGGTCCGAAGGGAGAAATGAGCCTGACATTTTCCACACATCACACCGAGGCAAGCTGGTGTGTGGATATAGTGGCACAGTCAGATTTACTCCAGGAAGCCTGAGCAACGGGTGAAGAGTACCCACCAGCCAGGGCAGCACAAATCACAACACACAAGTAGCAGAGGCCCTGGAGAGAGGATTCCCTCCCTTCCTCCCAGACCAGGACCTGCAGGAAGAGCAACCTTTTCCATAAAGACATTCTGTCCTTCAAATGGCAGGGCAAGTGAAACCTTCCTTAGAGCACAGGCTGGAGCAAACAACCATTTGGCCTCCAGAGAATGGCCACAGAAAATGGCATGCAACCTTAAACTTTCATTTGATGGGGCACTTGGGTGGCTTGGTCAGTTAAGCGTCTGCCTTTGGCTTGGGTCATGATCCCAGGGTCCTGGGGATCAAGCCCCACTTGGAGTTGGGGGAGTTCCTGCTCAGTGGGGAGCCTGCCTCTCCCTCTGCTGCTCCCCCTACTTGTGCTCAGCTCTCTCTGCCAAATAAATAAATAAAATCTTTAAAAAATTTTTTTCAGTTGATGACTACATATTTTATGGTATTAAGACTTTTGATTAATTTTTTTAGATGTGATAAGGAAGCTATGGTTATACTTTTATTTTTTAATTTTTTTAAAAACATTAATTTTATTTATTTATTTGACAGACAGAGATCACAATTCAGCGAGAAGCAGGCAGAGAGGGAGAGGAGGAAGCAGGCTCCCTGCAGAGCAGAGAGCCCGATGGGGGCTCGATCTCAGGACCCTGAGATCATGACCTGAGCTGAAGGCAGTGACTTAATCCACTAAGCCACCCAGGCGCCCCAGCTATGGTTATACTTTTAAAAGATGCCTGCTTCCCCCTCTCTCTGCCTGCCTCTCTGCCTACTTGTGATCTCTGTCTGTCAAATACATAAAATCTTAAAAAAAAAAAAAAAAAGATACCTTATCCTTTAAGGGTAAATACATACAAAGGTATTTATAGGTGAAATTTTATGTCTGGGGTTCACCACAAGATAATCCAGGAAAGCAAACGGCGGGGGAGGGCGGTGTGGATGACCATGAGTTGATACAGCCAGAAGTTGAGCCTCGCTGACAGATACATGCGAGTTCATCTTAACAGTCTTTCTCTTTTTATACATGTTGGAACTTTCCCATGATATTTAAAAAAAAAAATTCAGTAGGAAAGGCATAAAACCATTCATAACTTTGACCCAGCAATACAACCCCAAGGAAATAAGAAAGGGGGAGGGGAGAGCTGATTCTGCAAAGTTGCCTAATTGCGGAAAAACTCTGTTATTCCCAACAAATGAGAGGATGGCTGAGCAACGAGGGTACATCAATAAGGCAAAAATGCTACGTGGCTTTTTAAAATGATAAATACTTTGGCCTAGTCGCTAAGTGGAAATCGGTATAGGAATGCTAAGTGAAAAACAGGCTGCATAACGTGTATTATGTGCATACTAATCACCGCAAGGTAAAATGCATGCTCAAGCAATGGAAAGGGTCAAAAGAGAACACAGGAGGCTCCCTCCTTCAACTTCCAGCTCCACTGCCTCCTCTCGCTGAGGCCCGGACACCCCGTACGCACACGCACACACCAGCTGAATTAATTGTGCTCTTCTGGGACCAGCAGCCTTCGCTCATTGTTTCTCCTCTAGCCTCTGTCACCACGCGGTGGCTCCTCCTGGACCTGCCTTCTCCAGCAGACCAGGAATTCTACCAGCACACAGTAGGTGTTCAATAAATGCTTGTCCACCGGAACAGAATATCAATCACCGCCCTCTGGGGCTTAGGTTTTGCTTTGTTTATTGTTCTTTTTCTGTAGAGCTATTCACACCCACAGTAACCATTCAGGAAAGGCATTCGCAGTGATTACCGGGGAACAAAGCTTCCATTTCTGATTTCACATAGTGCTTCTGCCACAGTGGGCTTGTGGAGAGAGCAAGGCAAAACAAAATCCAGTGACTTATGGTCCGGAGCCTCCTGGGAGCACAGAGAAAAGCCGCATTTTGTTTGGCGGGTGTGTCACAAGTCTCATGGCTGTGGTTCCTAATACCAAGTCCAGAGAGACTCCCCAAGTACAGATGGGAGCACGCTTCAAAGGGGAATGCTCCATGGCTGCTTTTGGAGACGCACGCAGCGATGAAGGGCACGAGCGAGAGAGTAGCCAGGGAACAAACGCCGTGGACAAGAGCTGTCCATTGCGGCTGGAAATGGCCCTTGGGTTTCAAGGGTTCGGCGGGTGGATGCATGGCCAGCCCCAAGACCTGCGAGGGCCAACTCTCACCCAGTCTGGGTGTTTCTCCATCCCTTCGGCTCAGAGCTGCTTTGAGTCGCAGGCTCTGTGGGAAGCAGTTTGATGGAGATACTAGAGGATGTTGGGAAGAAACCCATAGAAGGTCATTTTTCATCACAGGGGTTCTGAACTCATTTGGGATTGAATGCTAACGGAAGAATATATTCCCTCTCTGGATTTGGTAAGACCTTTCCAGAAAAGTGCACACACATATGCAATTCCGCACGACTTTCAACAGGTTCTTCGAGAACCCCCGACCCCGCTCAGATGCCCCTCCTGCCCTAGAGTGTCTCAGGTGCTTCAGCTGCTGCTGTTAAATAACACTACTTAAGAAAACCAATCACAACATGACTTTCCACACCAGCAAGGCAGCTGTGATGTGTGAGGGGCCTTCAGAAAGCAATGTGCGACAACCCTTTGGGGAGGGTCCTGTGGCTTTACAAAGACCACCAGGAGAAGTACACAGAGCCCAAGCCTGCATGCACAAAGGAAGGTGACATAGAGCTAAGATCCTCTCCACTCCACATCTTCAGAAATCAGATGGCCCAGCCCGACATCATCAAGGCCTGTGGACCATGAGATAGCCTCTTCGGATGGGACAGGGATGCTGACACTCTACTTACTCATTACACCATGTCATTTTACTGAGGGTTTTGTAAATGCTCCAGAAAGTGGGGTACAGAGAATTACCAACACACAAACTTTTCATCCATTGTCCTAATCAGAGCCAAAAAATCGGCCCAGGTGGTCCTGGGGAATGATCAAATCAGAGACTGCTGTGAACACGGAAGAAGGGGTGGTCTAGCCATAGGACTTCAAACTTGGTAAGGGGCAAAGAGGGCTGGAGAGAGCCCCCACACAGACACACGCCCAGCAGACGTGATGATCTGAGGGCCCTCAGGGCTCCTGGGCTTCCCAGGAAAGGACTAGTTCCATCTACTGTCCATAACCCTAACCCTTCCCAGCAGCCTCTAGCAAACACCTCATCAGTATGCCACGAAAGTTTGCATCACTCACTGTCCTGTTCCAGCTCTTTGTTGCCTTGTGACAGGCCAACGAGTCAGTCTAGTTTCTTCTTAGTTAGCATTAAAATACATAAATCTATCCTGCCTACTTCTAAAAGGAATTTTAGGTAGTTTTTAATACTAATTTATACCCAAGGCAAACAAATAAAATAAACTGAAACAAAAGACTGGAAATCACATGGAATAAAAGATGAAATTTTTACCAAGCACTGGAGAAATAAGATAGCAATTATGATTAGACCATAAATTAGGCCTGGGCTTTCTGGTGGCCTGGGAAAAAAGGGAAAGACAAGAAGTTCCACAGTCTTCACTCTCTGATAAAAGGCAGAATAGAAGACATTCTCCTAGGGAAGACGGTAATTGTTTTTGCTGACACTAAGTTCTGAGGTGAAATTCATGCTTATATTAAGGAAAAACAAGTGGCATAATACCTACCAATCGTCCTCAGCAATAGTTTTATATAAAATACAAAATATTTGTTCTTCCTATAAAACCGTGTCTAGTGCTCAGTATCCTTCATAATCTATCCTAATTACTTTCCCAGCCTCATTTCCTTCTTCCTTTTCCTCCCATCCCCACAAGGAACTACACATTTCAATCCAAGCAGACTCCTCATCCCCAGAACAAACCCAACATTCTCCTGACTTACCTTGACTCACCCTAAACTCTTGGGTGGTTGTTGTTGTTGTTTTTAATTGGCTCCATGCCCAAAGTGAGGCTTGAACTCAGAACCCAGAGATCAAGAGTCCTGTGCTCTACTGACTGATCCATTCCAAACTCTTTAAATCCTGCCTCCTGTGCAAGGATTTCTTCAACCCTCTTGGTCAGAGAGGTCTCCTCCTAGCACACTTTTCTCATGCTGCCACCACAGCAGGGTAGAGCCCCATGCGGGCAGTCACACAGGTATGGTGGGGTGGGCAGGATCTTTGGAGCCAGGATGACCTGAACCCAAATGTGATGCTGATATTTATTGGCTGTGTGACTGCACACAAGTAACTAGCTTTCTGAGCCTCCGTTTTCATGTCTGTAAACCAGAAATAATACCCACATCTTGCTAAGCTTTGTAAGAACGAACTGAACATCTATAAAGGCATGCAAGGGGCCTGGGGCACAGCAGCCCTCAGGAGGAGAAGGAGGGTGTCCATGGCTGCTTTTGTAGACTTGGGTATCAGTCTTCTCTCCTGCACTAAAAGAGGAGCTCCTTAAAGGTGACAGAGAGAAGCACCCCCTAAAATGTCTTCCATATAGGAAGACCTCGATAACGGAACATTTTCTGGAAGTCTATTTGGAATTACGTCAGCAATGTTGATACGTGGTGGACCAGTGCCAGACGCAGGTGCAAACACAAAGCTGCTAACTCCCGGGCCATACTTCATCCCCACGATGCTGCCAGCCCCTTGACAGTCTCAAGCACTCTGACCTCCTGTTGCCCACAATGAAAACCCTCTCCCCCATCAGAAAGTCATTCTTATCATACAGGTCTCCAAATACCCATGCAAATCACATTATTACAACCTGAAGTGGCCACCTTATGCAAAGATCCTATTTGAGGAGAACTGGTGTGTATTTAATTATTATAAATGTACAGCGCTGACCAATGCCTTGATGAACTAGAGATAAAATCTATCAGCCCTTGATGGCTAATTTGGTATAACACGAATACTGTGAGTTCTAATAACTCACAAGAGACTACTCTAGCGCTTACAAGCTATATGTCTTCCACACTCATAAAACAACCATAATTACCTTTCATGGGTGAGATGTTCTAGTAATTCCTAAGTGACTTAACCCTAGAAAGTCTATGGAAAAAGCTAATTCAAAGAATTTTTGTTTCCAAGCAGAAGGTAAGACCAAGAACATACGGGTCCACTTTTTCAAAAACATGCCAGAAACCATACATCCCTCCATTTCCTGGGGATATATACGGTGCTGTGATGCTGTCCCTTGACAGCAAACAGTGTAAAACTATGTCAAAAACTGTTCAGAATGTTCTACTTTGGAAGTTCCCTCCAGAAGCAGTGTGGCTCTGTTATGGGGGCAAAACCCAGGCCTCCCTGGAGCAGGCCGGGGTGGGAAGGATAGGGATGCACTCTGATACCAGGCACACTGGGATGTAAAGCTCTCTTAATACTGGGATAAGGTTATCTGGGTGACACAGTCGGTTAAGTGTTTGACTCTTGGTTTCGGCTCAGGTCATGCATGATCTCAGGGTCCTGGGATCAAGCCCACGGTCAGGCTCTGTGCTCAGAATCTCAAGGCTCTCTCTCCCTCTCTCTGGCCTTCCTGATCATTCTCTTTCTGTGTATCAAATAAATAAATCTTTTTAAAAAGATTTTATTTATTTATTTGAGAGAGAGAGAGCACAAGAGGGTAAAAAGTCAGAGTTGGAGAAACAGACTCCCCACGACACTGTGAGCCCAATGCGGGGCTCGATTCTGAAACTCTGGGTTCACGACCTGAGGCCAAAGGCAGTCACTTAACTAACTGAGCCACCTAGGCACCCTCAAATAAATCAATCTTAAAAAAAAAAAAAAAACTGCGATAAGTTGTTTAACCTCATTGGGGCTCAACCCTCTCATATATAAAATGGGGCTAACAGTAATAGTGAATGCAGAAATGATACCCACATTTTATTGTGCACCAGCATCATTTGGAAAGTTTGCTAAAAATACAGATACGTGAGTCCCATCCCTAAAGATTCTGTTTCGGTGCGTCTGACGTGAGGCCCAGAAATCTGTGGGGATTTAAATTATTTTTCATTTTTAATTACACAATATGTAAATACATTTCCCCCTTGTAAAATATTAAAACATTACCTTATCAGTTATGATTGCATTCAGCTGCAAGCAATTAAAAAAACTAACAGTCGCTTAAACAGATGGGGGGTTATTTTTCTCATGGAACAAGAAGAAATCTAGAAGCAGGCAGTACAGCGCAGCAGGCAGCAACCACCCAACGATTACGGGAAGGGCCTGGGATCTTTGTGTTTTCTTGCTCTGCCCTCCCTGGCCTGGGGCTTCCGTGCTTCTGGGAGACGGAGCCAGGAGAGACAAGGGCCAAGGGCTGTGCCATTTTATTTACGAAGGAGCGCTCTCCCTAGGAGTTTCTGCCTCCACCTCGAAGGCCAGAACTGTGGCCTTGGGCCATACTTGGGGGCCAGGGAGACTGGCTGAATGTTTAAGCTAGGCACACAACCGCCCCAAACAAAAATCAAGCTTCTGTCAGTGAAGGAGAGGGGAGGCCTGGGTGCTGGATAGGAAATGAGCTGGGTCTACTGCAGTTACAGTACTTTGGTCCGTGTCCCTTTGACCCTCTCTTCGCTGTGCCCCTACCAATGCTGGCCTGGGGGGTATCTGCACCAAGCTCCTGCAGAGATTCTGAACCTCCCCTTCCCCAGAAAGGCTTGAGGGCCCCTGCCGCACATACAGACAGGGCTTTCAAGGGCTCAGCCTGGGGGGGGGGGTGTCCAATGAACATCCACCCATCCTCTTTCCTTCCCCCCAGAAGTCACCCAGAAAAGCCTAATCTCATTTGCTACAGCCATATCTCAAGTTTGGCTTTGCTTGGCAGAGGACGCTGGGGTGTGGTAAGTTACTGACTTGTTTTAAAAATCAAATCCAGGGGTGCCTGATTGGCTCAGTGGGTTAAAGCCTCTGCCTTAGGCTGAGGTCATGATCCCAGGGTCCTGGGATCGAGCCCCGCATCAGGCTCTCTGCTCAGCGGGGACCTGCTTCCTCCTCTCTCTCTCTGCCTGCCTCTCTGCCTACTTGTGATCTCTGTCAAATAAATAAATAAATAAAATCTTAAAAAAATAAAAATCAAATTCAAGGATGCCTGGGTGGTGCAGTTGGTTAAGCATCCAACACTTGGTTTCAGCTCAGGTCCTGATGTCGGGATGGGAAGATCGTGCCCCACCCAAATGGGGCTCTATGCTCTGCCTGCAGTCTGCTGAAGTTTCTCCCTCTGCCGCTCCCTGCTGTGCACTCTCTTTCTCTCAAATAAATTAAAAAAAAAATATCAAATCCATCCTTAAAAGCATGATGCAATATTTAAAGAACATGACTTGGGTGCTCAGAACAGGCTGAAGCCATGAGACCCTGACTGGGATGATAACACAGTCCCTGTTCCACAAGGTGACTCACTGCCTGGAAAGGCTCTTTGCCCTCTACTGACACTTGCAGCACTGGGTTAGGGAGAAAAGTGATGGTGTAAGTGGGGGGAGGGGGAAATCAAGATAAAAATAGTATATATAACTTTATACTAAAAAGTGTATGGTTAAAGGGGCACCTGGGTGGCTCAGTCAGTTAAGTGTTTGATTCTTCATTTGGCCCAGGTCATGATCTCAGGGTTGAGGGATCGAGCCCCTCACTGGGCTCTGTGCTCAGTGTGGAATCTGCTCAAGATACTCTACCTCCTTCTCCCCCTCCTCCTGTTCACACACTCTCTCACTCAAATCAATCAATCTCAAAAAAAGAAAAGAAAAGAAAGAAAAACAAAGGAAGGAAGGAAGCAAACAGCTGTGCAAAAGAAAAAAGCCTGGAAAGCTAATCCTAATTGCTAACAGCAAGAAACACCTTATTGGTGAGTGTAATTATGTTTTACTCTGTTTGGGTCTTTGAGGGGAGGGATGGTAACTTTCCAAAAATGTCTACAAAAAACACGTATTTCTTCTGTAACCAGATTTATGATTTTTTCAAAATGTGTCAACCTATACAGTCACCAGGAATGAGAAAATAACTTCTGGAAGGCCTCTGGTGGGTCAGCTCATCTACCTCTATGCCGTATCTCCGTCTTTGTGTAAAATTAATGGCAGATAAGAAGGACTTTAGTCAAAGCAAGGGCATGACCATGTGTACGTAGGGTATCAGGACAAGGCTGCTGGCTACAATGGAAGCATTTTAACAACCCACAACCGTTCTGATTTAACAGGGGAAAATGCTCAGAATGAAACACAGGCTCAAGGTCCCTGTGACTTCCTAATCGAGAAGCTGCAAAGAGAAATGCAGGGTCATTACTCAGCCACCGTGCTGCACTCAGCCATCCTGCACATAGCAATTAGGGTGGAACTTGAGGTGCAGTGCACGCTGCATACAAAGCCAGCCCCCCTCTGGGAGGCACCAAAAGGCATGAGACCCCACAGCATGGCAAGCATCCAGCTAGTAAGAAAAGTTTTTCCAATCAGGCTATGTTCTTTGCAAACCCCTGCCTGCAATTTCCTCAGGAAGCCTGTGGCTATCAAACGAGCAAGCTAATAAATATATTAATAGGCAAGATCTGCAAGTTGGATGCGGTTCACTTTGGGGAGGCAGCTGAGCTGCAAAGTCGGGGTCTGGGGAGGTAAACTTCACACCTAAGGCTCTATTCTCTACTCATCCTTTCCACTCGAGCAAATGCTTATGGCCTGCTGGCAATAAACAGCCATGGCTAGGTTCTTCTGAAACAAAGCTGCCCCCAGTCACTGAGCATGCCCCGATTACAATTGAGTCTGCCGTATTCTGGGCTCTTCCTCCAGCTCTGATGGCAGAGAAGTGACCTCTTTCAGGTCACTGGGTCCTGTGTTACGCTGTGTTTTCTACCATCCCAGTCACAGTGCCTGCTTTGCGAAGACTGGAGAGAGCAGAGGACGCTGTGCCTTGGAAGCCACAATCCTAGTGCCAGGGACCCAGGGCATGGCCTCCCCTGGCTGGATCTTCGAGGGCTCCCAGGCAAAGCTGAATCCTGGGTCTGACCACACCGTCGCAAAGTGTGCAACACTCCAGGAGCCGTTAGGTCAGAAATGGCAAATCAACATAAAAGCATCCACCCTTGGTAGTAATGAAAGAAATGGAAATTTAGAGGAAATGTCCTCTCCCCTGACAGTTTAGCCAACTCTGAGAAGCCCCTCTTGTGCAGCAGTCCTAACCGGTCTCCCGAAATCCTTTTCTGCCCTATCCTGTCCATTCTCTACACTGTGGCCAGAGCGACCTTTCTAGAGTACAAGCCCCATCATGTCACTGGCCTGCTTAAAACCCCTTTAGTTTCCCAATGCTTTTAGGATCGAGTTTACAATGTGTCACCAGGCCTTGCTGTCTCTTGCCCTGCCTTCATCGCCAGCCCATCTCACGGCACCTTCCGTGGCCTCTGGCCTCAGCTCCTCTAGGCCTGTGCTCATGAGCAGCTCTGGGGCATTTGTACGGTCTATTCCCTGTATCTGGATTTCTGGGACGTTCTCTCCCCACTGTCCCCATCTGCTTCCACCTTAGTTAACATTCAATACCTTGAGAACATGGCCTAAAAACCCATCTTCAAGGAAGCCTTCCCCAGCCCCATTCCACATACTTATCCTTCCAACCCAACCCAGGTTAGGTTGGGTTCTAATAAATGCTGAGCAAATAAAAAGCAGTATCAATTCCTTGGAGTAAGAATCTTTTTTTTTTTTTTTAAAGATTTTATTTATTTATTTGACAGAGAGAGATCACAAGTAGGCAGAGAGGCAGGCAGAGAGAGAGGAGGAAGCAGACTCCCTGCCGAGCAGAGAGCCCGATTCGGGACTCCATCCCAGGACCCTGAGATCATGACCTGAGCCGAAGGCAGCGGCTTAACCCACTGAGCCACCCAGGCGCCCCTTGGAGTAAGAATCTTAAAAATGGGTGCCTCAACTCAGTCAGTTGAGTGTGCAACTCCTGATCTCAGGGTTATGAGTTTGAGCCCCACACTGGTATAGAGGTTACTCAGACAAAAAAATAAATAAAAATTTAAAAAATAAATAAAAATAATAAAAAACTCATCCATGAAATTATTTAAAAAGTAAGTAAATAATCTAAGATGCTGACAAAGATTTAAGCCCTACCATGTTTATTGCTAAGTTAATTGTAACCACAAGGACAAAAGAAACAGAAACAATCTGAATGTTCAACATTAAGGGACTGGTAAAGTAAATTACAGTATATCCATATGATGGAACATTATGCAGTCATTTTAAGTGATACTTGAAAGTTGTGTTTTAATTAAAAATGTTTATTATATGTTAAGTGACTGGAAAAAAGGGTACCAAATTGTATTTACAGTATAATCTCTGCAAAGAATAATGCATTAACAATACAAGAAGGAAATATGCCAGAATGTTTACAGTAGTGACTTCTGGGTATCAGGATAATGAATATTTTTCTCTACTTCTCTGTATTTCTTCATGCTGTTATTTTGCTGGGGGGAAAAAGGCGTAGGAGCCTAAATTCAACCTCTCCGAATCTCCCACCTTGCTCTAAAGCAGACTTGTAATTCAGGGTCAGTTCAAGTGATCACACTTCTCGCCCCCAGCAGAGCTGACCTCCTAGGACCCTTCACTCAGGGTCTCTAGACCTACAGCATGTTTTGACAAATGCCAGCGGAGCAAAAGGAGGGCTGAGGCCATCAGTCCCTGCACCCCGAAGATAAAGGAGAGCAATACCTGCCAGATTGTCTCTACCCCAGTGGGACTTTTTTTTTTTTAAAGATTTTATTTATTTGACAGAGAGAAAGAGAAAGAGAAAGAGAGAGAAAGCAGGGGGAACGGCAGAGGGAGAATGTAAAGGTAGGGAGCCTGACGAGGGGCTTGATCCCAGGAACCCAAGACCATGACCTGAGCTAAAGGCAGACGCTCAAGTGATTGAGCCACCCAGGTGTCCCCCAAGTGGAACATATTCCCAGAGTTATCTGGTCACCTCAAAGCAGGCTGTTCAACAAGACCTCCTCCTCCCACAGAAAAGTCTGATTTATTGTTCTCCCTTTAGAACAAGCATTCTACTATAATCCCCTTCCAGAAATACCGGACTTCTTACTTTTATCTTTGATAAGAGTCAACCGACAAGGAAACAGCGGCCCGTATGTCAACATCCACCCCTGCTGAATAACCGCCCTGTTCCACACACAGCACCTGGTCCCATCGGGTTTGGAACTGGGGGGATTTCATAGGTGTGCACGGTGCGGGCCAAAGGTCTTTAGCAAGCGGGGGCAGGAAACAAAGATGTTTTGCTGCTTTCTTGTGTCACCACTGTGGGAGGGCCATCCCCAGCGATGCAGGAGCCCAAAGCGTACAGGCTCCGCATCCCCGGCTGCTGCCGTGGGCGCTCGGCTCTCTAGCAGCTCTGTCTGCGGCTGACAAACTGCCTGCCCCTGACACACAGCCCACTCGCTGCAGAGCCTTTTCCCATGAGCTACGGGAATGGGCCAGTGCAGGGCTGGAAGGCACTAAACAGCGCAGGGGTGAGTACCACTCACACCGGAGAGTCACAATGTCCATCAGAGAGAGCCGCCGGGTGGAGGGGGCGCGTGCAAAGGTTAATACACCACACCATGCTCCAAATCACAGCCCGTGAGCTTTAGGCAGTGCCTACATCAGTCCCCTCCACGTCTCACCAACCCACCTGCATCAGACACTGCCCAAGAGAGAATGACACTCCATTCCTGAGGCTCCTAGAAAGCTCTCCACCCTGATCCACAGGAAGGCAGTGCCACAGGCATGCCATATGTGCCCTGAGGGGACTCTCTCAAAACACAGTGCCACCAAGAGCAGAGACCACCTCCGTGTGACCCCCTCACCCAAGTCACCCTGCCCCCCGACCCCGACAGCGGCACGGTGCCATCGAAAGAGCACCCACGACTGGCAAGTGGAGACAGGGCAAAGGGAGGCAGGTTTCAGATAGAATGAAGAAAGCCCTTGCTGTTTAACTGGAAAGGAGGCCCGCAGTGGGATGCGCCGGCTGTGAGACTATCAGCTGCCCAGCACTTAGCTGGGCAGTTAGCTGGGAGCTAACTGGCGGGACTTTCTATAAGGGATGACTGCTTTGCCAGACGTGTTGCCCTTGGTAACCCACAGGGCTCCTTCTACCTCTGAGGCTCTGAGCGCCTTTGATTTCACGGAAGGCCCAACACTGCCTTCTTCATTCGCAGCATAACGTAGACAGCAACCCTCAGCCTGACCAGATGTTCTGCGTGATAAACGCCTGCCCAGAGGAAGAGGTCTGGAGCCACTTGCTCCTCCCCTGGGAACTGAGGGCCGACTGGTCTGCAGGAGCCTCCGAGACTCAAATCAGCCAAGAGGTTGCAAATCTCTCCAGACTCCACTTCTACCCACATCGATGTGAGCGTGCAGGGACTCGTTCCAGGACACAGAGAACTGGGAAATGCCACCAACTAACCTTACTCATTTCTTATACTATCTGTGCTGTCTTACCTTGCTACTTTAGTTAATCCTTGCCATGACACTGATGTGGAAATTTTTTATTCTCACCTCCCAGGTGAGGCTCAGAGAAGCTAGAGGACTTGCCCAGACACACACATAGCGAGCAGTGGGATCTGGACCAGAATCCTGGTCCTGTCGAAACCCAAGCATGTACCAGGTTATAATGTAGTTACTCAGGGATGGGATGTAAGGGATAAAATGAAGAACCTGATAGACGGACAGCATCTAATTGATTTGTTTTCACCCAATATAGAGAAATATCTTCTGGGGGCGCCTGGGTGGCTCAGTGGATTAAGTCTCTGCCTTCGGCTCAGGTCATGATCTCAGGGGCCTGGGATCGAGCCCCGCATCGGGCTCTCTCCTCAACAGGGAACTTGCTTTCCGCCTCCCTCTGCCTGCCTCTCTGCCTACTTGTGATCTCTCTGTCAAATAAATAAATAAACCTGAAAAAAAAAGAAAAAAAAAGTATCTTCTGTTTGGGGGCGCCTGACTGGCTCAGTTGAAGAGCATGCAACTTGATCTCAGGGTCATTCAGTTAGGGCCCCACAATGGGTACAGACATTACTTTAAAAAAGGGGGGGGGCGCCTGGGTGGCTGTTGGGTCTCTGCCTTCAGCTCAGGTCATGATCTCAGGGTCACGGGATCGAGCCCCGCATCGAGCTCTCTGCTCAGGGGGGAGCCTGCTTCCCCCTCTCTCTCTGCCTACTTGTGAGCTCTCTGTCAAATAGATAGATAAAAACTTAAAAAAAAAAAAAAAAAAAGCATCTTCCATCTGAATTAAACTCTTTCCTTGGTGTGCAAAGTGAGGCCAGCCCTCTCTGGGTGACTTCTCCATCCTTCACACTGCCTTCCTTTTGGTGCTGAGACTGATGCCAGGCAAAAAGTTGGCAGCTGGCTTTTAGATCTGGAAGGAACCCTAACTCTCACCTCAGCAGAGGCCTCTGAGAAGGGCTGTTAACAGCTCATGCAAGCGATCACCACACTGCACTTTGGGCAGAGCCCAGGTGAGCCCCTCGGCTGGCTGACACCCCCTCAATGCCCTTCCCATCATGCCCCACACCAAGTGCCCTCTGAATGACTGAAGGTTGAAGGAAAACCACAAAGCAATGAAAATGTGGTAGGGCCCCCAAGTTGGTGAGACAATTTAATTCCTTTTCGTAGGGAAGGCTACTTCTTCCTTTCTTTTCTTTTTTTAAGATTTATCTATTTATTTAAGTAATCTTAAATCTATTTATTTAAGTAATACCCAACGTGGGGCTCAAACCCACAACCCTGAGATTAAGAGTCACATGTTCTTCCAACTGAGCCAGCCAGGTGCCCCAGGGAGGGCTATTTTAATGACCAACCAGTGAGCAAGAATGTTGAAGAGGGACAAGAATGCCTTAATTAGCACTAATTCTTATTGAAGTCTATTTTATGCCCAGCCCTGGGAGAGGCATCATGAGGAACAGGCCCTCTAGGTAATTAAAATCCAGTTTGGAAACCATTCCACAATCCCTAAAGAATCCATGGATCTAGGCACTGATCAACAGTGGCTGCGAACATCACCAAGAGAAAGACAACCTGGCTCTCCTGAGACTCCCGAGAAAGCAATGCAGCACCTCTGTGCCATCTTGTCCAAACCGTAAACCTGACTTCGATCAGGCTGGACATCCAACTTCAGGTTTCCACGAAATACAGGAAACGAAGAAACACATGAACATTCAATGATACCGTGGAGATACACTCAGCAAAATCCAAGCTATGGGGAACTCCATAAAACAAATGACCTGGTTTCTCCCACAAATAAATTGCACATGAAATAAATACGGAGCAGAAGCAAATGAGACTAAAAGACACATAAGATGCGTATCAACTAACTGTAATGTTGGACCTTATTAGGTTCTATTCAAACAAACTTAAAAAAAAGAAATGTCCGATTCTTGGTTTCTGCTTGGGTCATGGTCTCAGCGTCATGAGATGGAGCCCTGAGTCCGTGAGCCTCCATGCTCAGTGGGAAGTCTCTCCCTCTCCCTCTGCCCTTCGCCCATTTGTGCTCACGCCAGCGCTCTCTCCACTAAATAAATAAATCTCTTTAGAAAAAGACAATACGGGGGCGCCTGGGTGGCTCAGTGGGTTAAGCCTCTGCCTTTGGCTCAGGTCATGATCTCAGGGTCCTGGGATAGAGCCCCGAGTTGGGCTTTCTGCTCAGCGGGGAGCATGCTTCCCCCTCTCTCTGCCTGCCTCTCTGCCTACTTGTGATCTGTCAAATAAATAAAATTTTTAAATTTAAAAAACTTATAAAAAAGACATTATGAGGCAACTACAAATTTGAATACTAACTATATATCCAGTATTCAGGAATAATTGTTGATTTCTGACGTACAATAATGGTATTATGGGTTTATTTATTTATTTATTTTAAAAAGATTTTTATTTATTTATTTGACAGAGAGACACGGTGAGAGAGGAACACAAGCACAGGAAGTGAGAGAGGGAGAAGCAGGGAGCCCGGTGCAGGGCTTGATATCAGGACCCTGAGCCTAAGGCAGATGCTTAATGACTGAGCCACCCAGGCACCCCCCGCGATTCTTTTTAAGAAGAGTTCATTTCCGGGTGCCTGGGTGGCTTAGTCCATCTAACGTTGGCTCATGTCATGGTCCCAGGGTTGTGGGATTGACTCCCACATCAGGGCTCCCTGCTCAACAAGGAGTCTGCTTCTCCCTCTCCCTCCGCCCCTCCCCCACTCGTGCTCGCTTTCACTCTCCAACCCCCCTCAAATAGATAAAGTATTTTTTAAATATAAAAAATATAATAGGGGTGCCTGGGTGGCTCAGTGGGTTGGGCCTCTGCCTTCGGCTCAGGTCATGATCCCAGGGTCCTGGGATGGAGCCCCACATCGGGCTCTGCTCCGCGAGGGGCGTGCTTCCCCCTCTGTCTCTCTGCCTGCCTCTCTGCCTACTTGTGATCTCTCTCTGTGTCAAATAAATAAAATCTTTAAAAAAAACTAAATAAAATAAATGAAGAGTTCATTTCCTTTTCAAGATACACACTGAAATATATGGCTGAACTAATCTGATTTGATTAGTTCAAACAATATAGACCAGGAAAGAAAGTAGATTGGTGTATTGACAAAATATAATAGGGCTGTGAGTTGAAAATTGTTGAAATTATAGAAAGGGTAAGTGGAGGATCCTTCTATTTTTGTATGTGTTTGAAATTTTCCATAATACGAAGTCTAAAAAGTAAACCCAGGGGTGCCTGGCTGGCTCAGTCAGAGGAGTGTGCGACTCTTGATCTCCGGGTCATGAGATTGGGCCTCACAGAGGTTGCAGAGATTACTTAAAAATACAACCTTAAAAAAAAAAAAAAAAAAAAAAAAGTAAACCCAAATTTGAAGGTAAGATTGGTACATTCAGTGTTCTCAGAGAAAAGTTAATAGTAAAAATTACAGGGCATAAATCATAAATTTCTTGGACATTTAGCTGAGGGAGACATTTAGACTCAATAAATATTTATTTAGTACCTATTACATAGTAGGCTCTGCAGCCTGCACTTTCCACCAGCTGGGTGATCTCTACACCTCAACTTCCTCCTTGTTAAAATGGGAATGTTAAGAATTTGGCTTCGTCAGGCTGTTACTAAGATGAGATGAGCTTATACACAGCAAATACTGAGAATACTGCCTGGCCCACAGCAAAGGCATTCAATAAACGGCAGCTTCATCTAGTGCTATGCAATCAGTATTATTAGACCCATTTTATAGCTGAAGAAACTGAGGCTCAGACAAGTGAGGTAACTTGTCCAGAAGGTCATGCTGCCGGGAAGAAGGAGAGCCTGCATTTCAGGAGCAGGCTTCTGGCTGGGCTCCTTAGAGCAAATCATTGGCGAGAAAGGGTCCCGTGACTGCTGGAGAACGTGGGGAATGAAAGGATCCGGGGGAAAATGAGCTCTTTGAACAAAGACTAGGTATAAAGTAAGGCTAAAAGCAGGAAGGAAGAAAAACACTCAAGACCCTCAGAAATGCCACTGTGATGAAGTTCAGGGCAAATTCTTCTTCTAATTAAAGACTGGTCTCCACAGCTGTCATTGGGGTGACCTCGCTAATTCAAATAAATAGCCACAGGGTTTCAGAGGGAACAATTTTAACTCTGCTTTCCATAATAAGGATTCTGGATCACAGCCCAAAGCTTTAGCTAGTTAAGTGTGTGGGTCAGTCTCATAAATTGTTTTCTTGGCTGAATCCCAAGAAAGCCAGGCTGTCATTCCAGCAAGGAGGTGCTCAGTTTTGCATTCCTACCCAAAAGGGAGGGAAGGCTTCTCCACGGACCCTGCAAATCATACCTGTGAGATCTGAGCCATTGGGATTCTCATCCTGCCCCTGAAATCTGTTCTGGTGGTTATTTGGGGGGGGGGGGTTAACTATGCTACTGATGATGGCTGTCCAGGCAGGATACCCCAGAACACACTACCCCCCGCCCCAGGAGAAGACCATTTCTCCAGTAAATAGTAAACAGCTGGACACAGGCCATCTCAGAAGCAAAGCCTCATATGTTTGCTAACTGTCACAACTCGCAGCACGGCACGCCGAGATCCTTGGCAGGGAGCCGCAGGCCCCCGGAGTTCCTGTTCCAACCGGGCAATGCTGCTGTTTGCATGCTTGAGGGGCTACCGCTGACAAGTCCGTTCCAGAAGCTTCTGCGGTGGTGCAGGAAGGAGACTGGCTGTGGTCTAAACATGCCATGCCAGTCCTCGCTCTGCCCTGATGGCCACAGACAACTCACTTATCTGTTTGGCTTCCTTGTTTATGAAGTTGGATAAAGGAGAAGAACATCACAGCACCAGGGAAAAGAAACACATAGGGGAAGCCCGACAAAATGTTGAATACTGGGTTGATGACACTGACTCCCATCCAGCCAGAACCAGACCAGACCTTGCGAGCCAGGGGCTCATCTTGGAGGGCAGGCCTCCACTCTTGCCCGTGGCTCTGGAATCTGTCTGCCCCAGAGGCAATGCGGAACAATGGGACCAGCCAGGCAGTGAGTTAGTCAGGTCTGCCTTTGATTTTCTCCTCGGCCACACTATCTTCATTTTCCATTCTGAGCAATTTTACACTTGAAATGGACAAATTAGCCCTGTCCACTCTTCACTGTCTTGGCTGATGGAAAAACAAAAATCCACAGATAACCTGGGAACCTCATTTTGCCTTAGAGTTTCAGCCCCTTTTCACTCAAACTTAGCACAATAGGGCTGATGTGAACCTTTTTATGTGAATTTTCTTCCTCATCCTGCTCTCGTTATTTCTTTCCAGTGCAGGTGCTGATGGCCACTAATAAGCTCCCAAAATGAGAAGCAGGGAAAAGGCAGGAGATGTGGACAAAGGAGGGTAGGGAAAATCTGCAACATGGATCATCAGCTTCTGCAAAACCAGGACTGGCTTCAAACAGACCAAGGTAAGGACTGCATGACCTTGGTCAACCTGACCCAGGCTCAGCATGTTCTTTTTCACAGGACCACAGAGCAAGTTTCTTTTCTTTTTTTCTTTTTTTCAGAGAGTGAGAAGGCGAGCGCAGGTCAGGGGGCTGTGCAGAGGGAGAGGTAGGGAAAGAATCTTAAGCAGGTTCCACGCGGGGCTCAAGCCCACAACCCATGAGATCACGACCTGAGCCAAAACCAAGAGTCAGATGCTTAACCAACTAAGCCACCCAGGCTCCCCTGCTTCATCCTGGTTTTAAGCCTCTGTCATTTTATTTATAAAATGGGGAATAACCAAAACTTGGCAGGATGGCTATGAGAATCAGAAATAATATCTGCATTCAAAGGATGCTTAGGGGCGCCTGGGTGACTGAGTCATTTAGCGTCTGCCTTCAGCTCAGGACAGGATCCCAGGGTCCTGGGATTGCGCCCCGCATCGGGCTCCCTGCTCAGCGAGCCTGCTTCTCCCTCTCCCTCTGCCTGCTGCTCCCCATGTTGTGCGCTCTCTGTGAAATAAATATCTCCAATAAATAAATAAATAAAGGATGTTTGAGATAACAACTACTGTGTATTAAAATTTATTAATATGTGCTGATACACAGGCTCATTTCAACCTAAAAACTACCCTATGAGGTAGCTAATACTGCCTCCATTTTATTTTTATTTTTTTTTTTTTAAGATTTTATTTATATACTTGAGAGAGAGACAGTGAGAGAGAGCATGAACGAGGAGAAGGTCAGAGAGAGAAGCAGACTCCCCATGGAGCTGGGAGTCCGATGTGGGACTCGATCCCGGGACTCCAGGATCATGACCTGAGCCGAAGGCAGTCGTCCAACCAACTGAGCCACCCAGGTGTCCCTACTGCCTCCATTTTAAAGGCGAGGACACGGAGGCTCAGACGGAGCACCATGCCCCAAAGACGTGGGAGGTGAATGGGGGCTGAGGAAGGACCCCGGGATTGTCTGCCCCTGACATTGTGCTCTTGGTGCCCACACGGTCCCTGGCACCCAGCAGGTTGTGAAGAAGAGATAGCCATTGCGATCCTGGGGAAGGCCCCCACCACAACAGCCCTGGATGAGGACATCGTCATTCCCACTGTATACTCGACAAAGCTGGGGCTCAGACAGCGCCATAGAAGGTCTTTATCTTTACACACATACACTTCAGTGTTTATGGATAAAATTATATGAGCTCTGGAATCTCCAAATAATGGGGTGGGGGAGGTGGGAAGATTAGACAAGATCGGAGGGGCCAGATGTTGAGAACCACCAGAGCTGAGTCATGGGTACACAGAAGTTCATCATCTTGTTTTCCCTACTCCCATTTATGTTTGAAATTATCCACAACAAAAAGTACAAAGAAAAAAAAAATCATCTCCACTCCTAGAGAATGTAAAAGGCAGAGGTGGTGGGTGTCTGTCCCCAACCTGAGTCCTCTTCAACCCACTGCCATAATCGCTATAAAGCCCTCCTCCTTCCCTCCTGTACCATATGGTCCAGCCCCATGAGGTCACAGGCATCACTCAGGAGCCCCAGGGCTGCTAATCTCAATTGGGGAGTTCTGAGAGGCACGCAGTCTCCACTCCACTGGTCCGATGGTGGCAGTCCATGCTGCTGTTGGGGGAAAAGAGTTGGGGAGCCCTACTTCCAGGAAGTCCAAAAAAGAAAAGCAAGACCAGGGTGTGGAAAGGACTTGGATGATCTGAAGGAGAACAGAGGGTTAAGGAAGAGGAGGAAGGAGCTCGGCTCTCTTTGCTCTCCCTTCCTACAGCCCACCCTCCACGCTACCCTAAGACAGTCTCCTCCAAACAAAAATATGATCATATGCTCCCCGTGCACGTGAAAAACCTCCCTGAGCTCCCCCATTAACTCCAGATAATGTGTGCTCTCCTCAACCTGATTCTCTGGGTGACTGTCATTCACCCGCCCTCACTGCACCCTCCGCCTTCGCCAGGTCCCCACAGACCCCAGAGCCTGGGGCTATCTGCCTTCTCCCTACACCCCTCCCCCAGGACCTTTTCTCTAATGTCCCCTCTTCCTAGTGTGCCCCACCCCCTCCTTATAAGCTCCCACAGGAGACCAGCTCAGGTGTCACCTCTGGACGCTGCCCCAGCATAGCCCCATTATCAGGACACCCCCATGCTGCACTCGTGTTTGGATCTGCCTCTCAATGAGAACGTGGGCTCCCCGGCACGGAGAGGACACCCTTCTCCTTCCACCCCATCAATACAAGGTGGCTATGGCTATTATCACTAGTCGTGTCTTAAAAACTGGGGCCCCCGGGCAGACAAGCAGAGGCTGTGCCAGCCGTCCCAGTGCCTGGCATGAAGTGGCTTCTGGAACAGGCTGCCCAGTGCCTGGACAGGGGAAGCCGGCAAGACACTGAGCAGAGGGCCGTTCCTGACCTTGGCTGAGACAGCCTTGCTGCGGTGCCCATCATGTGTCTGTAAAGCCCATGGCTGCGGGAGGCTTCTTTAGTGCCTAAAAAATGCGGTGGTGGTTTCCTTCCAAAGGTTCCCGACCAACGCGAAGTGATAACGACAGCTTGACACTCCCCTTACCTCCATGGCTACAAACCTAAAGAATATTTATGATCCGTGGGCTCAGAGATTTGGTGTCTTAGAAGCAAAGAAAAGGTCACAAGACGAACTGACGTAGACCATCTGCTCCTGGGTGGGGACAGGGAGCCCTGCGTTCAGTTATTCCCCCCTGCCAGCACACCAGGCACCTGCTTTTTTTGCAAAAATCCGGAAGCCAACACAACGCTTTTTATTTAACTTGGAATAAAACCGGTGTCTCCTCCGAGGAGGGGTAAGAAGCCTAACACAAACATGCCGACTCTCAGGGAATGGAGAAACCTTCTGGCAGGGTAGCTTGAGACCTCCGCACGGGGCCCACAGCCCTCTCAGGAACGGGGTACTTGCACTCTCCATATTAAATTCTTACTGACAAGGCTTAACGGAGGAGAACAAATGCTCCTGGAGATGTCTGCATGATTGCAAACGGAGAAAAACGCGTCAGGGGCTAGCGCTAGAGGAGCTTCCCTCCTCCTACATTTTTCATGGGCCTGCTGCTCCTGCAATTCCCAACACCACGCTTCTGACATTACAGCAGATGCTGCCCGCCGCCGCCGCTGCCGCCGCACTAATCCTTCATCCTCCGGGGCCAATGGAAATGTATGATTTCCCATTAATCAGGGCTGCGGACACCAAAATAGCTCATCTGACCTTTGCAAATACCAAAGGGTAGATTTAAAGCAGAAAACTGGCGAAAGAGAATGCAGAAGTCTTTAGCTTTTCTTTCAAAGAAGATTTGATGTCATTAACCAAGAAGCCAACTGTCTCTAGGACCAGCGGGGTTAAAAACTGGGGAGAAACGGGCAAATTGGAAGTGAGGCAGCTACCAATGTTTCAACACACACACACACACATACACACACACATACATTCCTTGGTGAATTATTTAACATATATTAAAAATATATATGGCTCAGAAATCTCTTGGATTGAAAACACTGTCAAACTGGGAGTGAGCAGTTCTCTAAGAGAATCCACACACAAGGAAACAAACCTGAATTTGAACGCCCGATACCAGCTGGACTCCACGAGACAATAAAGCGCTAACACACCTAAGACCCACAGATCCGCTACTGAGAGGATAGACTCTCTCTTAGGAGACTGCATTACACTCATCAAATTCATTAAGCTTCCTCACATATATACCTGCTTTCTCTCTATTTATAGGCCTGTAAATCCTAGTTGGTGGTTGATGTTTCCTTTTTTTTTTTTTTTTAAGATTTTATTTATTTATTTGACAGAGAAAGAGATCATAAGTGGGCAGAGGGGGCGGGAAGCAGACTCCCCGCTGAGCAGAGAGCCCAATGTGGGGCTCGATCCCAGGACCCTGAGAGCATGACCTGAGCCGAAGGCAGAGGCTTAACCTGCTGAGCCACCCAGGTGCCCCAACCCCTTAATATTTCATGGGGATTTTCTTTGCATCACTAGCATTCAGCACCACACAAAATTGGATCCCAGGTCATCTTCCTAGGACTCTGGGTTTCTCCACTTAAAAAAGGTAATTACAGAAAACTTGAGGAACAGAAAAAAGAAGGAAAGCCATTCACAAAAGCCTGCCAGCACCCTAATTCAAATTTTTAATAGCAGCTTTATTGAGATATAATTCACATGCTATAAAATTCACCCTTTAGAAGTGGTACAATTCAGTGGCTTCTGGTATAGTCACAGAATTGTGCAACCATCACCACCAACTAATACCAGAATATTCTCCTCCACCCAAAAACAAATGCTGTACCCATGGGCATTTGCTGCCTACTGCCCCCCTCATCCCAGCCCCGCCCACAACCACTAATCTGCTTTCTCTCTGTATAAACTGGCCTATCCTGGACATTTCATGTAAGTCGAATCATGTAACATGTGCCCTTTCATGTCTGGCTTCTTTTACTCACCATAATGTTTCACCGAATCCAGTTTTTTTTAGAACTTTGCTCCTTCCTATCTTAATTTTTTTTTTAAGATCCTATTTATTTATTTGACAGATCACAAGTAGGCAGAGAGGCAGGCAGAGAGAGAGAGGAGGAAGCGGGCTCTCTGCTGAGCGGGGCTTGATCCCAGGACCCTGGGATCATGACCTGAGCTAAAGGCAGAGGCTTTAACCACCTATCTTAATTTTTATACACTTAAAGCATAATCTTTTTTTTTTTTTTTTAAGATTTTGTTTATTTATTTGACAGAGAGATCACAAGTAGGCAGAGAGGCAGGGAGAGAGAGAGAGGAGGAAGCAGGCTCCCGGCTGAGCAGAGAGCCCGATGCAGGGCTCGATCCTAGTACTCTGGGATCATGACCCGAGCCCAAGGCAGAGGCCTTAACTCACTGAGCCACCCAGGTGCCCCAAAGCATAATCTTCTGCTAACTTTGTTAAGTCAAGCCTAGGGCACGTGGGTGGCTCAGTTGGTTAAGCCACTGCCTTCAGCTCAGGTCATGATCCTGGAGTCCAGAGATTGAGTCCTGCATCAGGCTCTCAGCTCCCCAGGGAGTCTGCTTCTCCCTCTGACCTTCTCCCTTCTCATGTTCTCTCTCACTGTCTCTCTCTCTCTCTCTTTCAAATAAATAAATAAAATCTCTTAAAATTAAAAATTAAAAAAAATAAAGTCACCCTGGGTTTTGCTGAACAATGAGTTACTGACCCTTAGCTGGTCCAGAAGCTGAAGGAAGCCTGTATGGTCTCTACGTGTGAGCCAATCATACTGGTCTACCATTAACAGCAAGCACCTGGGGGTTAGGAAGGCACTGAATATAAAGAACTACCAGCTCTAGGGACGACCACACACAGCAGATACACTCTGTGACAAGAAAGAGTCGAGAATTCAAGAAAATTAAACAGTTAGAGCTAGCTACCATGCGTCAAGCTGTTCTGCAAATGTTACGGGTTAATTTGTACCTGCGCTAACACTCAGCCCAACACTCTCCGAAATCTGTATGTTAAACGGGACTATATTCCGAGGTAGGTCTTTAAAGAAATTATAAAGGTAAAATGAAGACAGCCGAGTGGGCCCTAATACAAACTAACCGGTATCCTTCTAAGAGGAAATGTGGACACATCAGGAGATAGCAGGGATACGTGCAAACAGAGTTAGGCCATGTGAGGACACAGCAAGAAGGCAGCATCTGTATGCCAAGGAGAGAGGCCTCAAGAGAAAGCAAACCTGTACACCTTTATCTTTTTTAACTTCTCACCTCCAGAACCATAAGAAAATAAATGTTGTCTAAGCCACTAGGTCTGTGCTTTTTTTTTTTTTTTTAATTTTATTTATTTATTTGACAAGAGAAATCACAAGTAGACGGAGAGGCAGGCAGAGAGAGAGAGAGAAGGAAGCAGGCTCCCTGCTGAGCAGAGAGCCCGAA
>NC_081572.1:47904707-48001492 GCF_022355385.1 Mustela nigripes | reverse complement strand
GAGAGAAATTACAAGTACACTGAGAGTCAGGCAGAGAGAGAGAGAGAAGGAAGCAGGCTCCCTGCTGAGCAGAGAGCCCGATGCGGGACTCGATCCCAGGACCCTGAGATCATGACCTGAGCCGAAGGCAGTGGCTTAACCCACTGAGCCACCCAGGCGCCCCAGGTCTGTGCTTTTTGTTATGGAAGCTCTATCAAATGTCTCATCTACTGCCCCCACACTCTAAAGAGTAGGAATAGTGTCCCATTTTACAGATGAGGAAGCTAAGGCTCAAACAGGTTAGTAGAGCTGAGACTCAAGATGAAGTCTGATTTCAAAGTTTTTGTTCTTTCCAGAAGTACACAGTCTGTGATCTATGTTTAACTTTTCTGCAGCACGAGAGATCAGACTATTAAAATAAAAACTTTTTTTCTACTTTCAAAAAAACCAGTATGTACTCTTCCCAGAACATACCTTCCAAATTCCAAATGCATTCATTTCAGAAACAAGTTTTTGAAAGATTTTACTCTTAAGTAATCTCTACACCTGACGTGGGGCTCAAACTCACGGCCCCAAGATTAAGAATCACACGTTCCTCCGACTAAGCCAGCCATTTTCAAAACCATTTTTGATGGAGGAAAAGACCCTTTAGTGAGCACATACTTTATATGCATTATCCAGTTTGAATGAAGAGATAGTCGTCATAAGCAAGGAAAGTGAGGCACAGAGACATTAAATGTCTGCATCCTGGCACCGCCTTTATCTTTCACTAATTTCCCCAACCTAACAGTTTCACTTTGAAACACCTATTTAAGCTGACATAGACCAAGTAAATTCCGAAATAAATTCTACGCCTTGACCTTGCATTGAAACTAGCAGCACTGGGCCCTCTGGATACCAAGAGGAATGCCACCTGGTCCCTACCTAGGAGGGTGTGTGGAACCCAGCAGGGGAAGGACACAGGTCTTCAGGGCTGCTGCTGGCCCATATAGAGCTTCGAGCAAATGAGACAAAGGCTCCCCAATCTCAAAGCAGGAGTAGTCCCAGAATACAGCCTGCTCAGAAGCCCTGTGCCCCACTCAGCTGTCCACACCTCCTCTTGCAACGAGTGAGAGCAAAAGAAGCTGGAGAGCAATGGAGTGTTTGGTTCTCTTTCCCTCACTGGCCAGAGCCTCCCCCACAAACCCCTCTGGACCAAAGCCAGCCAGGCCATGAGATGTGGGCATTCGGAATCTGAGGGCAGGGTTGGGGTATGGACCCAGGCCTATTCACAGTGGTTCCTGGGCGATGCCAGAAAGTGAAAGTGCCAAACAGGGCTCAAAACGTCAGCAGGGGGCGCCTGGGTGGCTCAGTGGGTTAAGCCTCTGTCTTTGGCTCAGGTCATGATCCCAGGGTCCTGGGATCAAGCCCCATATTGGGCTCTCTGCTCAGCGGGGAGCCTGCTTCCTCCTCTCTCTGCCTGCCCCTCTGCCTACTTGTGATCTCTGTCAAATAAATAAATAAAAATCTTTTTTAAAAAGGGGCGCCTGGATGGCTCAGTGGGTTAAGCCTCTGCCTTCGGCTCATGTCATGATCTCAGGGTCCTGGGATAGAGCCCCGCCTCAGGCTCTCTGCTCTGCCTGGCTCTCTGCCTACTTGTGTTCTCTCTCTCTGTCAAATAAATAAATAAAATCTTTTTAAAAAATAAAAAAAAAATACTTAAAAAACCCCAAAACACCAGAGGGGGCCACATGGGGAGCAGGTTGTCCTGAACACCAGGTGAATGGGGAGCTGGAGCCAGGAAGCAAAACAGGTTAAAGCCAAGAGAAGTTCAGGGCCCCTGGACATCTGCAGAGGACCTGGCTTTGATACTATTTGGTACCACTAGGACACCCTCCCCACAGTGGGGGCTTCATGCCAACCATTTCTTATACAGGTGCTACCTGCCGCTCAGGGTCCCCAGGCCCACCTCTCCCTGGTGGTAGGTGCTATTCTAGAGTGGGGAGTGGCAGTTGTGGAGCACTGGCCAGGGACACCCACTTCATCAGCAACACTGGACATCTAGCATGGTGGAACAGAGGGCTCAGCACAGGGAACAGCACATTCCAACACTTCAGTTCTTATCATAAGAGCCTGTCCCTGCACATAGGGGCTCCCTGCTGGGTTGGAGAATAAAGGCTACAAAGCACCATTTCTCATAGCTCAGTCGCACAGGGGAAACACACACACACACACAAAGCACCATTTCCCATAGCTCAGTCACACAGGGGAAACACACACACACCCCTTCCATAATCTGATCTGTGCCAGGAGGGGGTCTACGAAAAATATAATTGGAGTAATTAGGACATCAGAGGTGGCGGCTTAGTGAGGGTGGCATTCGAGCCACACCTTGCAGGAAGGGCGGAACCTTGCAGGAAGGACAGCAAGAGAGGCAGAGAGGGGAGCCATCCTGGTGGCGGCAAGGGCAGAAGCGAAGGCTTAGAGACAGGCAGGGTGCCTTGAAAATGGGCATGATCCGAGAAGTTAGCAGGCCACTCCACGAAGAGCGGGCTGGACCACCAATGGGTGACTTTAAGTGGGCCAGGGAGGTGGTGTTCAAACACTGAATCAGTCCTCTTGAGGCTCTCCTGCTTCTGCCCTAGTTTGGCTGTACCAACACCATGAATGCTTCCTGATCTCACAAGGAGGGGGCCTCAGCTGGGAGCCCTAGGATGACAACAGGCCCCAGCTGGACTAACCTTGTTTTGGTCTCACTGTGTTTATTTATTTTTTATTATGTTTATGATATTTTGGATCACTGCCAAGTGAAACTGGTTTTCAATGTTCAGTAGTGATAAAGGTCCTTTAAAGTAAATTTGCCCAAGTAAAAAAAATGACTCGATATAAAAAATAAATATATTCTATAAATAGCAGCATAAATGACTCCTGGATACAAGAGATTCACAAAGGTGGTCCCCAGGAGTTCACGGAAACCATGATTATTTGGGGAGTCCCAGGCCAGGGCCTAGCCATGCAGGTGGAGAAACTGCAGTGTCTTTTTCCAGGTGACCAAGAGACCCTCAAGGCCCACTGGTAAGGAGGTCCTAGTTCATCTTCGCCTCTAGGGGGAGGATCTCTGGGATGGCATCCTTTGGGATCCGCTTGGGGCCAATCCATGAGCAGCGGTAGCGCCTTTTCTTTTTTTTTTTAAGATTTTTATTTATTTATTTGACAGAGAGAGATCACAAGCAGACACAGAAACAGGCGGCGGTGGGGGGAACAGGCTCCCTGCTGAGCAGAGAGCTCGATGCGGGACTCGATCCCAGGACCCCGAGATCATCACCTGAGCCGAAGGCAGAGGCTTAACCCACTGAGCCACCCAGGCACGCCACCCTCTCCTTTTTAAGATTTTTAAGCTGCGGTAGTGTTTCATGGCAAACCTAGATTCACCTCTGGGCTCTGTCACTTACTCCCTGGGAGGTCACCGGCATGTGACTCAGCCTTGCTATAAATCAGAGAAAAATCACACCACTGCCTTAGAGGTTGCTGCAAGGAGAATGACCAGCAACCTTCAATAAGTGGCAGTTCCCTCCTCCCCCAACTCCCTTTCTAGCTCTCTGGCAGGGACCCAAATCTGCCATCCAGCCTTTGACAGTGTTCCTCTGATTGGGAGCAGAGAGAATTTTCCTCCTTTGTCCTGACCCTGAATAAAGGATGTGCAAAATGCCTGGCTTTCATGTACTGTCTTGCGTTAGCCACGAGGAAGGAGACCCCATGGATTATCAAGGCTAGTGTGTCACCAGTAATGCGCAGGGACTGTGAGTGTGGGCATCCCGGTCACTACCCGGGCGCAGCAGCAGACAGCTGTGGGCCCCTCACAGCAGGCAGGCAGGCGGCGCCAAGAAGGCAGGCACTTGACAGGCCAAGGAGGCAGGAGGAACAGAGCGACTCTGCAGCCCAGCCACAGGCACATTTGCGCCTGACGAAGGGAGCCGGCCAGAGGCCGCAAGCTTTAGTGCACACGTCCCGGAGCTGGTTTTCCACGAAGCATGGACCACCACCAGCCAGATACCTTTTCTGTCCGCAGATGTGCAGAAATGCAGGAGACAGCCGGCACTGATGAGGCTGAAGGGGAAACAAGGAACTCGGGCTCTGTCATGAGAGTCCCATGCGGAACATAGTTTCCGAGTCTGGCAGTCTCTCTCTCTCTCTCTTTTTTTTTTTTTTTAAAGATTTATTTATTTATTTGACAGAGAGAGACCAAGCAGGCAGAGAGGCAGGCAGAGAGAGAGAGAGGAGGAAGCAGGCTCCCCACCAAGCAAAGAGCCCGATGCGGGACTCGATCCCAGGACCCTGAGATCATGACCTGAGCCGAAGGCAGAGGCTTACCCACTGAGCCACCCAGGTGCCCCTGGCAGTCTCTCTTGAAGCTTCCAATGCTTCTAGAGTCTGACCCAGGTTTTTACTGCTGGGAAGGCAGACCAACAACATCAGTGCACAAAGATACATTGCTACAGCACTGTTTCTAAGGACAAAACCCCACTGCCTCCTAGTCAGAGCACAGCGGCAGAGTAAATGTGTGTCCGTTGTACAGGGCGCTCTGCACAAGGAGGTATGTAAGAATACGCCGCCCGGGGAAAAGCTCCCAGACACACCGGGGCATGACAATCAAACTGCACAGTGAAGCCCCCTGGCAGGATCCCGCTGTACAAAAGAAACTTCGTGGCACACGGACCTCACACTAAGCGACCGACGGGGCTAGCGACAGGGCTACCTCTGGGGAGCAGGGTAAGGGTGGGAAAGCGGGGACCCACACTTCACACAGAATACATTTACTGTCTCGTTTTTCAACAAGAATGAGCTCAATGCCCATTCGCTGAAAGGCAAACAAACAAACAGTGGGCACCAAAGAACAAAGAGCCGGCAGCATCTGGGCGGCAGGAGCCAGGGAGCCCGGGGAAGGCCCATGGCCACCCAGAGCAGCCCTCCTCCCCCTCAGCCTGGGCCACAGGAGGGCCGGGAGGGCGGTGCGCCTTCCTCCAAGTCAGCCTTCCCGCCACCATCATGGGACTGCAATGGGGCTTCTGGGAGACGGCTCCAAAGGTTGCTTCCTTTACCTTCACCCACCCCACCCTGTCCCCCTGGTGGGGCTTGGAAGCAGGTAACCTCCCACACCCTTCTCCTTAAGTCTATCAAGTTTGGAAAACAAAGAGCCATTAGGACATTCTCTCAAACAAAAGCACCCATCTGATGAAGTTCAGCGACAAGCCCCCTGGCTTGCTCCCGCCTCCAACTCCCTTCTCTTTCAGGCCAGCTCCTACTCATCCTTCAAAACCAGGTTTGGGCAGTGCTTCTCAGGAACCTGCCTTCTGCTCTCTTCTGAGCCTTCCCTAGGCCTTGTCCTGACTTCTGTCGCAGGCTGCCCTGGGCACTGAAATGACATGTTTATCTCCCCGTCAGTGGAACTCGCTAAGGGTGGTGACTGTATCTCACCAGCACCAAGCAGGGCAGGGACTCAGAGACCCTGGGGGGCTGTCCCACTTCCCTCCAACCCCATCACACTGCAACCTGTGTACCCAGAGCACTCCGCTTTCCCCCAAGCCAGGAGGTAGCTTCTTCTGGAGGACCTCAATTCACCCGGGGCCACGATAATGCCACCAGCCCCACTGAAGGCTCTCATTTCTGTTCTGTCACTGAAGCCACAAGTGACTTGTGAAGGCCCTCTGTTCCACCATTGCCTCAAAATCCAAAAGGCTATGTGGCCACTAACAAAGCAATTTTGTCCAACAACCACCAAACAGCATCATTTAGCAAATACAACCTGCTGAGAAATGAACACAGTCCCCACAGGACTTATGTTCTGCCTTACTCCAAATACACACCCTTCACATAAGCATTGAATGATCCTGGATTTATGTGGGTACTTAATGACAGACCCCCCCAAAACCATGCAACCTCCTCACACCTATTAGGATGGCTGCTATCAATACAACGAAGTCAGCAAGGGTGTGGGGAAATTAGAACCCTTGGGTACTGTTTGTGGGAAGGTCAAATAGTGCAGCCATTGTGGGAATCAGTATGGAGGTTCCACAGAAAATTTAAAAATAGTGGTACCATATCCAACAATTCCACTTCTTGGAATATACTCAAAATAACTAAAAGCAGGAACACAAATAAGTATTTGCACACCCCTGTTCACAGCAGCATTATTTACAATTGCCTAAAGATGGAAGCAAGTCAAGGGTCCAAAGATGGATGAATGGAACAAATGCGGTCTATCCATACAACAGAATATTATTCAGCCTTAAAAAAGGAAATAATTATGGGGCGCCTGGGTGGTCAGTTGGTTAAGTATCTGATTTTTTATTTCACCTCTGATCATGATCTCAGGGTTGTGGGATTGAGCCTGCATTGGACACTGTGCTCAGTGGGGAATCTACTAGAGATTCTCTCTCTCCCTCTCTCTCTCTCCCTCCCCCTGTTCGCATGCTCTCTCTCAATCTCTCTAAAATAAGTAATTTTTTTTTTTAAGATTTTACTTATTTGACAGAGAACAGGAGAGAGAGAGCATAAGTATGGGGAGTTTCAGGCAGAGGAGGAAGCAGGCTCCCCACAGAGCAGGAAGTCTGATATGGGGCTCGATCCCAGAACCCTGGGACTATGACCTGGGCTGAAGGCAGATGCTTAACTGACTGAGCCACACAGGCATCCCTAAAATAAATAAATCAATCTTTAAAAAAAAAAAAAAAAGGAAAAAAATTCTGACACATGCTCCAAGATAGATGAATCTTGATTATGTCAAGTGAAATAAACCAGTCACAAAAGGACAAACGAACAGGGTACAGACCAGCCAGTTCTGACCCCCTGACCTGTCCCCACCTCCACCCAACACCGTGGGAGCCCAGCTGAGTGGTTAGAAGCACAAAGGCTGGTGTAGACCTCACCGGGTTTCGATCCTGTTAGTTGTTTGATTCTGAAAAAGTCACCATGGGTGGGGTGAAAAGGCCGAGCTCACAAGGTAAGAGGGTTCAGTGAGCTAGAATGTTAGAAGGCCCCCAGCACAGTTCCCAGCTCACACAGGCACCTCCGTTCCTTTGACACCTCCCTTTGGGCCAATACACAGAGCGCCTCTCCAGGCAGGTAGGCTAGAACATTATTCATTTCAGAATTCAAAATCCCACCCCATTCTCACGGTGTACTGAAATTAAGAGTCACATAATTATTAAATATGTATACATTAAAAGTGTCATTTTTAGTTCATGGGTATGGGGCCAGCTCTGCAGCAGTGGGAGGACCTAAGCTAGGTTTGGAATGAGAAACAGTGTCACATGGGAGGAAGGAGCACGAGGAGCACTGGCGGGAGAGTGTGTGCAAAGGTCTGATAGAGAGTCCGACAGGAAGCAGCCCAATTAGTGAGGCCCTGAATGCCGGGCTATGTTTATAACCCATTCACAAGGAGACAGGGAGTTCCAGGAGGGTTCTGGCAGATTTGTCCCAGGTTTTGAGTGGTCTCTGTGTACAAAGGGAGGGAAAATGGAACTGAGGAGACAGGCTGGGAAGTATGTGCAAGGGCCTGGCCAGGAACAGGGTGGGTCTAAGTTAGAGGTGATCTAAACCAAGAAGAGGAAACAAAGTCTAAAGACAGTATGAAGAAAAGCAAACAAATTCCCTTCCACTGACGTGAAGCTCGGAGGCCAAAAGAGGCCCCCAGAACCGCCAACGGTCTGGCACCCGGGTCCCCCAGCTTGGCCCTTCCAGACCTCCCTTCCTTTTGCTCTTGCTCCCTGGAGCAATCTGCCTTTATGTTCAAGAGTATTTATGAAATTGAAATTAGTGTCTCTCATGGGCACCTTGTCAGAAACGTGCCATTACGAGTGACATTTTCGGGTGTCAGAGATAGTCTCTTTCTCAGTCTGCTGGTAGATCCAATTTGCCCAGTTGACAAGTGAGAAGACTGCGACACCAATAATTATAGAAACAAACCCAACCCAGTATCTGGGAGTCAAGCTGTTCTCTCCATGTCTTCCCTCACACTCAGCAGACAATATGGCAGCCCACTGGCAGAGGGCCCTCACTGCTCAAACCATGGCAGCTCACAGGGACCAGCAGGACCCCAGACCACACGACCTTTCAAGCCGGCAGCTGGAGAAAAGAATGCACAGGACTTCTTAGGACTGCAGGAAGAAAGCAGAAAACCTCTTCAAAATACCACCCAGAATCAAACAAAAGAGCACACACTGTAAAACTTCATGCCTAAAAACTTCTGGAACAGGCAAAACTCACCCTTGGTGACCAAGTTGAGATCGGTGGTTACCTGCACAAGGGGTGTGTTATAGGGAAGGGCTGTTTGGATGGGGCAGGAGAGAACTTTCTCGGGTGATGGTCAAAGTCTTTATCTCGGCAGAGGTGCGGGTTACTACTGTGAATGCATTTGTGAACACTGTAACAATTAAGATTTGTGCAGTTCACTAGAAATAAATTATATCTCAAGGAAAAATGTATTGGAAAATGTGTGTGCATGCATAATACATACGTAAAACTAAAAATCCACAACCCGTATATTTAAGTTGGATTCAAAACAATCTTCTGTGAAAGCTCAAGGTCTTAAACTTCAGAAAAACTAAAAGCCACTCTGATTCAGGACTTAAACTTTAGGCATGGAAATGAACTTGGAGACTCTGCTGTTCAGTTCTCCTCTCCAAATGAGTAAAGAGGCAGAATGTGACCTACCCACCATCACACAACACATCAGTCACAGAGCTGACCAATCCGGGGCTCCCCAAGTGCTAGCCTGGGATCCATTGGTCCGTTCTGGATGGGTGCCAGAAAAAGCAGCTGGAACAGAGTACCAAAGGTGATTTTATGAACTAATTTCATTTCAACCTTCAAACCTAGAGCTAAACAGTCACCCCCACCAAATTATGTGTGAATGTGATTAACTTCCAGAAAATAAAAAAAAATATTTGCCTTTGTGAGTCTAGGTCAAGAACTGCCCCCTCTGGGTACGCCTGGCTGGTTCAGTAAGTGGAGGGTGCGACTCTTGATCTCAGGGTTGTGAGTTCGAGACCCACGCTTGGTGCAGAGATTATTAAAAAAAAAATCTTAGGGGAAAAACAGAACTGCCCCTTCATCAAATGGCAGGCTGCTACTACTTTTCTTAGAGTCTTTGCCCATATACAAACATCCGTAACTGGGCAAGGGCCCTGGGTAAGAGTCAAGGGATGCCCCCAGGTTTATCACTGACTCCCTATGGGACTTGGCAAGTCACCTACTGTGATACAAAAAGAAATATGTATCTGATCCTTGTCCCTAGTTCCTGGCACACAGCTCCTAAAATCCCTGGACTCTCCAGAGTATCGGGGTCGTCTGCTGTATGCTAATGAGATGACTAGAGGCTGTGCCCCTAGATAGCTTCACAGTGGGGGCTGGATACCAGAGGACTGGGAATTTTCAGCCCCCGCTCCACCTCCAACCTCCAGAAAGAGAGTGGGGCTAGAGAATGAGTTAATCCCCAACGGCCAATGATGTAATCAATCATGCCTACACAGTGGGGTTCAAGGGGCTTCTGAGTTAGTGAACACAATGAGGGGCTGGGAGGGTGGTACCCCCCCACCCATGAGAGCATGGGCACTCTGTGCCCCTCCCCACTTCCCCCACTTCACACATCTTTTCCATTTGGCTCTTCCTAAGTTGTATCCTTTATAATAAACTTGTAAATGTAAGTAAAGTGCTTTTCCTATGTTTTGTGAGCCTTTCTAGCAAATTCTTGAACCTGAGGAAGGGTCATAGGAACCCTACAGTCCACTGGGGGGCAATGGAGAACTAGAGACTGGTGTCTGAATCAGGGATAAGTCCCGTGGGACTGAACCCTTAACCAGCAGGGTCTGTAACAACTCCAGGCAGTCAGGTCAGAACTGAACTGAATTGTAGGACAGGGAGTTGGTGCCAGAATTGGCTGCATGGGGCACCTGGGTGGCTCAGTGGGTTGAAGCCTCTGCCTTCAGCTCGGGTCATGGTCCTAGGGTCATGGGATCGAGCCCCGTGTCGGGCTCTCTGCTCTGCGGGGAGCCTGCTTCTTCCTCTCTGCCTGCCTCTCTGCGGGCCTCTCTGCCTACTTGTGGTCTCTGTCAAATAAATAAATAAAATCTTAAAAAAAAAAAGAATTGGCTGCTGTCAGGAAATAAACAAACAAACAAACAAACAAACCCACCACACATTAGGTGTCTGACCTGTTGTCCAGGTAAAAATAGCACAGCCCACCCTCCCTGGGCCTCAGCTTCCTCACCTGTAAAAATGAGGGAGTTGGACCAAATGCTGCTAATACCCTTCTACCTTGAATTCATTGAGTCTTTGAATTGCTGGTTTAAGAATTTCCAGAGTTAACACGAGGGATTCTCACCCTCTGGAAGCCACTAGAAAATTCTGCTCTCCAACGCCAAGCCACATAATTTCTCAGGCCTCATTTCCTATTTTGACTAATGATGTGCCAGGACTCTGTGTGATTTCTCCTTTGAGAAGTGGCAGAAGACTCAACAGTGTCCTATTACAGGGCCACGTCCTTGTACCCAGCCCTCTAAAGATGTACAGCCCAATTCTCTGAGATGAAGGAAGCAGTCTCTCCCCATTACACTCAGTTTTAAGCCAAAACCTGAAACAGAATTTTTGACATGCCTTCCAGACTACAAGGCTGGTGCTTCATGAATGATTTAAACAGCAGCTGGTAATGTCTTAAAAGCAAGTTGGTCAGTTAGACAACTTAACATCTGTTTAAATCTCCTCTTCCCGCACCCCCCAAAACCATAGTTTCAAAGCAAATCCAAAGAGAAGGTAAATATACAGGGTTACACAGGTCTTCCATGACCGAGAAGAGCCTCACTGAATTGGAAGAAAGCACATCCTTTAACAGAGATCTCAGAAAATGCGCTGGGATGATGAGGACACTTGGGTACCGAATCACAGTAGGACTGAACTGGATGAATCATTTCTAACATGAGCACACCTGAATCAGGGACAACAATTGCCAGAGTTTCAGCCTCCAAGTTCATTCATTCAGTCCCACAAATAATTACTGAGCTCTCCAGCTTAGTGGTTACGAGCACTGGCTCTGGAGTCCTCAGGCCTGGATTCAAATCCCTGCTCTTAGCACAGACCTTGGGGAAGGTTCTTAGTTTCGAAGTCCTGGTTTCCTGCTCTAGAAAATGTGAGGCTCCTGCCTCACAGGGCTGCTGCGAGAATGAAAGGAAATGATGCGTGTAGGTACTTAGCCCAATTTCTGGTGAAGAGTCATGCTGACTAGTACTGCCGGCGTCACTGTTCTAAAGGCACATGTTAGACTCTCCAGAAAAATTAGGGCATGACGCCACAGGCGACAAAAGAAAAAAGAGACAAACTGGACTTCATCACAATGAAAAACTTTTATGCATCCAAGGACTCAATCCAGTAAAAGTAAAAAGGCAACCCAGAGAACGGGAGAAAATTATCTGCAAATCATGTAGCTACTAATTAACATTGGTCATATCCAGAGGGCTCCTAACACTCAAAAATGATAACCACAATAAAAATCTCCCCAATTAAAAACCAGGCAAAGAGGGGCACCTGGGTGGCTCAGTGGGTTGGGTCTATGCCTTTGGCTTGGGTCATGGTCTCGGGGTCCTGGTATCGAGTCCCGCATGGGGCTTTCTGCTCGGCAGGGAGCCTGCTTCCCCCTCTTTCTCTCTGCCTACTTGTGATCTCTCTCTCTCTCTCTCTCTTTCTGTTAAACAAATAATAAAAAAATCATTTTAAATTAAAAAAAAAAAAAACAGACAAAGGATTTGAACCCAAATTCCTCCAAAGATATACAAATGGCCAATCAGCAAATGAAAAGATGTTCATTGTCGCTAATGACTAGGGAAGTGCAAGTCAAAATGGCAATGAGATATTACTTCACACGCATTAAGGCAGACTACCATTAAAAAAACAAGTAACTACTGGGGCGCCTGGGTGGCTCCGTGGGTTGGGGCCTCTGCCTTCGGCTTGGGTCATATCCCAGGGTCCTGGGATCGAGCCCCGCATCGAGCTCTCTGCTCGGCGGGGAGCCTGCTTCCTCCTTTCTCTCTCTCTGCCTGCCTTTCTGCCTGCTTGTGATCTCTGCCTGCCAAATGAATGAATAAAAAAGTCTAAAAAAAAAACAAAAACCAAACCAAGTAACTACTAAGTTTCAGTGATCATGCGGAGAAATGGGGGCCCTATGCACTGCTGATGGGAACACAAAAAATGGTACAACCACTGTGGAAAACAGTATGGTGGACCTTCCATGAAAGAGTAAAAACAGAATTACCGTATGATCCAGTAATTCCACCACTGGGTATATATCCGAACTAACCGAAAGCAGACACACATACGGATATCTGCACACCCATGTTCACAGGAGCACTGTTCACAATAGCCAAAGAAGCAGACCAAGAATCCAGAGACAAATGAATAGATAAATAAAATGTGGTACATATATACAACGGAGTATTGTTCAGCATTAAGAAAGGAGATCGTGAAACGTGTTCCAATGTGAATGAATCTTAAAGGTATTATGCTAAGTAAAATAACCCAGTCACAAAGACACATTTATTGTCTGATTCTATTTATGCGAGGTGAGGGTACCTAGAGCTGTCAAACTCCTAGAGAACGAAAGTAGAAAGGCTGTTCCCCGGGGGCTGGAGGTGGGGAGAAATGGGAGTTCTCATTTTATGGATCCAAAGCTTCATTTAGGCAAAATGAAGAAAGTTCTGGAGATGGACGGTGGTGATGGCTGCACACCGGTGTGACCGTACTTAATGTCACCGAACTTTAAAATGGACAGAATGGTAAATTTTGTATTATGCCTTTTTATCACGGTTTTTAAAAGCCAATCACTAAGTACAATGAAAAACAGGTGCACTGGTGGAACACTGAGTGTAGAGGACGCAGGGAAGGAGCTGTAGCATAATACCAGGTTTCGGTCTTACAGTCTGGAATCTCACTGATCCTCTTAACAGTCCTGTAAGACGTGACAGAGCAAGTGTTCTCGTCATATACACACCCCTTCCTTGTTTACAGATCAGGGAAGTGAGTATTGTAACAGTTAACGAACTCACACTGAGCAGTCACACCTGAGACAGAGACGGGATGACTCCGACCCAAACAAAAAAGGGCCACTTGTTGGAAGAGAACAGAGAGAGGCCGGTGGGCATCCATACTGCTCTAGAATTCCTTGATGCAACTTATGCGAGCTTCGTCAAATTCCCATGTGGAATCAGTTAAGGCCCCTTCTTGTCTAAATGGAAACAGACCAGACTTGCTGTCTGCAAGGCAACGTGCACAAAAGTCTGGGAGCTTGACTCCCTGCATGTGGAACACGGCTCAGCCGACCCTGAACCACTGAACCTTGGGCAAGTTTCTTAGCTCCTCTAAGCCATTTCTTCATCTGTAAAATAGAAATAATCCCACGGACTTAGTGGAGTTTTCAGGGAAAAAAAGATTTTAACGAGATAATGCATGCGACAGGGTGTCTGGAGGATGCTGAAGGATCAGTAAATGATGGCTAGTATTCTGAGCTTTGAAAGATGCTAAAAAATAAGATGGACAGAAAGGAACCTCTGGAGCGAGCCACTGTGCTGCATATGCTCTGCCACATTCTGTGAAGGTCACGGGGAAAGAGAAAGCACGCATCCTGCTGTGGGGAGCCTCTGTTCTCATTTGGAAGATAAGACAATAAACACGTGATGAGACATACAATAAATAACCTCGGGAAACTGCACCAGGCAGGATGGAAGCGATCAACAGGTCTGAGCAGAGTAGCTGACTGCAGGACACTGTACAGGGGACTTCACATACATTCTCTCATTTAACCTCCACGAAAACCTGGAGAGCTAAGGAATTTGCTATTTTGGAGGTGAGGAACAAGCCAACAGAGATAGCAAACACTGTGAGTTCAGAGAAGAGATTCAGCACCATCAACCATCTAGGAAAGCTTCCCGGAGGAGGAGGAGGCACGGCCTGCCAGAGAGCAGGGAGGCTGACTGGATAGAGAAGATTCACGACATTCAGCCAGGTCAGAGGACTGGTAGGAACACTAAAATAGACACCAAGTCTGAAAATGGGTTTTTTTGTTATTTTTTAAAGATTTTTTATTCATTTGCAAGAGAGAGTATGAGCCAGAGGACAGCCGGGGTGGGAGTTGGGTAGAGAGAGAGGGAGAAGCAGACTCCCTGCCGAGCAGGGAGCAGGATGCAGGGCTAGATCCCACAACTGCAGGATCACGACCTGAGCTGAAGGCAGAGGCTTATCCGACTCAGCCACCCAGGAGCCCCTGAAAATAGTTTCTTCAAAGGCCCCTCTCCTAGCCACTACAAGCTGGGTCGGGGAAAGAAAAAAAAAAATTGAAAGAAAGAAAAGAAAAGACTGAATGTTATTTATATCTCTTCAGACTACTAGGTTAACCTAAAAATTCTGAGTGATGGATCTGCTAGGTCAAGATCAACAATGCTTAACTGAAGCTCCTCTGGGGACTTTACTCAGATTCCCTTCTTTGCACTGTATCAGCCCCCCCCCCCCCCCAAGAAAAAAAAACAGGTAGATCACACAGAAATATGCTAAGAGAACTTATACAATGTTGCCATCCAAGAGAAAAACCAGGGAGTGAAATGGACAAGGACTCCACCCTTCCACTTATTACAAGAAATGAGAAGAATCTCAATGAATTTGTAAGAGAACATTTTATGTGATCTTTTTTTTCTCCTTTGCATTTTGTGTGTGTATGCATTTTTCAAGTTTTCTACATGGAAAACACTTTTTTAAAAAATCATGATTTTATAAGAATTCTTTATATCCCAAAGAGTCCTCTGTAAGCAAGGACAGCCCTTCAGTCAAGTCCTCGTGAGTGTGCTCCTGTGCAGGCACATGGAAAGCAGGGTAGAACAAGAAGCAGGCTGACCCCCACCGCAAGACGGGAGTTTTATAAGCTGTCCAGGCAGTTCAGGACAAATGCTCTCAGAACCCCAGTCCTCCTCCCCTGGTCCACCAACCTGCCTCAGCACTCCTCTCTGACCAGGGCACATAGGAAGGGCCCTGCCCCAACTTCGGAGGAATTGGCTGTGCCCGCTCCCAACTCCCCTGAAGGACCCCCACTCTGCACAGATGGGAGCTTTGATGGGAATAGTCAAGAATGACCTTTCAGTGACTGCCAAGTGGAAACCTCCCTATCTCCGTAGACATCCCTGCTACCCTCATCCCTAGAAATCCTTCCTGACTTCCCAGTACCACCCAAGAAGAATCCCAACTATCTGGCCAACATCTGAAGCCCCCCCCTCCCCCACACCTTTCCAGTCTTAGCTCCCACCACTCTCCCTTGCTAGATCAATAGAACCGATCCTATGATGCCCTCCCCCAACTTAATATCAGCCTTTGCTCAAGATGCTTTCTCGGCTAGAGAACACCCTCCAAGCCTCTTTCTCCATCCCTACTCATCCGTAAAAGCCCTGTTCAGTGGCCACTGCTTCCTGAGTTCTTCCTTCCTCCCTTCTGAAGGTGGTGCTCCTCACTCCTCCCTGGCTGAGGGCAGCACAGAGTAAGAGCACACCAGTTCCAGAGCCACAATGCTGGATTCCGCTCCAGCTCCTTCCCTGCTACCTGTGTGACCTTCTCTCTTTGTCTCAGGGTCCTCATCTGCAAAATGGAGATCACACAGTACCTGACTCACAGTTTTCTTGTGGGGATTAAAGGCTGCAGGATCTAGAAAGCACCTACTTCAGTCTCTCACACACATAAACCTATTGTTTACAAACAAAAAGCTATTGTTACTGTTAATGTTGGAGGTAATAACCCCTATGGTCCTCCACTTTCTTCATTTATCTGTCCAGTCTAATGCCCCACTTCTCATCACATCTGATTTAGGTACCTGTTTTATCTCCCTTACTAAACTGAGCATCCCAGGAAATACTCAGCTTGATATATATACAGAAGGCAATAGAGCCTCTAAATGACCAATTTCTTATAACCCCACTTACAGTCTGTCTGTAGGAGAACCCATATTTGTGCCCGGGTGGCTCAGTGGGTTAAGCCTCTCTCTCTGGCCCAGGTCATGATCTCAGGGTCCTGGGACAAAGCCCTGTGTCGGGCTCTCTGCTCAGCAGGGAGCCTGCTTCCCCCTCTATCTCTCTGCCTGCCTCTCTACCTACTTGTGATCCCTCTGTCAAATAAATAAATAAATAAAACCTTTTAAAATAAAAAGGGATGGGCGCCTGGGTGGCTCAGTGGGTTAAGCCGCTGCCTTCGGCTCAGGTCATGATCTCAGGGTCCTGGGATCGAGGCCCGCATCGGGCTCTCTGCTCAGCAAGGGAGCCTGCTTCCTTCTCTCTCTCTCTGCCTGCCTCTCTGCCTACTTGTGATCTCTCTCTGTCAAATAAATAAATAAAATCTTTAAAAAAAAAATAAATAAAATAAAATAAAATAAAAAGGGAAACCCATATTTACTGTTTGAGGAAAGGTAAAGAGGAGATTAAGGGAATGGAACTTTTAATCTAGAGCTATACTTCTCAAAGTGTGGTCCCCGGACCAGCAGCAGGAGCGGCAGCAACATCACTGGGGAACTTAGAAACGTTGAATGCTAGGCTCCAGCCTATACCTCCTGAATCAGAAACTCTGAAAAGTAGCATCCAGCAACCCATTCCAACAAGCCCTTCGAGAGATTCTGCTGACCCTGAATCATGAGGTCTGCAAGGCAACATGGCAGTGTAAGGGGAGCGCAGGCTCAGGAGCAGATTCCAGGCTTAACTCTGGCACAAAACCTTACATCAGTCTCCTAACTTCTCAGACCCTCAGCCTCCTTCAAAGCAATACAGGCAGACAGTAACACGCAGATAATTAAATATTGTGAGGATTGCATGAGATCCCACATTCAGAATTTGCATACAGTAGGTGCTTAATAATTTTAAGCTCCTTTCAGTTGTCTTCCTGTGTATGGACAGGGCTGCAAACAAAAAATAAAAGGACCTAGGTGAAAGGGCTTGGTGAACTGCCAAGTGCAATAGAGATCTGAGGGACAAATAATTATTCTTGGAACAAACAGCCCAGCTCTGGAACACCTAGCATTCCCAGGGTAGGAGGAGGCTGTTTATGTCCAATCTACAAGCACAAACTCTGCAACAGAGTACTACTACTTACAACAGAGTATCTACTTCTTACCTGCTCCTGAAAGCTGAGCCATGAAGAGAATACACAGTCCTCCCTTAACCGCCCTCACCCGCCCAGCATTCCCCTCAGAATTAATGAACTACTCCCTACTGTTTCCATTTAAATGGATCCAAACTTTACTCTTAGAAAAAGGATAATCTGAAAGCATTTTCCAGCCAATACAAGAAACTGTCACCACTTGCACCACATCATAGACCTGATTTGGGAAAACCTAGTATGTGATACCTAACCCCTCTGTGGTCCAGGAGGGTTTAGATTAAGACAGGAACCTTTTGAAATCTGTTTCAGAAGAGAAACTCCAGAAACAAAAGTACTACTTTTTCTTCCTCCACACTTCCTAGCCTCTCATACTACTGCTTGTTCTGCTCTAAGTCATTCATTCTACTCAGGAACCACCTGCCACAAGGACAGTGAGGAGGGCTACAAGAATACACAGGGAACTAAGTCAGACTGTGGGCTTAGCTGCCTGTTCAAGCAAAGAGCCCCCAGTTAGAATGTCTGTGTGAGGCCCCAAGCATGACACAGAGTAATAATTACCCTACCTCTTTCCAACCTGGGCCCAGCTGAATGGTTCCCCCAAAGCAGGTGAGAAAAGGGCTGTTCTGCCATGAATGAGGCATTGACCAGAGAACACACCATCAACCTTCATAAACACATCCGTGCGGCGGGTTTCAAGTAGCATGCTCTCGGACACTCCCAAAAGATCCAGAAATTTCTCAGGAAGGAGGTGAGAACTCCAGATGTGCACACTGACAACAAAGCTGTCTGGGCCAGAGGAATAAGGAAAGTCCCATACCATAAGCATGTGCGGCTGTCTGGAAACCGTAATGAAGACGAAGATTCACCCAACAAGCTCTTGGTACACTTGTTACCTATGTACCCATCACCCCTTTCATGAATCTACAGACAGTTAATGCGGATGAGAACCAACCAGGCTGTCAGATAAAGACAGAAAACCACAACCAGATAGTAATAATAGTAATGACCAAGCCCTGAGACTACAAGCCTAACACTTTGCCCTAACCTTTTGCGGCTCCGGCTCACCTTTGATGAACATGTTACCTCTGCAGAAGGCTCCCTGAGAGCAGCTACTAAACGTTTGTACCCCAGAGCCTGGCACCCACAGGCTCTCAGAAGGCCTACTGAATTAGGCTGGTGGGACTGTTTCGGTGCAAGCCCCACGCAGCCATTGAGAGGTGTTATTTTATGAGTGGGTAAAACAAGGGCCAGAGAAGCTAAAACCTGGAAGTCAGCTGAGCAATGTCTTCTTTGATGACATCTTTTGATATCCCAGGCCCAAACCCAGCTTGCCACTGTCCCCCACCGCAACCTCTGTTCCACTCAGACTGGTAACACAGATGTGCCCACATCACCCTCCAGGCACGGGGTGTCCTCCTCTCTGCCTGTGGAATTCCCAGGCACCCTCGTGAATAGCCCCTAGATAGGAAGCCAGTCCTATCTCCCAGCTCTTCTGGAATCTTCTGGACTCCTAAGAACACTGACAATCTCCACTACACACCTAAGCACTCACCTAGGCAGCAGCCTTCTGTCAGTGCTTGTGATTCCAAGCATCTCTGCTGTCCCTCTCCACATCAGAAATCCCCGAGGAGGGGACGCCTGGGTGGCTCAGTTGGTTGAGCGGCTGCCTTCGGCTCGGGTCATGATCCCAGCGTCCTGGGATCGAGTCCCATATCGGGCTCCTTGCTCCGCAGGGAGCCTGCTTCTCCGTCTGACTCTGCCTTCCACTCTGTCTGCCTGTGCTCGCTCTCGCTTGCTCTCTCTGACAAATAGATAAAAAAAAAATCTTAAAAAAAAAAAAAAAAAAAAAAAAAAAAAAAAACTCCCCGAGGAGCAGGACAGCCACGAAACCCCAGCTCTCCCTTCTCCCAGCTGAGCAGCGGCTTCACTCCTCTGCACCTTGGTTTTCCCCATCTCTTAAGTGGGAAGGACAACAAAACTTATTCCACAGAGCAGCCGGAAGAAGCAAGTATTAGCTGTGGATTCGCTCTGCACAAGCTACAGGTGCTGTTTCTTATACTCATCAGCTTTGTTTTATTTGTCTCCCTTCTCTCCGGTCAACCACCGGGAAATACTTTTCAAAGAATACTAACAACACTAAATGCCTTGAAAATCACGTTTACACTTTGTCACAACAGTACAGAATTTACATTAGAACCTCCTTCTATCCTCTAATTTAGCTGAACTGTGAAATCAGCTGGGCCTTGTCTGTTGACCAAATTGACAGTGTGGATGCTTCATTCTCTTCCTGGTTAAGTGTCTTGCCTAAGGGCTGGTGAATGGGAGGGGGGGTCTGTTCCTTCCCAGGCCATAGAAGGGCCAGGTCTGTTCCTTCCCAGAGATGGGAAGAGATGGGCCAGGTGTCCCCCATACCCTCTCCAGATACCACACTCAAAACTAACTTAACTCTTCTGTTGTTAACAGTGACAGCTGCAATTTACTGAGTCTTTACTATGTACCGGGCAACAGTCATCTTACTGAAGCTATACTACTCCCAATATGAATTTCTCTCCTTCTCTCTCAGCAAACTAAGGTTCAGAAAGGTCACACAATTTTCTAGGGTCAAACAGCCAAAAAATGGGTAAGGCAGAAATCAACTTGGGCCTTCTGATAGAAGTATCACACTCTTTCCACTCGCTGTGTATCCCTGTATCCATAATATTTGTGTATTTTTAAATGTCCTTTAACTTCTACCCATCATGAACTACCATGGCATTTCCAAAGTGTAGCATTTCCTACTGTAAAAGAGACAGAAAAGAAAATAAATCCCTTCAAGTTTACCAGTGCCCTCCAGCAGCTGGCTGGGATTCAACATCCAACTGAGAAATGAGGTTTTGGAAAAGAAAATGCACCTGAGGAAAGGAGATGAGGAAGAAAATCTAGATAGACACGATAGTCTGTAAAGGTGGGGAGAGACTCACCCCAAGCCCCATGTGCATCCTATCCTTTACCAAAAACTTTACACTACAAAGAAAAGAAAGGCTCCTAATGCCAGTTAGCCAACAGAAGAGGCCTCAATAATTTCCCATACCCCAGTAAAGGCTGAAGAGTAAGCAAGAAAGTCTTAAGTACATCAGGAAATAAACAAATTACTACTGCCTAAACCAGCCAGGCCCAGAAGGACACCAAAGGTCCCCACTCATAAAAGACGTTTTACCAGTCCTTCCACCAACCAGGAGGAAGCCAGTTTTAAAAGAAAGCAATCAGCATTCTCAGCTAATCAGCTGGCGAAAGTTACTGTCTTGAGTGAAAAGGCAAGTTGCTTTTTTAGTAAAGAAACCGCACACAGTGGGGCCATTCTGGTGTTCACTCACACAGCCTTGAGTTTTTCTTCACCCAGGATACCGATTGTCTCTGGTACCCTTTTTCCAGGTACCACATAGAATTAACAGGTACTACAGAGCAGCCACATAGAATTAACAGGTACTACAGAGCACCCCTCTCTCTACACTGTCACCAAGAGACTTCAGCTTTGGGCAAATTTAACACAGCAAGGAAGCAACAGTCAATGTGCAGAGACTAAGGAATATCAAAACTTTGGAACTTGAAGGGACCTGGCCCATCTCACCTCCAAACACCTCACTTAACAGGTAAAATGTCAAACCAGAAAGAGCAGTGACTTGCACAAGGTCATATAGGAAGAGTCACTGGCAAAGTCCCTCCTGGAGCCCGGGCTTCCTGACTCCCAGACCAGGGCTCTTATCATTAAATAACACAGCCTCCCGTCTTTCCCAGAGGCAGTGAAGGCATGCCATCCCCCTGGCAAGATAATCACCCTCCGGGAACCCTTCCCCCCATCCCAGTCCCTCCTACAGCCTAGCTGAGTTGCAGCTCTAATTAGCAAGTCTCAGAGCAGGGAGTATTCTCTGGGAGAGTGCCCGGTCTGAGGGCTGCTGGTACTGAAAAGAGGGACAAGGATGGAGGGAGAAGGGTGTGGGAGAACTGGGTTCTGGCGCCAGTGGCAGCAAAAGCGTCAGCCTGCATGAGGGCGCACTCGGTGGCATCTCGCAGACCGCGAGGAGGCCAGCGGACCCCAGCAGCCGGCACCACTTCCAGGAGGCCGGAGGGGCTGGGGCTGGGCCCGGATCCGGAGGAACGCGCGGAGCATCTCCGAGTCCAAGCTGGGCCTCGGGAACCCGCCTGGCACGGTGGCACCGGCGCCGTAAGCAGGCCCAGGTAGCCCGTGGGCAGAGGCCCGACGGCAAGGATGCCCGGGAGGCCCGTGGGGTGGCACCGGTGCCCGGCGAAGGCCCGCGCTCTTCACCAGCCCCGCCAGCCACCGCCGTCGCCCACCCAGACTGCCCACCCTTGCGCGGCCTTACCGAGGCACTGTCCCACAGGGGTGCTGAACGGGTTCCCCAGGAGGAACTCCATCTTGAGCGGACAACACGGCAGCGGCCCGGGCCCCCTGTCAGCCGCCCGGGTCCCCGCTGTCCCTTGTCGCGCTCCCGACCTGACTGACACTTGCCCCCGCCCCACCCTCCCGAACGCCGAAAGCCCGGCCCCTGACCCCACCCCCTGTCGCGTCCCCATTGGGCAGCGTCTGCTCAGCCCCTCTCCGATTGGCCCCTACACATCCCTCGTGAAGCCCCGCCCGCCCCACGGTGCCCGATTGGACGGAGAGGCGAGCTAGGTCACAGGAATCTCCGTCAGGCGCAGCGGCACCTTCCCTGGCCCGCCTCCGAACGAGACCCTCTGTGCTCTGATTCAGCTATATTTTGGTCAATCTAGCGAGTCCTTACTATTATTGGACAAGAGACGAGTCAATCATTCAAGTGGGGGGCGGGGAAGAGGCGGGGATACTCATATCCCTGCCCATACTAAGGGCTGATTGGAGAAACGTTTGTTTTTTCCACCGCTGGTTGGTTGTAGGACTATTTCCCTACCCAAGAACTGCTATCACGTGACTGTCAACTTTCACCCAGGATGTCTACCACGCGACTTCCCCTTAGCAACCGACTGACCACACTTGGTTCCCTTAGTAACCGGGCGAAGCGTCCTCTGCGTAGAAGCAGTCGGGTGGCTGGCTCTTGAGACGGTGAGACGTTGGAGCGGAGACGGTGGGAGGACTCGCAGGGGCAGACAGACCCTCGACTTAACGCTTTCCTCTGACCTTTTTCTCTGGGAGTCGGCCCGGCCCTCCTCGTCTGTGAAATGAGCGCACCGGTTCTCTGCTAGCCAGGTCACGGGCGGGCTGAGACACTGGGCTTTCAGGACTTCGGATCAGAAAGATTGATAAGGACGCATTTCCTCGGAGAGCAGGCCCCGAAGAGGTCTTTTTTAGGGGCTCCATCCCCCGACCTCCTGGCCTCATCCCTGTTATCGAAACAGAGGTCCCGGGTCCACCAATAAGTTCTCCCGAGTATTTAACCCTCATATCCGACCTCTTAGCGGTGATAAAATGTATCTGTGTTCTTCACCTGGTGCTGTATCGAGTAAGGCTCCATTCCTCTCTCTTCTCGGTAGCTCCTTGTACGACTTGGGACAATTTCCTTCTCCTTCCGGGCCTCAGTTTCCTCATCTGGGAAATGAGGGAATTAGGACTCTTTTCTCCAGTGGTTTCCAGAGCCGACATGCAATTAAGAAATGAGTGTGCACTTAGTACCCCGGAAGCACTCCGTTAATTGTTGATTTTCCTTCAGTAATCCATGGCCAGTATGGGTATGTTTTTCAGATTCCATCGATCCCATGTTCCTGGTCTTGTTTCTCGGTGAGGAGGCTGCTCCATTGGCAGTGTTGTAGGACTTTTGGCTGCTTTCCCCATCTCCCACCTCTGGTCTTCACCACCAATACTGGTGTCAAACAAGTCAACAGGAACCCAAGTTGGGTGGTAAAATGTTGATAAAAGCCTCTTTAGGAGAGGAGTGGTCGGACCTTGGCCCTGACCCAGAACAGCTGAGAAACCTTGTGCATTGTGACCGTAAAAATCTACAGCGCCCTGGGTACAGCTGAGTCATGATTAAGAAAATGGACTCTGGAGTCATGGTCCCCTGCCTCTGCTGTATGCCATATAGACGTATTAACTTAGGCATCTTACTTAACCTTTCAACCTAGCTTCCGTTTTTGTGATTATTTTTTTAAGATTTTATTTATTTATTTGAGAGATGGAGATCACAAGTAGGCAGAGAAGCAGGCAGAGAGAGAGGAGGAAGCAGGCTCCTTGCTGAACAGAGAGCCCAACGCTGGGCTCGATCCCAAGACCCCAGGATCATGACCTGAGCCGAAGGCAGAGGCCTTAACCCACTGAGTCAACCAGGCACCCCTTGTGTTTGTATTTTTTTTAAGTCTGGGAACTGCAGATGATTAGTCCTACATATAAGTGAAGTTCCTGGAGATCTCTCTCAGCCACATCTTATTAAGGCTCTTGCCCATCTCAGTACGACAGCCAGAGTGAACCTCTTAAAACCCAAAGCTGACCATGTCCCTGCTCTCATTAAGCCCCAGGAGCTTCCTAGGGATCCTAGAATAATAAACTCCTGTAGGGCCCTCCAACCTTGCTTCAATTCAGCCCAAATGGAATATGGCTTGTTCTCTCCCACCCCCAGGCCCTTGGTGTGCCGTTCCCACTTCCCTCTTTCCTACTCCTCCTTCAGATCCCAGCCCTGTCTCCCCTGGCCAGGCCAGGTGCCCCTAATGTATGCTGTCCTCGTTCCCGACATCTACAAACTTGTCATGGTTTGTAATTAAATATTTGTATGATGATCTGATTCATGTCTGAAACAAGAGGGAAGGAGATCTGTTTTATTCACGGCATGTAGTAGCTATTCATGACACGTGTGTGGGCTGAGTAAATGATCTTAAACAAATGTAGGAGGGAAGAGTTATCCATTTTTACAGACAGGAAATCAGAGGCTTAGAAAGGTGAGGTTAGTTGCCAAAAGATGCACGCCCAGGTTCCAAATCCTGCCCTCCTGTGCTTAACAAAGAGTGTGCCTCACAACCCTTCCACACTGAGTAGTGATTGTGGGCTTGACAGGAAAGCAAGCTTGATCCGTCCCAGGTGCCAGACCTAGAAGAAGTAGGAGTGACGAGAAGTCAGTTATGGTTCTGAAATCAGAATTAAGAGACATTTCCCAAAGTACAGCACTTTTCTTTGAGAAAGCACAAACTTTTCACAGGTAACATCTGCCAAACACTGCACGTGAAAATTTCCCCAAAGGCAAATCGGTGTCAGGTTTTGGGAAATCTTAGAAATCTTAGAAAAAAACAGAGCGGGAGATGGAAAGAGGGGGAGAGGACTGGAAACATCTTTGGGAGTTGACTCATTCACTCTAAGGATTTGGAGTCAGCGTTGAGAGACTGGAGAGAGTGGGAAGACGGAAGATGCAGGTAGAGAAGCAGCATGGCGGTGGTAAAGCTTGGGGGTGGGAGAGGGGCTAGGGGAGGCTGGCTCCTTGGGCACTGGGGACAGAAAGAGAGGACACACGACAGTTAAATGCCTAGGGACATTTGATCACAGACAGCCCAGAAATGGCAGATGCATATTTATATAAGCTGCATTCAATTGGATGGTGGGGAGGGCAGAGGAAGGCAGTGGCAGTCTCTAAGACCAGGTGGCAGGATTGCCAGGCCCACCCCCATCTGCGGTGGACACCATTACCCCAACACCAGGAGTCTCTCCACCAGCGCTCATTAGAGTAGTACAGGGGCTGCCCAGCAACGAGAAAGAGGCCTGGGTGTCGGGGACCAAGAGGGCAAAGGTAGATGGTGAAGCCAGCAGGGAGGTGAGAAGCAGGGGTGGGAAGTGGAAGGGAGGACTGAGTTTCCAGAAGGTTCAGGAGGCAGAATCTGGGAGCTTCCCATAGCATGCGCCTTCCCAGAAATGTCCAACCCTTCTGGATGTTCTTACTCTTAGGTTGGTAAGGACGAGAATGAGGTCACGGTGCCCAGGCTTCCCAGGGCTGTGGCTCTGTCCAGCCAGGAACAGTAGCCCAAGGTCAGTTTGTGACTCCCTAACTCCACAGATCCCCCATTTGCCTCCAGGATTTCAGCCAGATCCTTTGGCGCATTTGTAGCAGAAACCTACTGGACTCAGTTTAAGTAAAATAAGATTTAATGTAAGAAGTCAGGAAACTCTCACAGGGCCTGGAATTAGGATCATTAGGGGCAGGAAAGTCAGCAAAGACTGTATCAGTCTTCTGTCTCTTTGGTCTTATTTTCTGGTTCACCTAGGTTCCTACCTCTGTTTCTCTCTGTCCATCTGCTTCCTCCTCTTGTTCTCCCTGCTTAACACACCTCTGGCCAGCTGGCGACCCCCCAGGTCCCCCGCCCCCTAGTTCACACAGCCAGCTCTGATGTCACTTTCTTCCTGCTGCCCCAAGTTCACATTTCTTTCTTTTTTTGTTTTTTTAATTTTTTATTTCTTTTCAGCATAGCAGTATTCATTGTCCAAGTTCACATTTCTAATGGGAAGAATGGGAACAGCCAGTTTGGGTCAGTGTCTGCTGATCTCCATACAGTGGGCAGCTTGTGGGGAGATGGGGGCGTCTCAGAGAGAAGGGGAGCAGCTCTGCCTGGCAGGGGCTTCCAAGGATCCTGGTCAGCATTTGGTGGCAAGACACAGAACAAGGCTGGCTGAGGATAGCCAGAGACCGAAGATGGCCACAGCCACAAGGGCAGCCAAGCTCCAGGGTCCAAAGAGACCAGCGTGGGCACCAGTCTGCTGCATGGGGGTAGGGTCACAGCCGTGGTTGTGAGACCAAGGGATGCACCCCTGCAGGTGGGTGGCAGGCAGGAGAGGGCAGATGGTTGCTGGAAAAGGCCTGGAGCAGCCTTAGTGCAAAAGTACTGGCCCCTGGGTGGAGTGGGACGAGGAGTGGGACTGGGCAGCCCCAGACCTTCTGTGACTGTCACTGTGCTCCCCGATGCCTTAAAGAGACCCCAGCAGGACCCTGTCCTCAGACAAAGGGAGAAGCAGACCGTGGATGAGGAACGTGATGTCTTTTAGGGAAAATGCAGCGGCTGTACGACTCTGTGGAGCCGAGAGTGATGGATGAGGACATGCTCAAGCTGGCTGTCGGGGAACAAGGGCCGCAGGAGGAGGCCGGGCAGCTGGCCAGGCAGGAGGGCATCCTGTTCAAGGATGTCGTGTCGCTGCGGCTGGACTTCCAGAGTGCGTATCTGGGGCTGGGGTAGGGGCACCAGGCAGCCCAGCATCCCGCCCCAGGCTTCTCTGCCCTGGAATTCCACACAGAGTCTGTGATCACAGGACCCCCTTTCAGCATCTGGGTTAGAAGGTGCAGGGATGGCACAGAGTGTTTTAAAGCTTAATACGGCATGTTGTTAGCATTTGCCTATCCCCAACACTGCCGATTCTGAATAACAGGACAAGATATCAAATTCCCCCACTCCACATCTAAGTGAACCCAAAGGCCATAGCTGTTTCCATCAGACTGTCTCTAATGGGAAGGTTAGAGTCCATGTCTCAAGTGCTGGTTGGAAGAAGAAGATGGGGCAACAGGTGCATGGCACCTGGCTCACTAAAAGAGGCCAGTGAGTCAGGACAGAGCAGGTGCAAGATGGAGTGAGAAAGGTGGCCAGGGGCCAGCATGTCTTGGGCAGGTGGGTCCCAATGGAGTCCCCGGGCTGATTTGCAGGCCTGCTTCGTCCTGGGTTTCTCCACTGGCCTGCTGGGTTGGCTGGTAGATGACTGGTGGCTGGTAGATGGCTGGTAGATTCCCCAGTAGTCTGGGGAAGACTATGGGGACCCATCAGTGGGCAAGGCAGGCCCAGCCATGGCCCAAGCCTTGTGAAACCCACAGGCCTCCCCAGAGCGCGGCCTCCATGGAGGACCACCCAGAGCAGGGAGGGACCTTGGGCCTCAGTGACCCCAGTGGTCGGGGAGGGTTAAAGGGATTGCAGAAGGGCTGTCTCCAGAGGACCGTTAGCCACCTTTGGCTTACCCCCTCCCCTGTCTAAGGTTCATTCCACTGGTATTTATCAAATGCCTGTTATACTCCAGGTGCTGTTCTAGGCATTAGGGATTCAGCAGTGAATGAAAAGGATAAAAACCCTGTCCTCAAGGAACTGACATTCAGGTGATGGGAGAAATAAAGAAGGAAAATAATAGCGTATGCTAAAAATACATGCTATAGAGGAAAATCAAGGAGAGAAGAAAAGGGGTGAGGGGGGATGCCATGTTTTATTGAGTGTTCAAAAGCCTCATCAAGAAGGTGACAACTGAGCAAAAGCTAGAAGGAAGTGAGGGAAAGAGCCACTCAGAGATCCGGGGAAAGCATTCCAGGCAGAGAAAGCAGCCAGTGCAAAGGCCCTGAGACAGGCAGGCCCATATGGAGACCAGTCAGAGAGGTGGTGGGATCAGCTAGCATCAGCCTTGGGGGTCAAGAGACAGTGTTTGGCTTTTATGGTGAGTGAGATGAGAGCCCTGGGAGGGTCCTGAGCAGAGAAGGGACAGGATGGGACTTCGGTTTCCCTATGATCCCACAGACTGCAGGAGGGTAGAGTGGAGGGCCTCAGGGCTGGATCTGGGAGACTAGTGAGACAGTTGTGAACCAGGGAATAATGACGATGGGCTGAGACCAAGCCAGGCTTAGTGGAGGCAGATCCCGCATCTGTGTTGAAGATTAAATGGACTCTCTGGGCAATCCTGGTATGCTGGTACCTCACTTAGAGCTCTCAGATACCTCCTGGGTTTTGTTGTGTTGTTGTGGCTTTTCCACGTGAATTGCCGATGCCCTGGGAAAAGCTAGCAAGGCAGAGCACCCAGAGTATGGGAGCTGTGGGAAGTCAGCCACAGCCAAGAACTGTCGGTCTACGACCAGGACCAGAAAGGCTCCTGGAATATCCATACCAGGATGGGAGGTATCTGAGAGCATAGGTGGAGATGGTGGCTGGTATCCTCCTGGGAAATCTGACCTCAGATTGCTGGGAGCAGACACCATTCTTGCTTGGCCCCAGGAACCTGGCAGACACAGGGCCTTGGGTCAGAGTAATGCTGTCCACCCACGCCCACCGAGACACGGCTTGGGGAGGGCAGCCAGGGGCATTGCCCAGCCTCCCCCAGGTCCTCACAACACCATGGTTAAACCCTGCCTCTCCGAATGAATATTGAAACCGCTGCCCCGAATGTGTGGTCAGTAAATGTACTTTTTTCTTTTACCCCTTTCACTTCTGTATTATTTCAGTGCTTTTCATAAGCATATTCTAATTTTTTAAGTTTTAGAAATCATTACAGAGGCAAAGAGAGAAAAAAGGGGGCAGATAAACAATGGGGGTGTTGAGGCTTCTAGGAAAAACTGGGAATAAATTTAGGCATCTAGAAGTTTACGTAACGTAGTGTTTGTACTTAAGGCTAATTCAGAACGCCTCTGGCTGTCAGTATCAGAAGCTGAACTCGGCCTGGCTTGAGGAGCAAAAGGCACGAGTTGGCAGTGTCCCTCTGAAGCTGGTCTTTAGGGACCAGAGGTCAGGTGTTTCAGTGACATCAGGATCCCACCTATCTGCTGTATGGGTGATTTCTCCCATTCCCCATGTAGGGACATTTGGGGTCCCCCCGTCTTTCTGCCTCTTGTGTGCCTATAGGTCTTTCTTTGGGCAGTGTACACAAATGTGTCTTTACAGACAGATTCCAAATAGAGAAATTTTGCAGGGTCAAAGGGCACAGATGTTACATATTTCAGGAAACTTGGCCAAACTGCCCTTCAAAATGAACTAGTTGGCTGAACTAGTTGGCTGCCACCCTCACCAACAGCGCACAAGGGGTGCGTGGTACAGGCAGTCTCCCCGCAGCCTTGATTCTATTTGTCACACTGTGGGAGGCAGGGCACTGTGTGCCAAGGTGTTAGAGCCTCCTGGGCAACACCCCAGCTGGGCACTAGAGGCAGCGTGACTGGGTCCCATGGCCCGGGCAAGTCCATCCAACCTTCCCAAGGTCCCCCCTACACTTCCCCCTACCCTCTAGGTCTTTCGGTCCCCAGGGGTAACCCTGATCACTGCCCTCTGTGCACGAAGAGAGACTCCTGGGTTGTATGGTTAGCATCGGCATTAGCATTAGCAGTGCTAGCAGGCTGGCACTGAAATCTACCCTCACTGGAGGCTGGAAACAGCCAAGGCACCTTCTCCAATTGTTTCAGACATCCTCCGCATAGACAGCCTCTGGCAGTTTGAGAACTTGAGGAAGCTACAGCTGGACAACAACATCATTGAGAAGATCGAGGGCCTGGAGCATCTCGTACACCTGGTCTGGCTGGGTAAGGACCCCTCCTGCCCATGCTAATCCAAGGTGACTGCCCGGCCAAGGTTATTGCCTCACCAGTGATTTTCCTCTGGCCACCAAGCATCAGCCGGGTACAGTAGAAGGTCTGTCTACTGGGAACAAGAAAGCTACTCTTTTTAAAAGCCTGAGGCCTTGGCTGGGCAGAGCCAGCAAAGATGTGCTTGGACATGCCAAGCCAGAATATTCTGACCCACCATCCCAACTGGGAGAGGGTCAGGGGAGCAGCCTTGGACTCCCCCTAGTTATTCTAGATTCAGTGGGCCCTGGCAGCCAGGGCACCTAGAGCAAACCAGAAACAATTATGGGCCAACCGAGGTCACTGGGATGAGTGGAGGCATCAGGCTCCCAGCCGAGCTCTCTCAGGCTGACTCTAGAGCTCGAGCCCACATGGCTAACACCTCACGGGGGGTTTGTTTTGTTTTAAAATTTTATTTACTTATTTGACAGACAGAGATCATAAGTAGGCAGAGAGGCAGGTAGAAAGTGGTGGCGGGGGGTGGGGGGTGGGGAAGCAGGGTCCCTGCTGAGCAGAGCGCCCGATGTGGGGCTTGATCCCAGGACTCTGAGATCATGACCTGAGCTGAAGGCAGAGGCTTAACCCACTGAGCCACCCAGGCACCCTGGCCTCACAGGGTTTTGATGAACAAGGAGAGGGGGCTGATTGGGAAGCTCTTTACACTGTGGGCTGATGTTGCCCTCACAGCAATCCTACCAGGGGTTGTTAAAATCCTGATGTGCAGAAGAAGAGGTGACGCTCTGCGAGACCGAGGCACTTGCCCTCCAGCAGAGGGGGCATGCAAGCCCGCATGTGCCTGACCTCAGAGCCCGCGCTCCCCCTGTCAGGCTGCTCCCCATCATTGGCAACTCTGGATTTGCCTAAAGACTCTTAGCTATGGTGGTTCTGACAGTCCCCAGCTCACAGCAGCCCCACAGACAGGATCATGTTGTCACATTTGCAGCTGCAGACGCTGGGAGGCTACAGGCAGCAGAGGTGGCCCATAGCCGGGTCTTTTGCCCCAGGTGAGCCCTGCTGGTACCCTAGCACCCATCAATGCCAAGTCTGGGCATGGCGGTCCACCTGCATTGCCAAGAGTCCTTGTCTCTATAGGAGATGAAGGGGAGAAGGTGCTGGGTCAGTGCAGACCCTGAGCCATGCCCCCTCTGGAAGGCCTGCCAGCTTCCGGGTGTCTCAACGGCAGGCTTTTAGGTGAGAGCTTCTAGATCCAGCTGCCATCAAACCAGTGCCACAGGTCCCCATGAGACACTCCTGGGATACCCAGGCTTCCATGGGCGTGAGAGGGCAGAGGGGAAATTTCTGGTAAAATGTCAGGTTATCCTCCTCAAAGAGTCAGAAGCTGGCCTTTGTCTGGCCATAGCCCCAGTCACCCAGGGACCGCATGACAACCAGGAAGACCTGGGCCCTGGGGTGCAGGGGAGTGGGGAGATGGTGTCCCCAGGGTTCGGCAGCCCCCACCTCATGCCTGCTGGTGGCCCACCGCGTCAGCTGTCCCAGGGCTGAGGCTTCCTGGAACCAGCTAGCATGGGCCCTCCAAAGCTGAGTATGCACATCTTGTCCCAAAGAGATGTTGGGACAGCGGGCTGCTAGCTTGAAATCAGACACGATGGGGGGGATATACACCACAGATATGGGCAAGCACTGCATTTCACGGCCTCCCTCCCCCTTTCTCCAGCCTCCTTGTCAAACACAGCACACAGCCAGTTCCCATGCAGTTCTGAAGAACAGAAAACTGGCTACGTGGTGGGAAAGGGAGTGGGTGGCCTTGGCATATGGCAGATCCCAGTTCAGTGCCATCTCTGGCCACATACTGCTTTCACACCAGTTCGTGCTAGAGAGGGCCTAGTGTCTCCTTTGGGGCTCGGAGTGGGGGCAGTGAGGGATAGAGAATCTCCAGCAGACTCCGCTGAGCACAGAGCCTGATGCAGGGCTCGATCTACAACCCAAGGTCATGACCTGAGCCAAAACCATTAGCCTGAGGCTGAACCGACTGCTTCACCGACTGTGCCAGCCAGGCACCCCAGGTGGCATTATTCGTAAAATGCCCATAGCAGTGAGGGAAGGAGGCCCTCCCAGCAGACTCCTTCCACTCCAAGATGCACCATTTTGGACCTGCCATTCGTCATTTCCATCCTGGAACAAGCCCAGAGCACAGACAGGAGCCTTTGCCCTCATGTACCCAGGCAGGAAGACAAGTGGCAGGATGGGAGAAGGCAGTAATAGTTTGAGACCACAGGAAAGAATCCAGGCACAGCTTCTAGAAAACCGTAAGCTGTCACACAGTGAGTCTGTGATTGGCCTGTTGCCTTCGTGCTGTCCCCCAGAGTGTGAGTAGCTCTGACGTGTTGGTTTCAAGACAGTCCACCCACTGGGCCCTCACAGCCCTCTTCCTTCCAGACCTGTCCTTCAACAACATCGAGGCCATCGAGGGGCTGGACACGCTGGTAAACCTGGAGGACCTGAGCCTGTTCAACAACCGGATCACCAAGATTGACTCCCTGGACGCCCTGGTCAAGCTGCAGGTGCTGTCACTGGGCAACAACCAGATCGGTAACATGATGAATGTGAGTTCTCGGCCTGGGACTGCAGCTGCCGCCCTTGCTGCTCCTGCTGACCTTCCAGCCTGGGGCAGGGGACAGGGCTGGGCTCTCTAGAGCATCTGAGCAACTGGGGATGGGGGAGGGGGATCTATGGCCAGGGGAAATGTAGACTTAGCCTTCTAGATCACCCCCTTCTAGAAAAGCCAGAAATCCAGACTCTGCCACCAGACATTGGATCATGTTTAAACACCAAGTTTAACCCACACTTAGCCCACTGGTGGAGGCCAGGTCGCACCTCTCTCCCTCTTCCCCTGAGCCCCACACTCTTTTTTTTTTTTTTTTTTTTAAATTTATTTGACAGAGATCACAAGTAGACAGAGAGGCAGGCAGAGAGAGAGAGAAAAGGAACAGGCTCCCTGCTGAGCAGAGAGCCTGATGCGGGGCTCAATCCCAGGACCCTGGGATCATGACCCAAGCCGAAGGCAGAGGCTTTAACCCACTGAGCTACCCAGGTGCCCCTCTACACTCTCTTATTAAACATTTCCTGAGATGAGGATCTATTTGGATATGGGGTCTTGGGCCTGAGCTCAAGGGTACAGAGATAAACAAGGTCTGGTCCCTTTGGGGGAGCCCAGCACACATCCACATAATCAAGACACGAGGTGACAAGAAGCCAGCATCAGCCTGGGGCATTGGCGATATGGGGGAAGGCAAGGTGACCCCACTGCACGCCCCCAGAACAGGTGAGCCGGGGCTGGGCCACATTCTCCTCCGCTCTCGGAGACCTCTGGGTCCCTTGACTGGTATGTTCCCTCATATTCCATGTATATATTCTTATAACACTTACCCCCAAATGGTAATGATTTTATTTGCTCTCTAAACCATTCCGTTTCCCTGCCCCTTGAAAGTAAGCCCTTGGTACAAGGGAAGGGACGGCGTGAGCTTTGTTCCCACCGTGTCCCCAAGGCCTAGCGCATGCCTGAGGCCTGTTAGGAGCTTAATAGAGTTTGTGGAACAAATAAACACAGGACTGAGAGAAATTCCTTCCAAAAAGCATGCTAGGTTTATTCTTTTGCATAGTACAGCATCTGGTCGTTCAGAAGATCCTGCCAAGGGAAACACTGGCTATGTTGTTGACTTTCCCTGCCTTACTAAAATAAAATATGGGAAGAATAAATGGCAGGTGGCAAGTGTCCCTCTGTTATCCACTTAATCCAAGGTTACTAGAAACGGGATTCCATTTATTTTAACGATCTGGCCCTGGCACACGGTTTATAAGGGAAAAGGCACGCCTACCCTGAGCAAACAGTAGTAACCACCACCATTTACAGAGTGGGTGAGAGGCCACTCCAGGGGCTATTTCTGGAGCTCATTTCCTTTGGTCCCTCCATACCTGTGACACACAGAACACATCCTTGTACCCATATTACAGATGAGGAAACGGAGGCTCACAGCCACAAGGCAACTTGCCCAAGGTCCCACAGCCAGTCTTTGAACCCAGGTCTGCTGATCCAGACAGCTGTCCAGCCTGGAACCCCCAGCCTGCTCCTTGCTTGTCTCTCCACCCACCACCGACAGTGTCATGGCCAGGCTGCGGACTCAGGCAGAGAGCCGAGGGGAGAGGCTGGCGGGGCTGGTTTCCATTTTGCGGCCGCCGGGAAAATGGGTTGCTCTCCCTCCTTCTCCCCAGATCATCTACCTGCGGCGGTTCAAGGACCTGCGCTCGCTCAGCCTCTCTGGGAACCCCATCGCAGAGTCAGAGGATTACAAGATGTTCATCTGTGCCTACCTTCCTGACCTCGTGTACCTGGACTTCCGGCGCATCGATGACCACATGGCAAGTGTCTCCCTCGGGGTCTCCCAGCTCGAGCCCATGCCTAGGGGGCACTCAGGTGATGGGGAGCACCTGGGAGAGCCTAGCAGGAGCGGGGAGGAAGACCAGCCCACGGGTCTTAGGGCTGACCCTGCCCGGCCTGGGCCCCAGAGCAGAGCACAGCGCCTAGGTGAACGGGGCCACCTTCCAAGTGTGGGGCCCACTGTTTGCCAGAACCTTCTGGAAGATCCACAGAGATGGGGTGGGGTCAGAGAGCTGCCCGTCATCAGACCATGCCTTTCTCTTGTCCCATGACAGTACCAGAACCTGAGGCTTGAACTCTAAAACTCTCAAGTTTGGTGTTTTGTTTTTCATTTAGACAATAACTTGAAGGTCAGACTGGGGTCCAGTGCTTGCAATAGGCCAGAGAGCTGTTGGGGTGTGTTTCAAAGCTCATTGTAGGACCAGGGGACAGCCTAACATAGCATAGTTCCAAAGGCATTCTCTCCCCAGTCCCCAGAAGTTTCCATAAAGGGCAGACAGCCGAGTCTGGGCATTCCCACTGTGCAGCAAGGAAACAAAGGCTCCTTTCACAATTCTGAGACTTGGCTAGAAGCATCAAGATAAATAATAAGTCAGAGGGTATCAGAGCAGAGGTCTGCAAAGCAGGGACACCTGGAACTCCCATGTCACTTGACTGTCTGCCCTGAGGCCAGCTGCAACCAGCCCCGAGCCCCTGGCCTCTTGGTGCTGTAGGGCTTGGGCCCCAGAACAGCTGAGCCCAGACCTAGGCCATGCAGGAGAGGGGCCAGGACGTCTCTGGGTCTCCAGCTGGGGTGCTGGATGGCTGGCGTGCCGCTCCCCTCAGCGGGACTGTGGGAGGACAGAGGTCTAAGAGCAGGCTCTTGAGGTGCCTCTCTGCTCTGTGGAGCTCTCCTGGAGGGCTCCCCCTTTTTCATAGGCCTTCACTGGACCTTCCAGAAGGCCCTGGTTTCATAAGCCACTTTTCAGTTGAGGCCCTGGACTGTACCTGAAGGCAGGTCCTCCACTCAATGCGGGGGAACAGAGGACAGTCCCCACAAAGCACACAGTATGGGCAGGAGCTGTGAGCTTGTGCTGCTTTGTGGGTGGGTGGGGGGAGTGGGGCCATGTTGGGGTTTTGGACTAATCCAGGCAAAGGTGGAGGCCTGTGGGGAACCCTGAGCATTTTCAGCAGAATTCCTGATGTAGTCAGCAGTTCAGGGATCCAGTGACTGGTGTGGAGAATGGGGGCCGGAGAGATGTGGGACAGGGGGAAGGGAAGCAGAAAGGCAGAGGGCAGGGCTGGGGAAATGGAAAGGAGAAGAGGGGTCAGATACTAGAGAATTTTAAAAATCTAAATTTCCTTATTAAAGTATCAATACATAAGAAAACAATATAAACATGCAACTCAATGAATAACATTTTTAAAAAAAGATTTTATTTATTTGAGAGAGAGCGAGAAAGTGCACACATGATGGTGGGGGTGGGGAGAGGCAGAGGCGAAGCAGACTCCCTGGTGAGAGGGGAGCCTGTGCTATGTTGGGCTCAACCCCAGGACCCTGGGATTATGACCTGAGCTGAAGGCAGACGCTTAACTGACTGGGCCACCCAGGCGCCCCCAAATAGCAGATCTTTAGAAGGATTTCAGCTCTGCAATATAAGCCCTTTGCAGCCAAGGCCCAAATTACGGCACAAAACTACAATGATCCCTATACTGACCTGGTGTTCAGGAGTGAGAGATGGCGGCAGGTGGGGCCTTGCAGGCCACGGCAGGAGCATGTCATCACCCTATGCCCAAGAGGAAGGCCTACCAGGGAAGCAGGGGACTGACTGACAAGATGGGGTTTGCATTGCACAGAATGGCTCTGGCTCTCTGGGGGGACTTTGCAGACTAGGTGCTCAGGGGAGGCCGGCAAGGAGGCTAAGGCAGGGGTCCTGGCCAGAGAAGATGGGGAGACGTGATCAGGAGCTAGTAGGGACAGGCCCGGGTGCAGCCAGGGTCTGATGGGCAGGGAAGGGTCCAGGAGGTCTCCTGGGTCTCTGGCTGGGGTGCTGGATGCTTGGGGGCTGCCCACCCCGTGGGACCATGGGAGGATAGAGGTCCATCTTGGACATGGTGAGTCAGCAGTGCTCTTGGGGCAGCCGGAGCAGAGAAGGCTTCAGAAGCTCCATCTGGCTCTCAGAGGTAGGATCTGGGCTGAAGGTAAAGAGCAGAGTGTCATTTGAGGAAGGAACAATCAGACGTGCTTGTGCTTCGTGCCTTAGTGCTGGTGAGATCACCTGGGATGTGTAGAGTAAGCCAAGGGGGAGGACTGAGCCCTAGGACCAGCAGTCCCTGGTGGCTACAGGGGGATGAGCAGGAGGGGTAGGAGGAGAGCCAAGAGGGCAAGACACAGAGGCCCTTGTCCCCAGGCCTATGACTTGGGTAACTCATTTGACCTCTCTCCCCCATGGTGAATCCCAGAGCCAGAACACTCCCTATGGAGAGCCGGGGGCACATGTCACTGTGGCCTGTGGCCCCTGCCCCAGGACATGTCCCGCAGATCCTCTGTCTGCCTGTGCTGCTTTCCCCCATCTTCCGGGTCCTTCCCTAATTTCCCTTAACCTCAGAATACTTGGAAAAGGCCTTGAAGAAGGAAGCCATTCTTGCGCACACAGTCTTACTGGGGGCTGTCCACACCCCAGCCATGCCAGAGGGGCTGCAGGATGGCAGAGGCCGGCGTGGCCGGGAGGGCCTGAACATGCCCCGGGAACAGTGCTGCTCCCCGTTCCCCCCTCAGAAAGAGCTGGCAGAGAGCAAGCACCAGTATAGCATCGACGAGCTGAAGCACCGAGAGAACCTGATTCAGGCCCGGCTGGATGATGAGCTAGCCTGGCAGGTGGAGCTGGAGAAGCACAAGGTACTCTGCTGGGGGAGGGGGGACTGCCACCTGCCTCCTGTCTCCTGCCTCCCTCTGCCCTGGCTCCAGGATGCTGGCCACGGCTCATGGGCCTGATGTGATGAACGTCTGCAGGGTCCAGGCCCCGGAAACTTGTCTTGACAGAGAACGTATGCCGGGCTGCCTCTCCTCGCTCCCATGGAGAGTGTCTGTCATCCACAGGCCAGCGCCCTGTCCCCACCTTGCTCTGCTTGCCACCTGCCCCTGGAGCCAGCTCCAGCTCGACCTGGACTCCACCTGCCTCATCTCCTCACTGGCGGCCCGGGTTCCAGCCTGAGGGCTGGGGAAAGGAGCTGATAGACCAGTTCCTTTTCTTAAACCCATTGGGTAGTTCCCTGGCAGCCAGGAAGGTTTGAGTCCTTCCTCAGCACAGCCCCAGGCCCGTTCCTCCAGCCATACTGAGCCACGTGCCACCTTCAGTTGATGCCTCAGGACCTTTGCACGTGCTAGCCTCTGGCCCAGCATGCCCTTCCCTGCCTTCTTTGATGGCTGAAGCCCCAGAGGAGCATCCCCTCCTCCACTCTCCACACTGTGTCCAGTGACCCTGGTGACCAGGGCGGGGCCTGGCCCACTAAGCCCTCGCCAGGGCCTGTGAGATGAGTTTGAGTCCTCCAAGCCCTCTGTTTCTGACCATAGGCCGCGTTCGTCGAGCACCTGAATGGCTCCTTCCTGTTTGACAGCATGTACACCGAGGACGTAGAAGGCAACAAGCTGGCCTACCTGCCTGGCGTTGGCGAGCTCCTGCAGGGATATCCTTCCAAGTTCATGGCCGCCGCCTCTGACAGAACCTGGGCCCCACACCGCCAAGGGGCAGGTCCCCTTCTGCTCAGCCTGGGGGAAGGGCTGTCTAGATTTCAGGGGACACACTGAGTCTCTGACTGGCATGGCACAGGGTCTGCTGTGCTCCGCAAGCCAGGTTGTCCAAGAGGGAAAATTGAAGAGTGTGTCTGTGGCACTAAGCCACAGGACCTGTTTTTAGTTGCTTCTGCTGTGTGCTTTGCATACCAAGTTTATAATTTCCCAGCTGCCCACTGGATGGGTCCTGTGATGAATCCCATTTTATAGTCGGGAAAGCTAGACTTGGAAAGGGTGATTTGTCCAAGGTCATGCAGTTAGAAGCTGGGATTCAAGCCCTTGTCAATGGGGCTAAGAGCCTGCATCATTTCCATGCACACAAGTGTGTGTGGAGCCCAGAGAATGTGACTGGCACTTGTCATCATGGCTACGGGCAAGATAATGGCACCATCCCTGGGTAGAAAGAAACTCTCTCTTAAAAACCCAGCATTTTAGAAAGGGTGAGGCTAAGCAGAAGGTGACAGATGGTTTCCCAGCTGGGCTGTACCGTCCATCAGCTAGGTGAGCTGGGCCAGCTGGGCTCCCATCTGGGCTGTTGAGCCTGCCTGACCTCTGACCTCAAGGACTCCATGCTGCAGGTGAGGACGCTGAGGCCCGGGGCCAGGTGAAGCAGCTGGGCAGGGAGAAGCAGCAGCAGAGCTGGGCCTTGAACCTGGATCTCTCTGCTTCAAGCCTGTAGTTCCCTGACCTCTGCAGGCTCCCTCAGCCCGCCTGCAGCAGGTGAGCACAAAGACAGGCCTCCAACAAAGCTGCCCCCTGGAAAACACACCAGAAAACAGAGCTACACACCACTCAGCTCCCTGGCTGGGGCTGGCTCCCCCTGGGCTCCCGGCCCTTTGAGGTCCCCCTCTCTTCTGCTCTGTAGTTCCCCACCCCCCCATCCCATGGCCCCTGCTTCCTTTCCTGAGGCCAGTCCCATTCCTGAATCCTTCAGGTTGGAGCCCTAGCACCACGGTAGACTCCGAATGTCAACTCCCACCTCCGTGCCAGGAGCTACCACCACCTCCATCTTACACCCCGCCGGCAACCTTGCCCCCAAGACAGCCAGCCACTCTCCTTAGCAGCCACTCACCTATAAGGACAAATTCGTCATCATCTGCCTGAACATTTTTGAATATGGCCTGAAACAGCAGGAGAAGCGGAAATTGGAGCTTGACACCTTCAATGAGTGTGTCAAGGAGGCCATCCAGGAAAACCAGGAGCAGGGCAAACACAGGATTGCCGAGTTCGAGGAGAAGCACTTGCTGGTAGGCTCTGCCCTGCCCTGTCCTCCCCCTGCCTTCTGCTCCAGATGCTGACCCCACCCCTCGGCCTGGCCCCACTGCTGGGGATACACACCATCTACCTCTGACGACCCCTATGACCCATGGTCATTGTCCCCATTTGCCAGCAGTCACACAACTCAGTGGCAGAGGCAAGTTTGGCCTTCCACTGGCACCACCAGCCACAGCTCCATCAGCACGCCAGGGCTGAGCCCCGGGTGAGGCCTGTGGGCCTCCACCTAAAACACACCTGGGGTTCAAGGTAGAGTCCTCATTACTGTTAATAATGGTATTATTGTTGCCACTCCTGTTACAATGACAATACGACTGCTCTTTTGTTCATTCATTCATTTAGCAGACATTTTCTGAGCCCCATCCCAGTGCCTAGTCCTGGGAAGCTGGCCCCTTCTGGACATGGTTCCTGCCCTTAGCGAACTCCCAGCTAGCACAGGGTGCAGACCCAGGCCCTCCCCACTGTAGCAGGGAGCCAATAGGCTTGATCAGGCTGAGGCTCACAGGACAAAGAGAAATGGGCCGGGGATGGTGGAGGAAGGGCATCCCAGCTGAGGAAGCAGGCCCAGGTGTTTTGGACCTGCTGATCCCAGGCCACTTGGCCGAGCCCAAGCATTGGCCATGTGTGCTTGGTGGGACATGTTTCTTTTAGTCAGTATTGGAATTATTTTAGAGAGCGAGCCAGCACACACAAGTGTGTGTGGGGTGGAGGGGTGGAAGGAGAGGGAGGGAGAGAAGCTTAAGTAGTCTTCACGCCCACCAATACAGAGCCCCACGCTGGGTTCAATCTCACCACGCTGAGATCATAACCTGAGCAGAAGTCGAATCAGACACTTAACCAACTGAGCCACCCAGGCACCCCTAGTTAGCATTATTTTTATTTATTTATTTTTATTTTAGAAGATTTATTTATTTTCCTGAGAGAGTGTGTGTGCACAAACACAAGCAGGGGAGCAGCAGGCAGAGGGAGAGGGACAAGCAGACTCCCCTCTGAGCTGGGAGCCCAATGTGGGGCTTGATGTCAGGACCCCAGGATCATGACCCAAGCCAAAGGCAGCCGGTTAACCAACTGAACCACCCAGGCACCCCTAGTTAGCATTATTTTTAAAGACCAATTCTTGTTCTAAATCACAGATCTTCCCAAGTCTCTAAAAGTTATGGACATTCCTTTTCCTCTGAAAACTGTCCATGCAGTGATGCCTGGGTGGCTCAGTTGGTTAAGCGGCTGCCTTTGGCTCAGGTCAGGATATGTCCGGGGATGGAGCCCTGCATCAGGCTCCCTGCTCAATGGGGAGTCTGCTTCTCCCTTTTCCTCTGCCCTCTCATGCTCTCTCTTGCTCACTCTCTCTCTCTAAATATGTTTTTAAAAAATTATTAAAGGGGCGCCTGGGTGGCTCAGTGGGTTAAGCCTCTGCCTTCAGCTCAAGTCATGATCTTAGGGTCCTGGGATCAAGCCCCACATCAGGCTCCCTGCTCACCAGGAAGCCTGCTTCCTCCTCTCTCTCTCTCTCTCTCTGCCTGCCCCTCTGCCTACTTGTGATCTCTGTCTGTCAAATAAATAAAACCTTTTAAAAAATTATTTAAAAAAAATTGTCCCCGCACACCAAGTCTGTGAGCACTTGCCTGCAACATCAGGGGCTTGAAGGAACCCAGGGAGCCACTCCTGGTTGGGAACTCTTAAAGTCAAGCAAAACCCCCTGATAAGGTACGTTCAGACATAAGGGGGCTGGCGATGGGCTCCTGAATGCTTGCCTGCCCTCCTCACCTCCTTGCTCTACCGTCCATGTTCTTATATGGTTGGCCTCGCCAATAACCTCACATTCCATGTGATTTAAGCCTCGAGACCCTCCTCCTCAGTGTATGGGGAGAGTGTTACTGCGTTCAACCCCAAGTACAAGCCTGGCAGCAGAGGAACACATTTGGCTCACGTGTGTGTTTTGTTTGGCCTGCAGAGGGTTTTAAAACGTTTTGAACATTCTGCTGACATTCCAAACGGGAAGATTTCACAGAAAAATTGTGGTTGCCAGCTTCTCTGGAGACAGTTGTCAGCAGGGCCTCAGTGGCTGTTGTCCCCTCTGGACAAGCCACATTTCCAGGCCCCCCTGTCCCTGTCCTGCATATCCTCCCTGACATTTCTCTGGTTCCCGAAGCCACTGGATTTGGGAGGTCTGGATGCCAGCCAGCTGGCTCCTCCGGAAGCCCAGGCCTGGGCCGCCCTCTCCTGTGGAAGACGACATGGGCCAGGCTACTTTCAGTGCTCCTGCTGGCGCCAAGCCTGACTCCCTGGTGTCCAGGGTGGAGGTCTTCCGAGCACGCCAGCTCCCCCTGCTTCTAAGGCACGGGTCCCCACGGCCCCCATCATGGCAACACCAGCAAAGTCCGCCTGGGATGGGCAAACTACCTTTAGCACTCCTTTCCTAGAACCGAGAGCAGTGGTGTCATGCAGCCGGCACACCAGACTCTGCAGGGACGCGGCAAGGGGCAGATGTCCCCACCCAGCAATGGGATTTTCCCAAGCTCCCCAGGTTCCTCCCATGTTCAGCCCAAGCTGAGCCCCCTTGCTAGCTTAGAAGCTCACAGGACTCCATGAGCCTGAGACCCCGGCCTGGGAGTTTCCTCACAGGACCTCTCTGAGCTTGTTCTGTCCTCCCTTCACCCACCCCCCCACAAGCCCAGAGCTCTCCCAGTGCCCAGTGGGGCACAGCTTGGGGTCAGCGGGCAGGTGGACAGAGTGCTCATGTGGCCCCCTCGCTGGTGACCCTCTGCTAGCCCCCATATCCTCATTAGAGAAATAGGGGTAACTGCCTCCTGGAACTATGGTGGGGAGACCAGCGGAGAGTCAGGGCGGAACTGTGACCAGCACTCAGGGCAGTCGAGAGTCAGGACACATAGGACATTCGCAGTTCGTACGGGCGCAGAATGACTACTGTAGACGGGCAAGTGCCGGCGTTGGCCTCCAGTTGCTGTGTGCGCATGCGTGCGTGTGCGTCCGTGCACCATGCAGAATGAAAGTGTAGCATGCGCTGTGTTCTGCACTTTATGCACTGTTCTGCCTCTTAGAGATCCTTCCAAAACTTGAGTTGTTTCCTTTTTTTTAGTAGTTATAAAATCTCTCATTGCATGGTTGAGCCGTGATTAAGCCAGCCCTATTGACGGACAGTTAATTTTTTTCCGATCTTTTCCCGCCAGTGTCGCAGTGGGTAAATCGGTGCAGGTTTCATCTGTAGGACGAGGTCCTGGAAGTAGAACTGTGCGTGGCTACCTCTGCTGGTTTTGGCTCAGGTGCGCTCCACGGAAGCTGTAGGAAGCCTGCCTGCTCCTTGTCAGACCAGTGTCCCCAGGCTTCTTGTCTTTGCCAATCTGGCACACTTGGGGTGTGTTTTTTTCTCTTAAGTGAGGGTAAACATTGCATGTTTCATAACCATTTGTACTTCTTATTCTGTGAACTCTTTGTTCTTACAATATGTCCTAACTCATTTTTTTCTATTTTGTTTTTTGTCTATATCTCCCTTTAAAAAAAAAAAATCATTACTTTATAGGAGCTCTTTATAGACTGAGAAGTTAGCCCTGGGTCAGTGCAATGACTTGCAAATATATTTCCCACTTTGTGGTTCTTCTTGTCATTTTTCTGTCTGTGGTGCTTTTGCCATTCAGAATTTCCTTTTAAAAAAAAATATTTTATTTATTTATTTGACAGAAAGAGATCACAAGTAGGCACAGAGAGGGGCGGGGGAAGCAGGCTCCCCGCTGAGCAGAGAGCCTGATGTGGGGATCGATCCCAGGACCCTGATATCATTACCTGAGCCGAAGGCAGAGGCTTAACCCACTGTGGCACCCCTGCCATTCAGAATTTCTAAAATGTTCATGTAGTATAACATATCAAGTTTGTTTTTTTGGTTATACTTAAAAGGGACTTTTCCACTCTGAAATTATTTATAAAAACACACCCATGTTTCCTTCTAGGACTTTTATGGCTTTTCTTTATACATTTAGATCTTCACTCTGAGGGCAATTTGTTTTTATGTAAGTTTCAGGGTAGGGATTGAATCTGATTTTTCTCCATACAGGGTAGCCATTATTATAAATATCATTCATCACATTGAATTGTGCCAAGTTCCTCTTTCTTCCTTTCCAACTAATACTATATAGCAACAGAAACAAGTTGACGATGCATCTGGTGGCCAAGTCCCCAGGACGTTTGTTAGTGATTGAAACCCAGGGTGCTTTCCAGCCTGTGAGCATTCTCTCATTCCAAACAGTCCAGCTCTGGGGTGCTCTGTGAGCCCAACTGGTTTCCTAAGGACTGGACCTTTTTCCAGTGTGTCTCCCTACCTCTGCCTGCTGTAGACCTTTTATTGGAGACTCTGTTCGCCAAGCCCCTGCTATGAGTCAAGAGCTCACATATACTACCTAATCGCCAGGACTTTGTGACACACACACTTCTCACCCCCTTTACATGAGGAAACCAAAGCTTCGAGAATGAAGGGTGCACACTCGAGGTCACACTTCTAATAAGTGACCCAGACAGGACTCAAGTTCAGGTTCACTTGATTCTGAAACCATTGCTCCTCTCACCTAGCCCAGCCATCTCTAGTGAAAACCAGAACTAATGTGGATTGAGCCCTCACTAACCAGTGCTAGCATCTGCTCTAACCACCTCCAGGCAAAGGGAGTTTAAGTAGCTTCCACAAGCCCACGAAGCTGACAAGTGACTCGCTGACACTTGAACTCGGACAGTCCAAACCCAGGGTCTAAGTTCTTAGCCACAAAGCCAACCGTTGCCTGTCATTAACTAATTACACGGGGTCATGGATTCCTAAAGCACAGGCTTTTGTTTCTAGAGTCTAAATGCCATTCGAGAGGAGTCCGACCTGACCAATATCGAGGTGAGGATAGTGGAATATGGCGAGGACATCACAGAGCTGTTCAACGTGCTCATGACGCTGGAGATGCAGTTGGTAGAGCAGCTGGAGGTGAGGCCGGGCCCCCGGGAAACAGAACACAGTAATTCAGCTGCAAAACGGCACTCGAGCCAGAGCCTTCCTGGGGCCTTCCTTTGCTGGAAACGCCCGTGTGACTGAGTACGGCTGACTAAAGCCTTCTTCGCTCATCAGGCCTGTGTTTGCTTTAATATATTTCAGTCATTCAGAGCGTAAGTGATTCTTGTGCCGCATGAGAGGTTAGCTCATTCCTCAGGAATGTACCCTTATCCTGGAAGAATCCAGAGCCTCAGCGGGGAGAGGGTTTTTTTTTATTAGACCCAAGCAGCTGTCTGGGTGCTTGAAAAACAAAGTGCCCCCCCAGCCCCTGCGCTAGGACGGAACAAAGCCTCCTCCGCATTGCGGCCTGCGTTTGCTGCATTTCAGGGTTGGGCGATGAGCCTGCAATTCAATACTAAGTTGGGGAAGCCCAGAGCACCGCTCGCTAGAATTTCTTACAGCCCTGGTGACTCGTGTGTTCACAAAGCAGGCGAGGCTGGGAGTCTGAAGGGCTGTGATGAATCGAACCTCATTGGAGGCTGCTGTGGCTGGGCCAAGAGATAGCGCCTAATCAATCCCTCACATGTCAAGTGACAGCTCAGACATGGATAGATCTCCCCGTCACAGCACATGGCAGATGCTGGCTTCCTGCTGGCGAAGGCTTGAGTGCAGCAGAAGGCCACTCAAGGAGCATTGGGGAGGCTCAGGCAGCGGCTCCCGACCTCTCCCTGAGGGGACAGCCCCTTTCTGACACCCAGAAGTTCCCCGGAACCTGTGCGTGCATGCTCTGGCATACTGGTATCACCAGCAGCCCGAAAGCTGTCAGGTGCACTCCTGCTTTTCAACGACTCAATGTTTATTCATTACGACCGTGTTTACACACGTTGCAAAAATGTGCAGCTCGGTCTGGAGACAGTCCTCAGACTCGGGTAGACTCCCGGTGCCCTCGGCACCCCTGCGGCCCCGGGGAGTCTGTAGTCGATCTGGGGCATGACCCGTCCTGGGGGGATGGTCACAGGAGAGCAGGCCTTACCAGCACATCTCCCATGGTTCTCTCACTCAAGTCCCATTTAGGCCCTGGGTTTCCAGCTCAGTGCTGGGATGCAGCAATGGGGGGGTGCATCGGGGGAAGGTAGAAGCCAGACACGCAGCTGTATGCTTCTGGTGAGAGGTCAGGGGTCACAGCCAGCATTAGTGAGGCACCTTGCAAGGCATTTCATGTGAAGTAACTCCTTTAAATTTCAACACAATTCCACAAGACAGGTATTACAAAGAAAACCCATTTCATAGATGAGGATGTTGAGGCCCCAGGAAGTTAGACACAGTGCTGGAGCTGGAATAGTGACCCAAGCAGCAGTCTGGCTCTTAGCGACTTTCTCCCCTGTTTCTCTGGAGGTGATGGACAGATGCCACCGAGAGGCCCAGAGGAAGGGGGTTAACTCCATGTGTGTATGTGAGGGTTGTGGGAGGGAAAGACCAGGATGAGCATTCCTGACAGAGGGACCAGCACGTGCAAAGACCTAAAGAAAGCTTTGCATTAAACTTTCAGGGGATGGTGAGTAAGCTGAAGTGGCTGGAGAGGAACACAGCTGTGAGAAAGAGGTCAGGAGAGGGGCCCAGTTTGTAGACCTCTACCTGGGAAGGTCAAGGTAGTTGGTCTTTACCCTGAAGGTCTGGGATTGGAGGAGTCACCTGCTAAGTTTTACAGATCAGCCTTTTGCTCTGATGCCAGGTCAGTCGAGTTCATGTCTAAATATTCATGTTAACTGTGTTCTCTGTCATTTCCAGGAGACCATAAACATGTTTGAAAGGAACATCATGGACTTGGTGGCACTCTTTATTGAAAATGTCCAGAGCCTATATCCTTTCCTTGATGACCCCCATGGGGAGGTGCTCCTGGCCCCCATCAGTGCTGCTCCTGCCTCCAGGGGAACCAGAGGAGGGGCACTTGCATTTTTTTTTTTTAAAGATTTTATTCATTTATTTCAGAGAGAGAGCAGGAGCAGGGTGAGGGAGGACCAGAGGGAGAAGAAGCATACTCCTCACTGAGCAGGGAACATGACACGGGGCTCTGTCCCAGGAATCATGGAATCATGACCTGAGTCACCCAAGCACGCTGGCGCTGGTATTTTTAATAAAAGGCAGAGAAGAGTACAGCTCTTTCATGAACTAAGCAAGATGCAAGTAAGTGTAGTCCCCTTCTAGGTGGCCACCTTTGGGTCACACCTATCCCCCCACCTCCACTGCCACCAGTGCCCTAAATAGGTTGTCAGAGATAGTGAAAAGTCAGCATTTTATAGTCGTATTTCACTCTTTACCAGAAATACCCGAGCCCCAGTTTCATGTACAGAAAGATCTCTGCTTGCATCAGGGTGCCATCAAGCCCACCACAGGATAACATTTAGTGGGACTCTCCACCTTTGAGATTAGAGGAATGTAAAACCTCCCATTTCTCACCAAGGAAGAAGCTTGACTTCAAAAGATGGAGATTTTGGGCACCTGGATGGCTCAGTGGGTTAAAGTCTCTGCTTTAGGCTCAGGTCATGATCCCAGGGTCCTGGGATCGAACCCCACTTTGGGTTCTCTGCTCAGCAGGGAGCCTGCTTCCTCTTCTCTCTCTCTGTCTGCCTCTCTGCCTGTGATCTCTGTCTGTCAAATAAATAAATAAAATCTTAATAACAACAACAAAAAAGATGGAGATTTGGCAACGATTTGGAATGTTAAAGAATGTTCTGCAGGGTCTGAGGGAGTTTCCCTGACCCTCAGAACAATGGTGCCTTGTTAGAGTAAAGGTTTGGATGCCTAGCCGAGTTGCTGCAGGGGGCCTGGTTTGCAGTAGAAGCCCTGGCATATTTGTTCTCAGATGAGTGATGTTCACAGGGGGACCGCACCCCAGAATCCCTGCCTGCCTCCTGTGTTGCGAGTACACACGCCCTGGGAGTGGGGCCACACCCACGTTGCAGACACTGACAAATCCTTTATAATGAGATTGTCAGGTTAAATGTCAGGATTAGGAGCCAGTGTTTCGGGCATGACCAACCCTTCTGCTACCTGAATTCAGGGCACTGCCATGGGGAATGATGTGCCACACAAACTGCTGTGCCCTACCCCAGAAGTAACCTCCTGGTTCTGCCTTCCTGGGCCTACAGTCCTGCAAGGAGACAGAAGTTAGGGAGGCAGGAAGTAAGCAGAGGCTGGGGGCCCGGAAGCCTCCCTGAGGGCCCCTGAGTGTGGGCCAGAAGTACAAGGCAGAAAAGTGGGGAGGACATTCCAGGCAGAAGAGGCAGCCTGTGCAAAGGCCCTGAGGCTCTGAGAGAGATTCAGTTCCAAGAGAGGTGGCGATAGAGTGGGAAGCTCCTGGAGAGCCATGAGCATGGGAAGGATGAGGTTGTCTAGCTACATGGTTAAGAGCTCACTGGCTGCTGTGGGGGAAAGGGCTAGAATGGGGAGACCAGAACTTGGCTTGCCCCGTCCAGTCCAGAAGTGGTGGGAGGGAGAGATAGGGAAGATAGAGGAGTTCTGAGGAGACCCAGCACCAAGAGGCAGTAGTGATGACTGCGTGAGTGTGTGTGTGTTCTATGTTTGTTTTGGCACGGGGATTTCATGCATGTGTAGGACCGGCTGTGAAGGTGGTGAAGAACCGGCACCTCCAGGGGTGCCCTTCCACCTGGCAAAGTCTGTTCTTTTTTTTTTTTTTTTTTTTTTTTAAAGATTTTATTTATTTATTTGACAGACAGATCATGAGTAGGCAGAGAGGCAGGCAGAGAGAGAGAGAGGAGGAAGCAGGCTCCCTGCTGAGCAGAGAGCCCGATGTGGGACTCGATCCCAGGACCCTGAGATCATGACCTGAGCCGAAGGCAGCGGCTTAACCCACTGAGCCACCCAGGCGCCCGCAAAGTCTGTTCTTGTCTGGAGGAAATGGCCCGGCCCTCTGCGGGTCTGCAGAGGTGCCTGGCCTGCTCCGCCTCCGGCCTTTGCTTAACTTGACTGCACGATGGCCCAGTGCCGGGACCTGGAGAACCACCACCACGAGAAGCTCCTGGAGATCTCCATCAATACTCTGGAGAAGATCCTAAAGGGCGAGCTGGACGAAGACCTGCCAGATAACTTGCGCGCAGTGAGCACTGTGGGCGGGGCTCGGGTCTGGTGGGCGGGGCCGAGGGCAGTGGGTGGGGTTGGGCGCGAGGCGGGCCCAACTCGAGTAAGGTCAGTTTGGGAGCCAGACCCGCAGCCACAGCGCCGACCCCTTGCCATCTGTGGCTCCCTAAGCCTTCAATCCTGCTAGAGCCTGTTTCCTCACCTGCAAAAGGGACCATAACGATAACTTTGCAGGGTGGTTGGCCGATAAGTAGGCCAGCAAATAAAACACCTGGTGGGCACTCAGTGCAGAGCAGCTAAAGAGGAGCTCATGATAGTTAAATGCTTTCAACTTGCCAACAAGTTGGTTTCCAGAAGGTCATTTCTGGGGGGCTTCTGGAAGTTTCTGAGAGAGGCAGTTGCAGCTAGAGGTAAAGTTCTGAGGTTTCACAGGCAGGTCTTCCTCACCCTTGGGTCTGGTGGGCCACACTACTAGGTGTTGGAAGGCCCAGGCACCATCTCTGAGCTGCCTTCTGCTGCCTGTCCAATGATGGGCAGTCCCGCATCAGCCGTTAGCCTGAGCACCTGAGCTCACCCGGGAGGCTGTCCGGGTCTTGTGTTGGGGTCCAGTGGCTGCTCTGTGTTACGTCTGTGGGAGGGACACAGACAAGATCCTTGTCGGGAGCCTGCTTTCTTTCCTTTATCATTCATCTCACTCCCCGTTTCTCAGCTTCTCTCACCTCCATGGTAGTTTCCTACAGGGTGTTCTCCACACAGCAGCCAGAGATCCTTAGAAAACCCAAACCTCACCATTCTGTGCTTGTGCACCGCACATGGTAATGGCCTCCCATGAGCCTTGGAACAAGCACTTCACTTTACCATAGTCCACCAGACCCTCGTGCCTGGCCTGCCTGCCTCAGCCCCCTCGCCCCTCACCCAGCCTCAGAGCCATTCTGCAAGCTCCCAGGCTTGCTCCCTTCATTCGATAGTCTACCCGGCAGACATGCCCTTCCCTCAGGCCTCTGGGTGTCTGGCTTGTCCTCATTCAGCTCTCTGCTCCAACGGCAGCTCCTCGGAGAGGCCTTCCCGCATCGCTTTCCTGGAAAGCCACTCACTGTCTATCACACACTCTGTTTATTGCTGTCACAGCCCTTATCATGGGTTCAGGCTATGTGTGTGTGTGTGGATTTGCTTATGTGACTATTCACTGTGAATCCAGACTCACGGGGAAGGCAGGGATGGACTCTTCACCGCCATGTCCCTTGCGCCACATAGCCACAGCCCAGTAGAAGTACCCTGAGTTCTTGAAGCCGTGCTTTGTCAGATGCTGGCTAAGTTCCGTGGAAGGGACAAGCAGTCTGACTCCCACAGCTTCGGGGGTGGGGAAGGCTGAGACAGACGCCTGGGGCAGCAGCATGCAGGCAGGCCTGCCATGTTGCTGGCCCTCCCTCCCTAAATCCCTGCCATATGCTGCTGCCGACCAGACCCAAGGAGATGTCACTTCCCCTGAGCCCTAAAATAAGGCCGCCTGCAAGAGCCCACTCTGTTATCCCCCAGGGGTACCACTGAGGGGTCACGGAGCTCCCTCGCCACACGCCTCCCAGGTGCGTGACACTCAGTGGGCACGGGACTGAAACATCCCTTCCTAATAACTGGGACACAGAAAAATACGGGCCCCGAAACTCAGCTGTAGACAAGCAAGCTGGACTGGTGCTTCCAGTGGCCAGCCCTCTCTCCTGCCAGGATGACTCTGCCTGGTGCCATGTGACACCTGTTCCTGTGGTTCCAGGAATGCTCAGTACCTGCCGACTAAGTGGGGGCTGGCCACCGTGGCCAGTGACAGGGAGCTCCGCTCACTGTCGGGTTACAGAAGCCTGAGGCTCACCTAGGATCTTCTTTATGTCCCCAAAGAATCCTACAAAAGTGGCATTGTTATCATTCACAGTTTATGGATGGGAAAATTGGGTAAGACTGCGACTCAGCTCAGTTTGGTAAGCCGCAAAAAGTGACCGTGCTTGGGAGGACCAGAGTCTGGAATCAACTCCAGCCTGAGATGGTAGACGCTCCCTGTGGATTACATACAGGCTGGCGTTCTGGGTTTGCCGGTAGCCCCAGGCACTAGGGTAAATGGGGCTCTGCCTTGGGCTTGCCAGCAGGACTACTTGTCGAGTGCCATCATTGAGGCCTCATGGGGCGGGCGGTAGAGTCTCCTGGACGCCTGCCCTCTGCAGCCAGGGTGAGCTCTGTCTTTTGGGGAATGCCTGCAATCGCATCGAGAGACAGCCCCAGGACCTTGATACTGTGGCTTAGGTCTCCTTAGCTAGTTTTTGTTGTTGTTGTTGTTTTTTTGAGTAGGCTCCATGCCCAGCGTGGAGCCCAACACAGGACTTGAACTCGAGACCCAAGCTGAGCTCAAGAGTCAGACGCTTAACCAACAGAGCCACCCAGACGCCCTGAGTTCTCCTTATATTTAAGCAACAAAATGGTGCATGTTGCTCTCAGTGGAGGAAAGGATGCCCTGACTGTAAGAAGTAATTTTAACAACAAAGAGCTGGCATTTCCTGAGGGCCTCCAGAGGGCCAGCCGTCTGAGAAACACCAGACACGTATTTGTTCTTTTAATTTTCACATCCACGTAGTAAAATCCTACCATCATGGTCCCCTTTTACAGATGAGAAACCTGAGGCACAAAGACGAGGGTAACCCGAACAAAGACACACAGCGTGTAAGTGGCAGAGCTGTGATTGAACATAGGCAGTTTGACTCAGAGCCTGTGGCAAGACAGGGATGTCCAGATGCGTGAATAGGGCCCCCAGTGAAGGAAAAAACCAGGTTTCTCTTATCTAATCATCAAGGAGCAGATCGTGATAAAAATGTCTCAAAGAGGAGACTGTTTATCTCTTTAAAACTCCTCTCATTCAGTCGAGTGATTGTGATCTGCTCTCGTCACTGTTCTGGCCAAAGTTGTCTTTTGAAGTCCTTGGGTGCTCTGGAAGGAAAAGCAGAAGGCAGGTGCTCAAGGAAGAAGCTGGGAGCTGCCAGGGAGGGAGGGGACGGGAGCGGCGCTGGCAGCCACAGCCACTGGTGGCAAGGTCAGTGTGCCGGCCAGCCTGCCACCAGTCCCCTCCACTGTGTCCAAGGGCAGTGAGCCTGGTGCTGTGACAAGCTGCTGCCACATGCAGAGGGCCAAGGAGGTCAGACTTGCTCCCGGGATGCTCTGAGCATCCATGTGAGCATCCAGCAGCAGTGGCAGGGCCCCCACTCAGCCCCAGGCCACAGAGAGAACCTGTGATTCCCCAGACACTGTGCTCAAGTGACAAAAGTCGTGTCTCCTCCCTCCGCCTGCAAGAAGTTGCTTTGAAACAAATGTGTCTTAAGGGGTGTGTCTTCACCTCCAAGCCTGAAGCTCAGGGGCAGGCAGGTTGTACACACCTTAGAGCCCTTCCCAGACTCTGGCCTGGCCCCTCTCGCACACAGGAAGATCTCCATGACTTCTTGCCATTTCTCGCACGCTGTGCTACCATCAGCTGCGTCAGCCAGCCTGCCTTCCCTGCAAGAAGTTCTGTGGAAACCCATCACCCCACATGGTACTCATAGCCATTTCTCTGAAAAGAAGGCTGTGGCCATAGAAACTGGCAAATCAAGAGAGAGAAAGTTAAAAGAATTTCTAGTTTCCAGAGCCTTCTCTGGTTTGTGGCCTGTAAAATTCAAAAGGGGCTTAGGCTTCCCCAAATGTATTTAGCCCAAAGAAAACATTTTTGGGGTTTTTTTTTTGCAGATATATTAGTATCTCAAGATCGCACAGAACATATTTTAGAGACTATTAAGTGAACCACTACTATATTAAAGGAAAAAACCAAGTATTTATCTACAGTCCTCTCAACAACAGAGAACAGTCATGTCCTTTGCCTTTCCTCAAAAGCATAAGCACACTTGCTAAGTGTTCCGGCAGCCTTGCCCTGTTCTGGGAAATGATTCCACTTGATTTCCAACTGTCCCAGCTACCTGACAGCCATAGTATAGACAACTAGAACCAGCCCGCCAGGCCTGGTAGAGGGTGGGCATTCTCAGCAACTTTTTACAAGGCAAAAAAAGTCAGGAACAAGAAGGCAGGAGACCCCAAGTATAATCCGAGTGCAAGTGGGTTAACGTGAGGGGCGATGGAGAGACAAGGCGGGGCGAGCAGCCACGGATACACAGGGCCTTCTGTCCTCAGAGGAGACCCGAGACCCTCAGCCAGCCTCACGCTTCCCACCTGGCCGGCAGCAAGAGAGAACCACTGTGGGAGCAGACAGAGCTCACCTCTGAACACCCCACCGCATCCTCCCTGAAGGAAACACATTCCCAACTAGTCTGGTACTCAGTCAAAGTCAGTGCCTTGGTGGGCCCCCTCCCATAGCGCTTGTCACAGCTGGGGTCTGGGAGGAGGTGTCCTTGGAAGATGAGCTGTAAGGAGGACACAAAGGTGGTGCTGCCCTGGCCGCCGGGCAGCTGCCTCCACCAGCCAGGGGACGCTTGGCTGGTTCCCTTTCTCCTCAGCTCTGACCGCGTACCCAAGGGCAGAGAACACGACACGAACGCTCATTTGATCTTTCTTCCTCACCAGCTTTTTGTCGACAAAGACACCATTGTTAATGCTGTTGGGGCGTCACATGACATCCACCTCCTAAAGATCGACAATCGAGAAGACGAGCTGGTGACCAGGACCAACTCTTGGTGTGCACACTTAGTGGACACGGTGAGTGGGCGGTACCCTGGTCTAGAAGGGTCTAGGAGGCTGCATCCGTTTCTCCAGCTATAAGCGGAGAGAAAGTAGCCATCTTCCCCTGGGAGCATATACTCTGGGCAACACGAAATACAGTCAAATTAAGGATGGTAGAATTCCGTACTGAAGACAGACTCTAGAACCCACACGCCAACCCACCCTAACTCCTGCCTCAAAGCAGAGATGAGCAGAATGGAGAGACTTTAAAGTAAACGAGGTATGCAACTGTGCAGATTTCAAAGAACACTTCTTTTTCCCCAGACTGTACTTAGGGAAAGAGTATCAGCAAATTCTATGACTTAAGGACTGGGCTTGGCTTCCCCCCCTAGATCCACAAGAATGAGATCATGAGGAACCGCAGGCGGGTGAAGGAGATCAATCAGTACATCGACCACATACAGAACGAGCTGGACAACCTGGAATGTGGTGATGTCATAGATTAGGCCACACCCACACTGTCCCTCGGAACCCAGCCGCAGGCCCTCGCGGCGCCCACACGCCATGCACATCCCTGACCATCTCGCAGGCGTTACTGGGAGTCTCTCAACCCACAGCCCCTCCCCCAGCACCATTTTTCCCCCGCTTCCTGGGAAAACTTGCAAATGTAGAGAAAAATAAAGGACCACGTCATCTTTTCTCTATTCTTTTTTTTTTTTTTTTTTAAGATTTACGTAGTGATTTCAGAGAGACAGAGCATGAGCTGGGGGGGAAGAGCATAGGGAAAGGCAGAGAAACAGAAACCCCCACCCCGCCCACTGAGCACAGAGCCCAATGCGGGCTTCGAACTCACGACCCCAAGACATGACCTGAGCTACAACCAAGAGTTGGTTGCTTAACCAAGTGAGCCACCCAGGTGCTCCCATCTTTTCTGAATTCTTTTAAAAACAACAACAGGGGCGCCTGGGTGACTCAGTGGGTTAAAGCCTCTGCCTTTGGCTCAGGTCATGGTCCTGGGGTCCTGGGATGGAGCCTCACATCGGGCTCTCTGCTCAGCAGGGAGCCTGCTTCCTCTGCGAGCCTCTCTGCCTACTTGGGATCTCTGTCAAGTAAATAAGTAAAATCTTTTAAATAAATAAATAAATAAATAAATACCACCAAAAAAAAAACCCCACCAGAACTCCTAATCACGTATGTGCAGAAGAAAATGTCTAAGATAATCAGTTGGCCTTATAGCTGACTGGTCTACTGAGACTTCCAAGGAGGCTGCCAGTGGGCTAGAGCCTCGTGTCGGCTGTGTGCCCACCGTCTCTGCTGATTCGCCCAGGCAGGCCTCTAGCAGGAGGTGGAGGCAGCTGACGTGGACCGAGCCCTTCTCTCCTCCGCATGCTGAGGAGGGACACGGGAGACTGGAGCTCCAGCATAGCCGTGGGACCTGGGCTGGCCCGCCAAGGCAGAGGCCATGGCTCCCTGTGTCTCTAAGGTTGGCCACAGGGCACAGACAACCCTCTGGAGGTTAAGAGCACAGGCGGGGCCTCCCATGTCACCTCTGAAGCCTCAGTTCCATCTGTGAAGTGGGAGGTGACAGTACGCCATCTGAACATTCAGGGCTTCAGGGAGAGAACCTCCAAGTGTGGAGAAGCAAATGTCTGGCATGGGCCCCAGGAGACCACAATGGCCACCCAGGCTGGGGCGAGTGGTCACGTTGGGAGGACACTCGGGGCTTCCTGAGCAGGACACCTACAAGGCAGGCGGCCTTGCCCTGCCTGCCCAGGCTTTTAACCTATAAACAATGCATACTTTCTATTTTTTTTTTAATATTTTATTTATTTATTTGACAGAGACACAGCAAGAGAAGGAACACAGGCAGGGGGAGTGGGAGAGGGAGAAGCAGGCTTCTCACTGAGCAGGGAGCCGGATGAGGAGCTCGATCCCAGGATGCTGGGATCATGACCTGAGCCGAAGGCAGACACTTAACCAACCAACTGAGCCACCCAGGTGCTCCCCTGTACTTTCTATTTTCAAGAGTCAATGCTTTCTTCTAAAATAGTAGAAATAGAAATAACCAGCATAGGACAAAAAGGATTCACTTTTGAAAGACTGCTTGATTAAAAAACCAGGGGGAGGAAAGTCTTCAGGCTGAGGGCCGCACAGAGCTGTGTGAGGCTCCCGGCCAAGGGTAGCTGAAAGCAGGACCGGCTGTGGGAGGGAAGCCGTTTGACCTTGGTAAAGCCTAGACATGGCAAGAGGAATGGAGGAGAGGAAAGGCGCAAACGAAAACGGGCCTCCACGCATTTCCGGGACAGAGAGGTATTTAATAAAACAAGCTTAAAAAAGTAAACAAACAAAAACCCGCTGGAGAGAAAGCCGCTTGTATGCTTGTCCGCTTGTCCGGCTCACTCGCTGCTGCCGGCAGGGGCAAGCACGTGGGCCCTGGACTCGAGCCAACCTCCGCAGCCACTCTGGGTCCCGGGGGAGCATGGCAGAGCGACACCAACGCCGGGGGCCCCGTGGGCCCGGGCTCACTGCTGCAAGAGCTTGTGCTTCACTGTGGTGCTCTCGGAGCAGAGGTGGACGAAGAGGGTGCCGGCGGCCGTGCGTGCCCGTAGCTCCTGCAGCTCGTAGTCGTGCGCCCACTCGATGTTGCCCCACTTCTGGATCTGACCGGAGGACAAGACAGGCCGCTGGGTGGCTGCCAGGTGCCCAGGCACCTCCCGGCCACAGTCGCATCCCATCCCCAGAGCCGGGCTTGGAGTGGGGCGGGGCAGGGGGACTGGGGCCCAACCTTGCCAAAACACGAGCCCCACTCAGGGGAGGCAACAGGGGAGAACCTTCGGGCGGGCAAAGCAGGCACCCAGGCCGATGGGGCGCAGACAGCTTGGTGGGGGGGCAACAGTCCAGGCCCAGGGCCTGTGAGCACCCAAACCGCCTGGTGGGCCCGGCCCCAAACCACACGTACATCTTCCTGGAGGGGATGCCACGTGCATGCTGTCCTCCCACGAGGCTGGGGTGAGGCTGCCTGCAAAATGTCACCTTCTGCAAGCTGCCTCACCAGGCCGGGCTGCAGTGCCCACCCCCCTACGTGGGTGGGATAAATAAATCAACCAAGACCACATGGCAGCTTCAGTTCAGACTCCCCGGGGGGAGCTGTGGTGTTCCAGAAAACGGGGCTCTGCAGCTGGAGCAGGCTTGCGGGGTCTCTCCCCAGGGCTCCGGCGACGGGAGGGATGAGCCCCAGACTCACGGTGTGGCTTTCCAGATGTCAGTGGGACTCCAGCCAGACCCTGCTGGCCCCTCCCTGGCCAGAGGCCCAGCTGCCCCAGCCCGTCCGGGCACCCGGGATCTACCATGCTACACAAGCCACCATCTCCATGTGGGTGACTGATGTGTCATCGAAGGAGCATTTTATACTTGGAGGAACAGTTAAGTTCTCTGTTTTGTGGTGGATCGAACCTTGGTCAGAGAACGAGGGCCTGGCTCGGGACAGAAACACTGAGCTCCGACAGGAGAGCGGGTTTCCTGGCTCCCTGCCTCCCACAGCCCTCACCCCCCGCCGCCAACAAACCCGCTCCTGCCCATTTCATTGTTTCGAGCTAGCCTCTTTTGCGGTAGAGAAACAGTTTTTTCCCCTGGCATTTTTCTGAGCAGATGACTAGACGGACTTGGGAAATAATGTCATTACAAAAGGATTTTCATCATGCTAGGAGCCCATTTGTAATAGCAATTAACCTTCTGAGGTTGGAGAAAAAAAAACAGTAAAAAGACTGCAGAGAACGCCATAATTCTCAGAGTTAAAAAATGCAAATGACAGTGTACCAAAACCGTATTAATTTCAAACCCACTAAATGAAAACTTGTGTAGAAACAGCGGCCCCCCAACGTGTGCTCTGCCAGCAACATGACCCACAGTGTGAGCCAGGGCGCCGAAGCTTCGCGTAGCTTCTGTGAGAGTGTGCACATGGCTCCTCGTTGAGCTGGCAGCGCCCACCGTGCAGGTGTTCAGACGATCCGGAGCTACCCCTGAACCTCTACCTCAGAGTGCGGTGACCGCCTTGGTCTGGAGTCGCCTAGACCTGGCTCTAAACCCTGGCTCCAGCATTTGCCAGGGCTGCGACCCCATGCCTCAGTTTCCCCCTGCGTAAAATGGGGATAACAACAGCCTCCACCTGGCCTGGCTGTTCAGAAGCAGTGAGGCGATAAGGGCAGAGCTAAGCACGTCAGAACACGGTGGCGCTTACTACCATTCTGTTCCATCACTGCTTCTTGATGATACTTTAACGAGCCCTGAGTTTTGGTTTCTGAAGTGTGTTAGAGTCAAGAGAAGCCAAATCTACACAAAAACATTTTAGACGGGCTAGCTAGCCCACCCCCCCCACCCCCCCCCCACTTCTGCCCTCAGTCTGAACCACGTTGGGGAGAGGCGAGGATTCGGGCCACAGTGGCTCCTCACCTGGTACTCCTCCTCTAGGCGGGACAGCAGCACGGCCTGCTCCACAGTCAGGCGCAGGTCCATTAGGGCCAAGGTCAGCACCAGGGACTTGAGCTGGGTCACCACAAATTCAATCCCTGCAGGGACACAAGCCAGATCAGGATCCAGGGCACCCCACCCCAAGCCAGGGTAGTTGCCAGACCTACTCTTCGAGAGCCCCTGCAGCCCTAGAGAGGTACAGAGGTGCCAGGTGGGGGACGATGGTCACAGGGGACGTGCGCTTTCTGGCCGGCTCTGTATCCATTCCCCATTCTTCTCGAAGAGCATTCCGATTTCCACTGGGGGTGTGATCCCTCTTCTGCTCCTGCCCGGGGTGGGGCACCTGATCTGACCCGGGCCTGTTGGAGGACTCCAGCCCCTGGTCCAGGGACTGGTGGGGAGATGGGCATGTGACTTGAGCCAGGCCAGTAAGACTTGAAGAAGAAGGGAGAGCCAGCTATCTCCTACAGGGGTGGGATCCTGCTGTCTTCCTGGGACTGAATAGACGGGTTAGACAGCATCAGAACCAGCCCCTCGAGTGCTCCTGGGATGCCCGTGCCCATCATGCTGCCTCCCAGGCCCACGGGAAACAGCATGCATACCTTGTAAAGCCCACATGTTGTAAGATGCCAGGTGGCTGACGAGCACTTCTCGAGTCCTGGCCGGGATGCTGGGCCCCATTATGTTGGTGGAAGAGTTGATCTCCACATCGTATCTGAAAGGAAAAGGCTTCGGCATGTACCAATGGTGCCATGTGGCCTAGCTCTGACCCGGAAGCAAAGTACTCAACTGCTGAGCACGCACTTGCCCCGTGATGGCTAGTCTTAGGGGTTCTGGGAGCAGCTGCCACTGAGGTCAGTGGCCTCCTGACCTAATAATTTCCCGTCGCCCCAGAGCAGAGCCAAAGTCCATGCAGCTGCCTGAAATTCTAACTCATTTGCCTAGAATCTCCATCAAAACCACAGAGTATCTGTTCTTTAAACCCTTTAAGAAAATTTTTCGTATTTGAGAACATAGAAGATTTCTTTAAAAAATCATTTTTCTGGGGCCCCTGGGTGGTTCAGTTGGTTAAGTGTCTGACTTGATTTCGACCCAAGTCATGATGTCAGGGTTGTGAGATCAAGCCCTGCTTAAGCTTCTCTCTCCTGTTGGAGAGGATGCAGAGAAAGGGAGACCCTCCTATACTGCTGGTGGGAATGCAAGCTGGTGCAGCCACTCTGGAAAACCATATGGAGGTTCCTCAAAAAGTTGAAAATAGAGCTACCCTACCACCCAGCAATCACACTACTGGGTATTTACCCCAAAGATATAAATGTAGTGATCCGAGGGGGCATGTGCACCCGAATATTTATAGCAGCAATGTCCACAATAGCCAAACTATGGGAAGAGCTCAGATGTCTATTGACAGATGAATGGATAAAGATGTGATATATAGGGAGCCTGGGTGGCTCAGTGGGTTGAGCCGCTGCCTTTGGCTCAGGTCATGATCTCAGGGTCCTGGGATCGAGTCCCGCACTGGGCTCTCTGCTCAGCGGGAGCCTGCTTCCTCCTCTCTCTCTGCCTGCCTCTCTGCCTACTTATGATCTCTCTCTGTCAAATAAATAAATAAAATCTTAAAAAAAAAAAAGAAGAAGATGTGATATATATACACACAATGGAATACTATGCAGCCATCAAAAATGAAATCTTGCCATTTGCAACAACCTGGATAGAACTAGAGGGTTATGTCAAGTGAAATAAGTCAATCAGAGAAAGACAATTACCATAGGATCTGACTCATATGTGGAATTTAAGAAACAGAGGAACATAGGCAAAGGGAGGAAAAAATAAGACCAAATCAGAGAGGGAAACAAACCATAAGATACTCTCAATCATAGGAAACAAACAGGGTTGCTGGAGGGGAAGGGGTAAGGAGATGTGGTAACTGGGTGATGGACATTAAGGAGGGCATGTGATGTAATGAGCACTGGGTGTTATATAAGACTGATGAATTACTGAACTCTACCTCTGAAACTAATAATACACTCTATGTTAATTAATCAAATTTAAATTTAAAAAAAGATACTCTGCCCCTCCCCCTCTTAAAAATGATTTCCTTACAACAGTATTTTTTAAAAGATTTTATTTTTTTTTAAGATTTCACTTATTTATTTGAGCGAGAGGGAGACTGAGAGAGCGAGAGGCAGAGGGAGAGGGAGAAGCTGACACCCCCTGGCCTTCTAGGAGGGAGCCTGACAGGGGGCTAGATCCCAGGACCCCAGGATTACGACCTGAGCCAAAGGCAGATGCTCAACCAACTGTGCCACCCAAGCACCCCATAAAGATTTTATTTTTATCTCTACACCCAACATGGGGCTCGAACCCACAACCCCACGATCAAAAGTCACACACACCACTGACTGAGCCAGCCAGGCACCCTGCATTTTCCTTACAATAATCTTTGTGTGTGTCCTCTACTATCCAATCATTTTTTCAATTATTTATTAAGCCTCCACTACATACAGGCCTTTGCTTTTGGTCTGGGACATGAGCTGGCTTCAAGAATGACACATTTTCAAGGACAATAATAACTATATAAAGGACGGGAAAAACGCAATAGACTAAAGGCAATTTCTGTAATTTTCTTTCCTGTGTAACTCATTTTTCCCGTTGGTTTAGAAATATTCTTGCTGAAATGTCTAATAGTACAAATGGAACACGGCAAATGGCCGAGCTGTTCTGTAAACTCTTAAGGATGGGAATCTCGAGTGCCACAGAAAGTGGACAATTTTGTCCCAGAGCAGAGATCTCCAGGCACCTACACTATTGTTATATTTCATTAGACTCTGAAATGACACGGTATCTTCAGAGCTCTTACACGTACTGTTGTCGTTACATTTTATTTGCTCCTTTAGTGCACCGGATGTGCCTTTTACTATAAAACCCAAGGGTACCTGGCACATTGTGGGCACCCGGGAAACGTGGACAAATGAGACAGGCAGAGAGCACTTTTTTGAGAAATGTTATGCCAAACACTACTCCGTGTAAGCTTACAAAATACTGAGGTCAAGGTAGCATCAAGGTAGCAGCCCTCCCAAAGTCCCCTAGAATGAAATGAAATTGAATTTATTTCACCACCACATCAAGAGTCTGTGCAATTTTGTACAGAAGAATCTGCTAAGGAAAAATATGGGGTATCATCAACTCCTAGGAGACTGATGTCTGTAGATCAGTGTTACCAGACTTGGCCTCATGTATGTACACGTCATACATGCTGTTCTGGGACTCAGTTTAATAGTGCAGCAATTGTGGGCGCCTGGGTGGCTCAGTGGGTTAAGCCGCTGCCTTCGGCTCAGGTCATGATCTCAGGGTCCTGGGATCGAGTCCCGCATCGGGCTCTCTGCTCAGCAGGGAGCCTGCTTCCTCCTCTCTCTCTCTGCCTGCCTCTCTGCCTGCTTGTGATCTCTCTCTGTCAAATAAATAAATAAAATCTTTAAAAAAAAAAAAAATAGTGCAGCAATTGTGACAATGCTAGAGATGATCCTCCCCAGATCTGGGCCTTTACCTAGCAGGATGCTAGGCATCACTTAGTTTACTCCTCACAGCATGCTAAGGGGTGGGGATGAGGAGGTCCACTCACACATGAGGAAGCTCAAGTCACCAGCCCCAGATCACACAGCCAATCGTGGCAGGCCTGGGGCTCCAGCCCTACACAGTGCGCATTGGGTGCACGGTAACTGACGCTCATTTGAGGAGCATTTTTTTCCAAGGGGGCCGGCCCTATCCCTCAGCATCCGGGAGCTGTTGAATCCCATGGGTGCTCTGAACTCAGAAAGTCATCTAGCTAAGGGCTTCAGCAGCCCAACGAGACCCCCAACCCCACCAGCCTGCCCAACCGCGCAGGGCTGCACATCTTACCTCTTCTTGGCCCATTCTATGATTGGGTCCCACTCGTTCTTCTGCAGTTCAACTAACGTCGCTGGCTCTTCCACCCTATAGCTAATTCATTGCAAAAATCACCTTCATTAATAAAAAAGTATAATTCCTTCATTCAGTGACAGAAAATGGAAAAACATAAAAGGCAAGAGCAAAAAAACCCACCTCAACCCCCCTGCCCTCTACAAGTCCTTTTCTAAAGCAGCAGTTCTCAGAGGGTAGCCTCAGGGCCAGCGGCAGAGCATTCCCTGGGAACTTGCTACAAAGACCAGGTCCCAGGTCGCACCCCACCTGTACGGAAAGCGGAACCTCTGGGGGTGAGACCAGCCACCTGTGCTTTACCAAGTCGTCCAGGGATTCTACTGCAGGCCTGTGTGAGAACCACTGTTCTAAATGCCCCGCTATGTCCCAGGCCAAGGCTTGCGGCCCTAGGTCAATGCCATTCTAAACACTAATACTGCACCCCCAGATGCACACCCACCTGATCCGAGGTGCTGTGCCAGCTCAGTCACTGCACCCCACATCCCCTAACCCTTCCGAGGGACTGTGTGCCTTGGCCACAAACTGCCTGTGCGCACGGTGTGAGCCCATGCGGCTCCCGATGCAGCTGCCGGAGCAGGGCCTCACACCACCTGGTGCCAGGCTATGCCACTTGTTTTGACCAAGAGACTCAGAAGTGGGAGTCAGCTGCGGGGAGCTGCATGTAAGGCCTCAGGGGATGGCAAGACAAGTAGGCATTGTGGAAAGCCGCAGTGTGGTGGTGCAACAGGAAGGAGAGAGATCATGAGTATGCAGGAAAATGGGCAGCTGGAGGAGGGGGGCGTGAGGCAGCTCAGGATTCTAGAACATCTGGGCCACAAACTCGGGCTGCTCGACCACTTCTTGAACTTCCCCTCACCACCACTGACCAGTTAGCTAAAGAACCTAGACACGAGGGGAGAATTCAGAAGTGGAAGAAGCCAGCTCCTGACATCACCCACTGACCATCCCCGTGTCCAAGCGGACAAGTGAGGACAAGGATGCCTCCGTGAGGATGGGCGGAAGTCCAGGACTGGAGGTCCCTGCTGGGGGCTGGCAAGTGATCCCCTTGGTCCTGGAATCTGCAAGAGCTGCATATGCTACCAGCGAACCCCGGCCCAGACCCAGGGACAGCTGCCAGGATGCAGGAGAGGAGCGCCTGGTGCTCTGACCAGGTGACAGCTTGAGGAGGAGCTGCGGGGCAGCTAAGTGGTGATGTCAGGCAGACCACCTCCCTGCCCTGGGAGATAAAGGAAAAGGGTATGCCTCTCCTTCCGCTGATAACAGTCTGGGCAAATGAAGCAAGTGGCCCAGGGGACCCGCTCAATCCCAGGGGAATGCCCGTCTAAATGTCAATTACCAGAGAGTGTCGGTGTCCAGAAACTTCACAGCTGCACGGATCAGCTGGTCCTTGTTTCGCTGGGTAGGGTTGTCTAAAGATGTGTTGCACAGTGTGGTCTGAAGCAAGAGGCCAGAAGCCCTGTCACCACCACTGGGGCCCAGGCAAAGGCACCGTGCTCCAGATGGATACTGCCTCCGACCCAGGGCAACACGGAGAACCCAGACAGCGCCACACCGGGAGTGATGGAGCCCAAAGGAAGCCCTTGACCCCCAGTATCTTCACAACCTGAGCTGTAGCCTATCTATGGAGCGCCTGTGACAGCTTGGCTCCCTTCCAAACACGATGACAGCCCGTGGATCCAGGGGAGTCTCACAGTCACCCAGGAGTAACGAGCCTCCCCCAGGTCTTGTGCTCTCCACCCCCAGGCTCTGCTGTATTTCACTGAACCCTCGAGACACCCTTTGGAGGAGGTACTGTTGTTGTACTGAAGTCGAAGGAAGTCAGCGGAACAAATGAGCTAAACCAGAAGCAGGGTGACTTTCCCAGCGAGGCTGCTTCAGTACTAAGACAATTAGTTTATGGCCATGTCATCCGCATTTCCTCAGACACCCGGACGGAGCAGGCCAGCCCCGCAGCAGGCTCTGAAGATGCCGAGGACGCCTGGCTGGGTCTGAATGTCAAGGCTGAGCATGGGAATGACCAGGATGACAGCACTGCTCCCAGGGTTGACTGAGTGCTCACTCTATGCCAGGAATCAAGCCAAAGGCTTCCCAGTGTCACACCATCCGTCCTGACCAATGTGCTCACCTTTCACAGATGGGGATCGCGGGGCTGAGAAGGCGCAGTAGCTCACCCAAGGTGGCGGTCTAGAAGCCGCAGAGCCCCTACCCGAAGAGTTTAGCCAGCTCCTGCTCCAGCCTGCCCACACCCACCCATGTGTGTATGGATGGCTCGCTCCAAGAGGAGCTGTTTCACCTCAGTCCCTGGCCCTAGGTGTTCCTGTGCTCAACCGATACTGAGTGCCACTGAGCCTCAAGCGAGGGGCTGGCTATGTGCTAGTGAGACATACGTGGCCCTGCCCTTCTGGGCTCACAAGGCAGCAGAAGAGACAGGCTGAGTGTGCAAACGTCAAATGGACAATTATCAACTGCGTATGTGTCGGCAAAAGAAATGAACAGGTGGCGTGACAGCAAATAAGAGAGCTGGGCAGCCAGGGAAGGTGACACCTGTCCTGAGACCAGAGGAGGAACCAGCCACCCAGGACAGTGTTCTGAGCAGGGGAACCTCAGGGGGTCGGGCAGGGAATGGTCAGCATGTCCAAGGAGGGGAGTATGACAGGGGTTCATCCCCGAGGCCCTTATCCAAATTTGGAAAGGAGTCTCGATTTTTGCCAGGTACCCTAGGAAGCCAGCCGTGGGCATTGAGGTAGAGGTTCAGGAACTTGTTACCAGGTGCATGGTGTAGAACTTGATGGTGTCCTGCTGGGAGTCCCATTCAGTGGCCACAGCGATGGCCAGGGCCTCGCTGGGGACAGTAAAGAGCTTGGCTTGGGGAGTTTTCAGCTTCCTGTGGTCCAGGTTTATCTCAAAGCCACCTTGAAAGATCAAATGAAAACCTCTCAGGGATTGTTAAGTGGAATCGAGTGACCACTGCTATATTTAGCTACTTGAATCGGTGTGGACAAAGACACCGTGAGTCCCTTCATGGAAGGCTTACAGAAACCTACCCAACAAAAGCACGCAGGGTAATCTCACTGCTGAAACCAGCTAGATGAAAAATGTCGCTACCCATTCACACACACACACACACACACACACACACACAAAAAGAAGAAAGAAAAAGAGGCAGTCAAAATTTCACTCACCTTCACCCTGTGTGATGCTGACATTCTGATAAAACCTCTTCCTTTCTGTAAAAGAGATTTTCCAAAAAGGCAATTTAAAATAACATCGAGACAGCTCAGGAAGTGACAAGACCAGCTTGTGTCATTACTGCTAATGCTGATTGATTGGCTTGATTTTCATATCACTATTCAAGGTCTGCCCTACTCTACACAGCATAATCAACGGCTCCTGATTAAAGCTGGGGGGAGGAGGGCATTTACTCCGCAGGGATGAGGGAGGGACAGGACGCACTGGTCGGGCCCCTGTTGGCCCCTGAGCCCAGGGACAGTCTGATCACAAAGCATCTCGAAGCCGCAGACTATCTGACATGACAGATTTTTCTAGCACCTTCCGCTTTAATTTCTAGGCAGGCTCTCCCCACCACACACTACCCCCACCAGCACAGCCCCCATGCCAGAACAATGTGCCCCAGTCCAAAGATGGTGTCTGAGTCCGATAAAGCCAGAGACCTATTCTGAGGAAGAGTATGATGCCTCTGAGACAGGCACGCGAGGAAAGCCAGTGTGGACATGTGTGTGCACGTGGGTGGCACACAGGAAGTGGGGAGAGATCCCAGGAGCATCTCTCATCCTCTCTACCCAATTAATTAACCCAATTAACCAGCATGCCTGTGTATTCAATAGAAGCTCCAAACATTTCCTTTAAGAAAGGGGGAAATACACGGCCTGTGAGATCTGAAAATACCTTGAATATAACCTTCTACGAAAATGTAAACAAACCTCTCCTCTTCTACTTGGAGGGCTTAAAACTAAGTGTGCCTCCTAAGGAAATTACGCAGACTCCTCTTACTAATAAAGAACAACTAGGTCACATTTTGGAAGCTAAAAACCATAACCTGGCCGCGACATTTGCGGTCAACACAAAACCTTGCCTCACTCACTTGTTCGTTCTGTCACAAAATCACTGGGTACCAAGAGCCATTGGGTCCTTGATTAAAGTCACTTGCTGGAAATACTGATGTAGCATGGGGAGGGGGAGGAGATTCACTCGTTTTTAATGCTTTGGGGGAAAAAAAACAAACCCAAAAACCCAAAGAACAAAAACCATGCTGAAGTGAAAACATGGTGTTTTTTCCGTTTTCCCCAGCACATCAGTTTTTTCATCAGTCTCGTGCTCGATCATTGATACTTTCCCCAAAGAGGGCCCCAAATTGCATTTCCACAGCTGTGCTTTATTCAACAAAGGCCCCAACTGTTTTCCAACAAAAAAAAAATTGCATGTCTACCACATGCCAGGTACTATTCTAAGTATATGGAATCTGTCAATAAAAACGTTAAAAATCACTATCTTTATGTAAATGCTCAGAAGGAAAAAAAAAAAGTGATAGGATCTGGCCCCCAAGATGATACTATATTATTATAACATGACTTGCCACCTTTATATGAAATTGTCATAGTGATTCTCTGCCGAGTTTGACACGGAAACGGAAAGTTCACAACATCATGGTGTTTTTGAATGCACCAAGTTCATGCCCCAAGCTCATGTGCCACCTGGTCACATTCAGATAGTGGATGAGACACAAATCTGGAGGCCTCTTTGCATAGGCTTGGAAGCCTGGACTGAGGCACCCAGACCACATCCAGTATGTTCTCCAGTGCCCTAGCTAGGCAACGTGTCCAGAGCCAGACCAGGCAGGAAGCCGGAAGAGCTGTGGAAGCTGACTCATCACCGCTGGGGGAAGGATCTGGCCCCATTGGCAGGAAGTGCCAGTGGAGAGCATTCTAGCATACGGCTGGACACAGCCCTGGGAGATGGGCCCAAGAGACCCAGATTCCGGGCAGAAACTAATAGCACGGGCAGAACCTAAAGCGGCTGGGATACTGAGGTGTCCCACAAGGGAAGTCTTTTTTTTCCCTCTGCTTTGCATGTCAGCCCTTGGTTCCTCTGTCCTGGCCAGGCCCCCCTCTATGCCTGATTAAGAGGGAAAAAACAGAAGGGATTGCAAAGGAAAGAAGGGCCAGGATGGGTCAACCAAAATTGCTCCAAACAGCAGTATACCCTGTGAAAAGAAAGGATAGCCCCAGGCAAAAGGGCCACAAAGGCTATAGGGCCTCTGAAGAGGGCAGGCACCCCATGGGGCCTGTTTCAGACAGGTGCTCTGCTGAATGCAGTGGATAAGTGGAGGTGCAAACTCTGGCCTTGGAACAAACTTCAGTGAGTACTGATCCTGTTCCAGAAGTGGGGTAAGTCCTGGGGATTGGAACCAAAGCTCGTCCTTGCCCTCAAGGCACTTCCTGTCTACTGGGAAGCGAATGGTAAACCAGGCAAACAATAAAGTCACTGACGGCCAAAGTCCCGAGGATCACTGGAAACACACAGCAGGCAGGAAAGCCTGATCTCACCATGGGCTAAAGGAAGACCTCCAAGCGCTCAGATTTCATCTGAGACCAGATGGAGAGGCAGGAGTTAGCCAATCTGCCTGGATGGATTTGTTTCTTGGAGGGATGTGTGTGTGGAAGGCATTTCTAGCAGAAGAAACAGCTTTCACAAAGGTCCTTAGCCTCACGAGAGTAAGAGAGTTTGGAGAACTAAAAGCACCGTCGGGAGGACAAGACTGTCGTTACCCTGCAGAAGATGGGTAGAGATGCCCAGGGAGGGGGGTGGGGCCAAATCTGGGGGAGGGGCTGGGTAGGTCACAGTATGGGACTCGCGTTAGGGACTCACAGAGGCAAACAAGGCCAGGATCTGGAAAATTCATTTGGTGGAATCCATGGCTCCCAACAACGTTCTTCACCTGGGCCCTCAAAGGCCTTGGGTCATGTAAGATAAATCATGAGACCAGGAACCCTGAAACACCCATGTTCTCAGTGAACATGGGATGAGCTGACAGCAACAGGAACCTCATCTTTTAAAAGATGAAATCAACAGACTAGCCTTGTGGGCTCACACAGAACTCAGGTCTATTCTCAGTATGAATCAGCCCATTTATAGAACATCTGTTTCAGTGGCAAAAACACACTCGGTGCCTTTTAGGTGTGGACTACGAAGACACAAAGAAACACGTACATGAAAAAGTGCTGAATGTTAAAAGCTGGCCCCAAGAAAACAGGCTATTTAAGCAGAGAAGCAGAAAACAACTCAAAAAACCTGGTCCTCCTCCCGTCCCAGGCTTCACAGACCAGCAAGTGATCTTTGTGCCAGCCTCAATTTTCGCCTGGCCTTTGCTTTGGAAAGACTGAAAGCCTCAGAACTACGACTCCCACAGTGCACCAAGAACAGAGGAAGTGCCCTCTCCAAACAGTCTCAACACCTTTATCTTTTTAAACAGTGCCATCTGGTGGGCCTTAAGCCTTAAAGCTACATTTGATTTAGGGCATCCCTCCATCCATAATCCTAGGGCGGCTCCAACTGTTTTCAAGGATCAAAATTCTTCATTTTAAGAACTCTCACAACCCAACGATAAGAGGACACCCAATTAAAAACTGTTTAAGGAATCTGAACAGAGATTTCTTCAAAGAAAATATATAAAATAAGCACATGAAAAGATGTGCTGGATGTCATAATCATCAGGGAAATCAAAACAAAACCAGGAGAAACTTCACACCCACTGGGATGGCTGTAATAATATAATATTAAAAAACCCAGATAACTAGTGCTGGCAAGGATGTGGACAAATTGGGACCTTCATACACTGCTGGTGGAAATGCAAACTGGAAGAGCATACCAGTTAAACCCTGGGAAAGTGTGGCAGTTCCTCAGAAAGTCAGTTACCAAGTGACCAGCAATTATGGATCTATGAGAAATGAAAACATATGCAACCCAAAACACCACAAATAAAAAAAAAAACATGCCCACATAAAAACTTGTACACAAATGTTTATGGCAGCATTCAGAATAGCCAAAAGAGGGGCGCCTGGGTGCTCAGTGGATTAAAGCCTCTGCCTTTGGCTTGGGTCATGATCCCAGGGTCCTGGGATCAAGCTCGGCATCAGGCCCTATGCTCAGCAGGGAGCCCAGTTCCCCGTGCCCCCACCTGCCTCTCTGCCTACTTGTGATCTCTGTCTGTCAAGTAAATAAACAAAATCTTAAAAAAAAAAAAAAAAAGAATAGCCAAAAGAGGGAATCGATCCAAATGTTCATCAGTGGATGAGTGGATAAATAAGATGTCATATGGCGATATGATGGCATATCACTCAGCTATGAAAAACAATGGAGTACTGATACACACTACGATTGGATAAACCTCGCCAAAATCATTGTAAGAAAGCCAGCCAGAAAGGACCAATTCCATTTATGAAACATCTGAACTAGGGAAATCTATAGAGACAGAATGTAAAATAGTGGTTGTCCAGGGCCTGCAGGGGGGAATGATGATAGCTAAACGGTACAGGGGTGCTTTTGGGGTGATAAAAGTATTCTAGAATTATGGTGACAGTTGTACAACTCTGTGAATATACTAAAAACCACTGAATTATATGTTTTAAATGAGTAAGCTATAAGTGAACTGAATCTCAATGAAGCTGTTAAAAAACTATTTGGGGCAAATGCATCTGCCCCAGCAATTAATATAAATGAGCTAAATGGCTAAGCTCAGTTTTTTTTCCCAAGTTGCTCTACCCATCCTGAGGAGGGGTTGGCCAACTTTTTCCATGAAGAGCCAGAGTAAATATTTTAGGCTTGGCAGGCCATAACATAACATAACATAACATAACATTACTGGGCAACTACTATACTCAATAGTTAAAGTAGCCTGAGATGACATGAAAATGAATGGGCATGGCTGTGTTCCAATAAAACTTTATTTGAAAAACCCCTCCAAACACCTGGGGGGTTTGCCACCCTACAGAATTTCCCTCAATGCAACACAATCACTCTAGGAAGACAGGCCAAGTAATGCCTCTGAGGCAGTAGAGACTCTGAGAAGCCAAATGACTTGTCCAGGTGACAATGTGAAAACAGAGACAAGACTTCCAGCCTTGGCTTCACTGGGTGTTGCACTCAGCCAGACATACAGCCTCTCCAAACACCTTCTCCTCTAAACCAGCTGATGGATCTCTGACAACTGGTACAGAGCTGGACCACCATATACCCTCCAACAGGCCTCCTTGCTGCAAAATCTCCTCTAACACCCCAGCAACCCTTTCCCAAACCCCTCCTCTTCTGACAACCTTCACTGGCATGGCCATTCCTAAGGAGCCAAGTTCAAGCTGCCTGCCAGAGTCTTCATGGAGAAGGCCCCCACTTGGGTTTAATATTCCACCATTCCCAAGACTCACAGAATCTCAGTGGTAGTGTCTTTGCAGTGCACTCACAGGCCTGGTTTCATGTACCTCTCTCCCACTGGGCTTCATTCTTATTTCCTCTTCTCTTTCATGTTTAACTACCTTCCACGTGCCAGCTACTTCCAAGAGCCTAGAGTAGTAAAGTCTGCAGTAGAAAGGAAACAGAGATGGTAGATTGCGTGCCAGAGTAACAGGAAATGGCACCACTTATCCAAATGAACGCTCTGCCTATGCCAATTTCAGTGAACTTTGCACATGTCCCCTTTGGCCATGTTGTACCTTCTCAGGATGTTGTAAAGGAAACTCATTTTCCTTTATGCATTCACACAGACACTCTCTGCTCCAAACTTCTGGGGGGTTTGCCACCCAACAGCTGGTGTCCTACAATTCAGTGAAGTTCTGACACTATCTGCCTGGAGATAGCATCAGATGCCACAAGTTAAGGGCTCAGTCCCACAAAACTGCATTTCCTGCTCTCTTCAGATGCCAACCACAAGCCCAGGTGGTCTCCTATGCTTCCAACTGCTGGCTATAAATCAGAAGCTCTCAGAACCCCTCCTCAGGTTTGATGAATTTGCCAGAACAGCTCAGAGAACTCAGATAAATACTTAACTTACTAGATTACCAGCTCATTATAAAAGGATGTAACTCAGGATCAGCCACATGAAGAGATGTGCAGGGCAAGGTATAGGGGAAAGGGTGTGGAGCTTCCGTGCCTTCTCTGAGAGAAGTAGCAAGCTTTGAGAAAAGCATGCTACTCTTCCAGCATCTCCAAGTGTCTGCCACCCCTGAAGCTCTCTGAACCCCGAAGTTCAGGGATTTTTATGGAGGCTTTATTATATAGGCATGATTGATTAAATCACAGGCCACAAGCAATCAAGTCAATCTCTCCAGCCCTTCTACCCTCCTCAGAGGTCAGGGGGTAGGCCTAAAAGTACCAAACCTCTCATCTTGTGGTTGGTTCCCCTGGCAACCAGCCCCAATCCTTAGGTGCTTTCCAAAAGCCACCTCATTTACATAACCTCAGGTGTGGTTCAAAGAGGCTTATGAATAAGATACTGCTTTCAACTTTATATCTCTGGAGCAATTTTAGGACAAAAGACCAAATATTATAATAAAAACCTCTTCCATCGCTCTTATTGCTTAGTAAATTACAAGGGTTTTAAGAGATGTGTGCCAGGAGACGCCTGGTTGGCTCAGTCAGTTAAGCTGCTGCCTTCGACTCAGGTCACAATCCTAGGGTCCTGGGATCAAGTCCCACATCTGGCTCCTTGCTCAGCAGGGTGCCTGCTTCTCTCAGCCTTGGCCTGCCAGTCTGCCTACTTGTGCGCGCGCTCTCTCTCTCTGACAAATAAATAAACAAATAAAATCTTTAAAAAGGGGCGCCTGGGAGGCTGTCGGTTAAGTGTCTGCCTTCCTGCTCCATCATGATCCCGGGGTCCTGGGATCGAGCCCTGCAACGGGTTCTCTGCTCGGTGGGTAGCCTGCTTCCCCCTCCCTCTCTCTGCCTCTCTGCTACTTGTGATATTTGTCTCTGTCAAATAAATAAATAAAATCTTTTTTTAAAAAAATCTTAAAAAAAAAAGAGAGAGAGAGAGATGTGTGCCAGGAACTGAAGGCAGACCAAAAGAGACAGTTGACCCTTGAACAACGTTGGTTGGAACTGGACATGTCCACTTAAACCTGGATTTTTTACAGTACAGTAAATGTTATTTTCTCTTCCTCCTGATCTCTTTCTTATGATTTATTCTTATTTTCTAAATAAGATCTTCTTGTATCTAGCTTATTTTAAGAATATAAATAAATAAATAGTAATTATTATATATATTATATGTATAATACATATAATAAATATATTATATAATAATATATATTATTTATAATAGTAAATATATTATATAAATAATATAATATATAATATATATTATAATATAATATTATATATAATTATATATTATTTTATATATATTATTTTATATTATAAAATAATATATATATAATATATTATATATATATATTTACTATTATAAATAATAAAACATCTAACATACAAAATGTGTGTTACTCGAATGCTATCCGTAATGCTTCTGTTCAACAGTAGGTTATTAGTAATTAAGTTCTGGGGGAGTCAAAAGTTGTATGTGATTTTTCAATGGTGGGGGGTTGTAGTGGTATTCCAACCCTTATGTTGTTTGAAGAGTCAACTGTATATTTCTTCTTTTTTTTTTTTTTAAAGATTTTATTTGTTTATTTGACAGACAGAGATCACAAGTCAGCAGAGAGGCAGGCAGAGAGAGAGAGAGGAGGAAGCAGGCTCCCAGCTAAGCAGAGAGCCTGATACGGGGCTCGATCCCAGGACCCTGAGATCATGACCTGAGCTGAAGGCAGAGGCTTTAACCCACTGAGCCACTCAGGCGCCCCATCAACTGTATATTTCTTCCTATAACTCACAGTGTCACAAGTGCCCTTCCTTCTCCCTCTTTACTGGCTCTTCATGGCCCACTTTCATGCCCTTCGACTTGGATTGCCACAGGGAAAATGTCAGCTCCTTGCTGCATCCAGCTCTCTCCCCCATGTATATAAAATTATGAAACTTAACAGGACCCTCATAGGCAACCTGGTCCTTCAACCCACAGAGGAAAATGAGGCCCAAAGGAAGCAGTCCAGTGCCCAAGATCACACTGTACCTCCAGGCAGCATTAGACCCCAGGTCTGTACTTCTGCCACAATGTCAAACTGTCTGTAGAGTTCTAGATTTTCTGAAGTAAATAATGTCACAGCAAGGTCTCTCACACCCTACTGTCACCTCTGAACTTGTTCTGTCCACTCCACACTCTTCCTCCTCTTCTCCACTGAACTCTAACTTATCTGTCAAGACTCAGCTGAGGGGAGGCTGGGTGGCTCAGTCACTGAGCGTCTGCCTTCAGCTCAGGTCACGATCCCAGAGTCCTGAGATCAGGTCCTGCATCGGGCTCCCTGCTCAGTGGGGAGCCTGCTTCTCCCTCTTGCACACGCCCTGCTTGTATTCCCTCTCTTGCTATGTCTCTGTCAAATAAATAAATAAAATATTTTTTAAAAAGACTCAGCTGAAACGTCCTTTCATCCAAGATCCTTTCCAGACCCTCAAAATCCCCAAGATGAGAGTAGGTGCTTCTTTATGTTGTCACAGTTTCTTTGTATTTCCCTTATCACAGAGTATCATTCACTGTTGTTTAATCAGACTATTATAACCTGCAGTGAACTATAATGACAGTGATCATTAGGTAGGACCTCACCTACCTTGAAGACCACCATGCCTCCAGCTGTCAGCACAGAAAAACTAACTAACGAGTGTTACTATCTGCACTCATTTAAGGGAACCATTCCCACTCTTACCCTAAAACCTCTTCCCAGAATCAGTGAGTGTTACTACCTTCTAGGCCTTATCAGTCAAGAGTGAAAGGAGGCAGCAGGGTCAACTCCTTAGAAGAAACGGCAGGGACTGTGGTAGGACAGTGGGACCCAGGGCCACGGAACCTGCAGAGAAATTGTCCAGGATGGAAGACTGAATACCCATTGAATGCCCCGGTTCCAGGATGCCCAGCCATGGGTACACAGAAAAAGATCAGACTGACCGTCGCCCTCCAAAAACTTCTGAGTCTGTTCTGTGACCTTGGTGTGGTCCTTATCTAAGAACCTGAACTTCCCTGTCTGAGAACAAGAATGCTATTTGCTTTCCTTATTGGAAAAAAAAAACCCATAAGCTTTGAGAAAAACTGCACGTCCCTAATGGCAACTACTGTCTCACGCAGCGACGCGATGTGTGCCCTCGCCTGGCCGCCTGTTTTCCCCGATCCATAGCAGGACCCCATTGAACTGAGTAACCTCAGGAGCCTGAGCCCTGCCTCGATGACCCCGCCCTACACAGCCGAATCCCTCAGCCCACCTTAGTCCGTCTCGGGCCCAGCCCCAAAGAGAATGTGCCCTGGCCTCCCTCACCTGTTGGGGGCGCGTAGGCCCGAGCAGGGGTCAGTGGGTTTGGCTCCCGCCCCGCGGACGCGGTGAGCGCAGCCCGGGGCCGGTTCAGGAGGCGGCGCCCGGCGTGCCGCAGTCGGAGGCAGCTCCTCCACATCGCGCCCGAGAGCCTGGGGGGACAACCGGCGGGAAACCTGAGAGCAGGAAACTGAGCGAAGGGACTCCCAAAGCCGCACGCTCCGGTTGTACGGAAACCTCTCACAACCTCCCCAGAGCCCTCAGCCTCCCCTGGACGCCGCCATCTTCCGCTTGACACCAGCGGCGCGCCGTCGCTCCTGCGCGCCTCCTGGCACACCCCCAGTCAATCAGCATCACAAACGCACCTCGCCCCGCCCACTCCACGCCGCGCCTCGGGAAGAAGACTACAAGTCCCAGAGGACCCCTCGCGCACCCCGCCACGTGTTTTCTCCGCCCGCCAATGGGTGGAAGCGCCGCGTGAGCCTGTTCCCTCCCCCCCGGCGCGCCTGAGCCAATCGAAAGGGTGGTGTGTGTGCGAGGGCAAGTGGGGAGGGGGACTCAGCTCAGGACAGGGAGGCCCTGCTCGCAGGTCCCGGGGTCCCGGTGGCAGCCGGAGCGCTTGGTCCGCAGGCAGCGGGCGGGTGGTCCCCCCTCCGCCCCCACCCCGCGCGTGCGCGCCCCGGCCCCTCCCTCCCTGCCACCCCCCTCGGCTCCCGCGCGGCGGCGGCGGTTCCTTTCCCCCTCCCCCCAGCCCTGGCTCCGGGGGACCCCGCGATGCCGGTCCGCACCGAGTGTCCCCCGCCGGCCGGTGCCTCGGCCGCTTCCGCGGCCTCGCTCATCCCGCCGCCGCCCATCAACACCCAGCAGCCCGGCGTGGCCACCAGCCTGCTCTACAGCGGCTCCAAGTTCCGCGGCCACCAGAAGAGCAAGGGGAACTCGTACGACGTAGAGGTGGTGCTGCAGGTGAGCGCCGGGCCGGGCCGGCCGGGGCCCGCGGGCCTCCTCGCGGCGCTCACGGGCCGTGCCCGCCCCCGGCTTCTCGAGCCCGCAGCCGCGGACCAGGCCCTCGCCGCCGGGCCTCCTGCACCAGGCGCTTCACCCCTCGGGACCTGCCCAGCTGGTGTCTCACACTCTCCAAGCCCCAGCCCTGACCTGCCCCCTCACACCGGAGCCTGTCGGGAGCAGCTCCTGGCAGACCCTGAACACTGTCCCAGACTCGAAGCCCGTGACCGGCCTGCCTGGGATCCGGAAGCCCCCCCGTGACTGGCCACCCTCAGACCTGAGTCCTTCCTCCCCAGGACCTATCGCCCTGAGATCAGCCCCCCCACCCCCACCCCTCCAGTCCCTCTCAGACCCTGAAGAGCTCTCCACTGGTTTCTCCTGACTTGGGACCCTACCCGAGGCTGGGCCCATGTCAAATTATCTCAGACCTGAGACAGTCCTCCTCCCCTCCCCTTTCCAAAGTTCCAGAGATCCTCAAACCCTGAGGCCCTCCTCCCAGGATTTCTTCCTTGGGAGAGCCTAGTTAGTCCCCTCGGACCCGGCGCACACACCCTCCATTAGCCCCTGAGCGCCCCCCAGCCCACAACTGATTCCTAGCCTCTGGTAATTACTCCCTCAAGACCAGGCACTCACATCCTGGGTGCTGCTGAGTGGAGCTCCTCCAAGTCTATGGGGATCTTGCCTCCTGGCCTCCCTCCCCCCACAGCTGTTCCAGTCTCTTCCTGGCCCAGGCACCCAGCTGCCCCCAGCTGCCCCCAGCCCCAGGCCTCCCGCACTAGGCTTCTCATGGTCCCTGCATTCATTCTTTGGCCACCTCCAGGCCCCTCCCAGTCTCCCCGGCTTGCCTCCCCAGCCCATACCTTCATCTTCCTCCTCCTCCTCGGCTCCAGGGGACCCTCTTTCTGTGTTCTTTTATCTACACAACCAGGGCTTCCTCCTGGTCTCTGATAGCCATGTGCTGGGAATTTGAACTCACCCCGTATTATCTCTCACACTGTATTTCCTTGCTGTCCGTGTACACCTCCCCCCGCCCCCAACAATTTGACCTGGATTTCTAAATACCTGGTGCCAGCCCCTGGTAGCTTTGGAGCGACAGCTTTACCTACTCTGGCCCTTTTCTGCACTTCACCCCTCTCATCCAAGTAGAAACACACTTGACATTTTTTTCTCCAGGCAGCGATCAACAGTAGTTCATACTCCTTTTTCTCTCCCTTCCCCGCAAAACCCCTTCCTTTGTAGCTACCCTTGCCTGCCTCAGGATCCACTTTCCTCCTCCCTTTGCCCCTTTTTTCCTTAGTGTGAGGCCCCACCTCCCAAAGCCCCTTCCCATCTGCCCTCTTGAAAGGCCTTTTACCGAAGCTCTGAGGACCTAGTGTGCCACCTTACTGCTCCCAAGCGTGAGGACAGAACCCAAGATGTGTCTTTGCCTTATGTGCCCTTGGCTCTTTAAAAATAGTAAATTTTGGACAGCCTCTCTTCTGAGCAAGTGGGTGTCCCACCCAAAAGACAGTGCGGCTACATTTTCTTTCTCCTAACCATAGAGCACCATTAACCTCTTTTTTCTTACTGTTTTGGGGGAATCAATAGTTTCATCTTTTTTTGGTGGAGAAAACTGCCTCTTCATTTTAATTGTATCTTTGCTCCATAAACTTAACTTTTTCACGTGAGCCGTGGCATTTGTTATAACTGGAAAACTGTTGTGACTGATTCATTCAGTCTTCATAATTATATGCCTCATGTAGCGACCCCTCCTTTCTTTTGCTTAAAATGTGAGAATTTAGTATAAAGTTAAAGACTTTTTTCTTTATTGTGGGGGCAACATTGTAAAATTCTGGCAGTGAGGTCCTTGGTGTGGGTCGTGTTTGGAATGATCGTGAATTTGTACCGATTGTTTATATTGACGGTTTCTGATGCGGTAGACCAGCAGGGTCGCTAAGTGTCAAAGAGAAGTGGTCTTTGACTTCTTCAGCAGCTTCCCGCTTCTGTCATTCGTGTGTTTCCAACATCCTATCGGGTGCCCATGTCCTTGTGAACCAATAGAAGTGGTGATTGAGTTGTTGCAGGACTGACTGGTCTCAGGGCAGCCCAGAGTAGAAGCCTGGCTCAAACCTCAATAGAATGTCTGCTGGTGGGAGCTGTGGCCATGCCCAGGAATGCCGCCCTACATCTGGATTGGTGAGCTCTTTGTCCATCACTGAGACCGTCAGTGGCCTGTGAATTGGCCCATCGTCGCCCTGGTTTTTCAGCCAGGACCAGTTTCTTGGACTCAACCTTCTTAGAATATACCTCAGCCTCTTTCCTGCTTGCTTGCTTTGTTTCCTAACAGCTTGTTGAGATACAGTTCGCATCTTACGCAACTTGCCCACTGAAGGTGTTCAGGTCAGTAGTTTTAGTGTACTCAGAGTTGGGTAAGCATCCCTGTAACCTAATTTTAGCCCCCTAGAGAAACCTCACCTCCTAGCCATCACATTCCCGAAGATTTGCTTATTCTGGCCATTTCACGTATGTGGAGTCATACACTATGGGACCTTTTGTGTCTAGCTTCTGTTGCCGAGCGTCATGTCCTCAACGTTCACCCAAATTGTAGGATGTGGCCGTGCTTTGTTCCTTTTTATCATTGCATAATAATCCATTGTATGGATATATAGCATTTTGTTGGGCCTTTGGAAACCATTTAACGATGGAATGAACATTGCTGTATGAGCTTTCATGTGGACACCGTCTTCATTCCTCGTGGGAGTGGAATGCTGGGTCCAATAGCAGCTCTGTGCTTACCACTCTGAGGAGCTGCCACACCGATTTCCGAAGTGCCTACTGCAGTTTTCATTCCCACCAGCCCCGCATGAGGGTCCAGTTTCCCCACAGCCTTGCTGACACTTTTAACTTACTGCCGATCTCTTTGATCACAGTCCTGCTAGTGGGTGTGAAGTGGTGTCTCATTGTGGTTTTGATTGGAATCTCCTTAATGACTAACAATGTTGCACATCTTTTCTTGGGCTTTCTGGGGCCTTTCTTTCTTTTTTCCTTCTTTCTTTCCTCTTAATTCTAGTTTAGAGAGTTTCCCAAACCTTCATGAGATTCTGGCTGGGTTTCCCTTGTTGCCATTGTTACTGTAACTACTCTGTTTCTCCTCTGCCATGCAAGGAGCCAAGACCAAAGTGAAGGCCAGGGTCACAGTGAAGGGGTACTAGAAAGAGCAGCTGTTGGACACAGCTGTGCTGTGAGACGCTCTTGCTAAACATTTGCCTTGTTATCTTTCTCATCAAGATGCTGGCCTGGCATTCGGTGTAAGGTCTCTGCATTGTACTGTGTTTGAGTTCACCAACTGTCATCGAGATGAGTTGGGGCAGAATGGGAGGGATACATGGTTGAAAGGAGGCCAAACTGAAATTCTGATTCTTGAGCATGTGATAATCCATGCAAAATGTTAGTCAACTTCCAGTTCGGTTTTTAATCTTATTAGCAGGTATCTTGGCCACCTGATACCCTTTCCAGCAGCTGTGAAACCCCAAAGTGTATTGAATTCAGTGAGAATTGCATATATGAAATTTAAGGCCCCAGGTTAGAGCTGTGTGTCCTTTAAATAAAGTCCTTTGCTGAACCGTGTTAGTCAGATCAACCACTTTAGATCACATCCAAGGCCAACGCCAGCCGATGAGAATATTTCAAGTGCTTTGGCAGTTTTCACATGGGCTACCTTTGTCACGGGGTCCAAACTGTGAGAGCATTTCAGCTTCACTGAAGCCCGTTTGCTTTGGTGCTGACCTCCTCTGGCTGACTGTTCTCATTACAGTTTTTAAGGATTGCTGGAGTATATGATTTACGGTGTAAATGAAAGTAGTTAAGTCTCCAAATCTGAAAAATACCACAAAACTTTCCTAGTTGTTTAAAATGAGACCTCGCTTAACATTAAAATCTACGTGCCAGTGGCATTGTACTTTTGGGTTTGCTTTCTTTCCAGGGGTCTGCTTTTTAAGGGAGCCCAAGTTATCATAAAATGTGAAAATCTGCTTGTTCAGGACGAGTCTGTATAGATTTGGGTGAATTGTACCAGTTCAGGTGCACTAAGCTGTAAGTAAACCATAGCCACCTCAAAATAGTTTAAAGAATGAGTGAACCACAAAAAAAAAAAAAAAAAAAAAAGAATGAGTGAACCTAGCACTTCTGATTATAAGAAACTCGGAGGTGGCTTGGTTCCAGATTGGTCATTCAGGGGCCTCATTCCTTTTCTGTTTCTCCACTGTCATCCTTGGCATTTCCCGGCCTGTTTGTCCTCATGGTCTCTAGATGACTGCCGAGGGCCTGGGTGCTCGTACAGGTACTGCCACTTCCAGGGGAAGACAGAGGGCCTCCTCAAAAGCCAGCATCTTTCCCAGAGGCCCCCCAGGAGACTGACACACATACCTGATTGGTCAGGTCACTCACCCCTAGACTAATGACTCACAAGAGAACAGGGGCATGTGTCTGTCTTGGGTCCATCAGGGCTGACCAAGCCCTGTGGGGCCAGGGTGGGTGCCAGAACAGGATCTGGGCTCTGGCAGCATGGAAAGGTAGGAAATTGGTTGTTGGGTAGGCACCCTGCAGTGTCTCAGCAACCTATAAGTGGTAGTTACTCAGCCTTAAAATCTCCCATGCCTGTTACCCCTGCTCATTGTAGTCTCCCAACTCTTCACCAAGAAATACGGGTGCTCGTCTATGAAATGGACAGAGTGAACACTTAACAATATATTCCCATCTGGGGGTCAGCATTTTGGTTCATAACGGAAATGTTTGCCCAAGCAGTGTTCGTATGAGGTCTTTCCTGACTATGCTTCCCATTTCATAAAGAACTAATGCACAGGGGCGCATGGGTGGCTCAGTCCTTAAGCATCTGAACCTTCATCTCCAGTCATGATCCTGGGGTCCTGGGATCGAGCTCCGCATCTGGCTCCCTGCTCAGCAGGAAGCCTGCTTCTCCCTCTCCCACTCCCCCTGCTTGTGTTCCCTCTCTCTTTGTGTCTCTCTCTCTGTCAGAGAGATTTATTTATTTATAAATAAATAAAATAAAATCTTTTTTAAAAAAACTAATGCAGGATTGTGCTTAGTGTGAGTGTAGGGGAGGAGTACACTCCTGAGACTGGCAGGAGGCCTGTGTGTGTGGGCTCACTGCTCCAGAAAAGCACTTCGGTCTCAAGATACTCATCTTAGGAGGTTGAGAGGGTCCTGGGATCAGCTTCTTTGGTCTGAACAGGCCCATGGGTAGGGCAGACTCCCGAAGGTCTTGAAGGCCGGTGAGCCCTGGCCAAGCTCGGTGGGCACCCACCTCCAGACTTCCCTTAGCCCACCCAGCCTGTGCCCGCAGGACACATGGATTTCCACAGCATCCGCAGCTTGTCCCAGGGGGTTCTCCATTTGTAACTAGACTGTGTGTCCTTTTCCTTCCAGCATGTGGACACGGGGAACTCGTACCTTTGTGGATACCTGAAGATAAAAGGCCTTACTGAGGTAAGCACTCCTTCAAATGAACTAGAACTAGACGGTGGGCTGCATGCCTGGCCTTCTCAGGGTGTGAATGGCCAAGAGCGTGGACCCTGAGGCCCGACTAAAGCTCCCTGTGAAGTTGTACTTCACACACAAAGGATGTAGTTTTGATGTCTCCTGTTGGAAAGTGTACGGATGCACAAATCTTTAAAGTTTATAAAGGAGTCACAGTGTTCCCAACACTATTGAGTTTCTACTTAATCCTTTGGTGGGAAAAAAAAATAGAGTAGGAATATGGCTACCTCTCATCCTAAGTTTAATGGTTTCTTCCAAGCCCGAGGTCTTCAACATTCCTTAAACCCCTTCGCTCACTGGAACAATGTCAAGTGATCACCCAGATCCTAACCCAAGAAGCTACTAGGGAAATGTAGAGGGTTTTCCTTTCTCTGCACCAAACTTTTAAAATCTCAGAACTCCTAGGGATATGGAAAGCAAGAAAGAGCATCCATTCTTTCCCTGCTAGTGAGTCAGCAGGAAGAGAAGGAGGGGACGGAGCCCAGCCGCCAACTCCTCCGTGAGGACCTGGGCCTGACCTGGCTGCCATGGTGTGGGCCTGACCGGTCCTCCCTGTCCGTGGCCCAGCTCCACCAAGCCTTGGGAAGACCTGGAGGGACGTCCTTTCTCTGTCCCTTGCTGGGGCCGTGAGCTTTTGTTTCTCTTTCCTCATCTGTAAAATGAGAATGAAAAATACCCACTCTGCTACCATTGTGGTGAACACAGCACAAGGTTTAGCATTGTCGAATCACCATGCGGACCCGCAACCCATGTGATGGTGCATGTCAACTAGACTGGGTTAGTAAATAGAGTAGGATAGGATAGGATATGGGGTGCCTGGGTGGCTCAGTGGGTTAAAGCATCTGCCTTCGGTTCAGGTTATGATCCCAAGGTCCTGGGATCGAGTCCCACTTCGGGCTCTCTGCTAGGCAGGGAGCCTGCTTCCCTTCCTCTCTCTCTTCCTGTCTCTCTGCCTACCTGTGATCTCTGTCTGTCAAATAAGTAAATAAATAAAATCTTAAAAAAAAAAAAAAAGGATAGGATAAACTAGACCCACTCCATCTACTCTAGGGGCTCATCCTAGGAGGGGAGGAAACAACGTAAGAGCAAGAGGAGGACTCTAACCTGATACAAATGGAGTGATACTAACTAAGGCCCTGAACAACCTTTACCTTGGAACAATTGTTTCTGTCTCTTTGATTCCCTCCGGTCCTCCCCCTTCTCTATTAGAAGTTTGAGAATTTTCTGTGACGTTTGTCATTGGGATGAAAAGGTAACCTGTTCCTCACCTCCAGAAACTTACCCAGTAGAGTAGGGGTAGAAAATGAAGGATTCCAGCCTTTGAATTGAGGGCAGTGGGAAACAGTATGCTCAGCCGGTTGGCAGCCAGGTGTGTCTGCTGAGTGCAGAACGTAAACATTTAGCTTCATGAGGACCCAACAGAATCTGTCCCGTGGAATGCTGCCACGGGCTCTAAACCCAGCCACTATGGTCCTAGGAAGCTGCATGGAAATGTGAGTACCATTAAGAATCATGAAATGGGGACACCTGGATGGCTCAGTTGGTTAAGCGACTGCCTTTGGCTCAGGTCGTGATCCTGGAGTCCCAGGATCAACTCGTGCATTGGGCTCCCTGCTTGGCAGGGAGTCTGCTTCTCCCTCTCACCCTCTTCCTTCTCATGCTCTCTCTCTCTCCCTCAAATAAATAAATAAAATCTTTAAAAAACAAAAAAGAATCCTGAAACGGCATCCCCTAGGAGCAATTCACCCTAACAGAGGGAAACATCTGAGTCATGGGTTGTCAGGTTCTGGGGTGGGGAGCCCTTAGGCTCATGGCTATTGTGGGGAGACCACCCTCCCAGGCCAGTCTGGCAGCCTCATGAGCGCGTGGCCGTCCAGACTGGTCTTCGCCTCGATGAGCAGCAGGCTCGGGTATGGTGCTAACAGCACATTTCATCAGAGGAGGACGGCCGTGCTTCTGAGTTACCTGGGGCCTGCTCACACCTCAGGATTCTTTGGATTTTATCTTCTTTAACCACTTTTTTTTTCTTTTAAAGATTCTATTTACGGAGCACCTGGGTGGCTCAGTGGGTTAAGCCTCTGCCTTCTGCTTGGGTCGTGATCTCAGGGTCCTGGGATCGAGCCCTGCGTCGGGCTCTCTGCTCAGCAGGGAGCCTGCTTCTTCCTCTCTCTGCCTGTGTCTGCCTGCTTGTGATCTCTGTCTGTCAGATAAATAAATAAAATCTTTTTAAAAAAATAAAGATTTTGTTTATTTGACAGAGAGAGGGAGAGAGATCACAAGTAGGCAGAGAGGCAGACGGCGGGGGGAGGGGGGGAGCAGGCTTCCCGCTGAGCAGAGAGCCTGATGCAGGGCTTGATCCCAGGACCCTGAGATCACGATCCTAGCCGAAGGCAGAGGCCTAACCCACTGAGCCACCCAGGTGCCCCTTTAACCACTTTTTTAAGTAGCTGTCCTGAGTCAGCTGACCTACCACACAGTCCACCTATGGAAAAGGTACAGTTCATTGGCCTTTAGTGCAGTCATGGCGCTGAACACCCATCTTTTTTTTTCCTTTTTTAAAAATTTATTTATTTATTTATTTGAGAGGGGGGAGACACAGCGAGCGAGGAAACACAAGCAGGGAGAGTGGGAGAGGGAGAAGCAGGCTTCCCGCTGGGCAAGGAGCCTGACACGGGGCTTAATCCCACGACCCTGGTATTATGACCTGAGCCAAAGGCAGATGTTTAACTGACCGAGCCACCCAGGTGCCCCTGAACAGCTATATTAAATACTTTTTAAATTCTAAAATCCAGGGGCACCTCTGTGGCTCAGTCAGTTAAAAGCATCTACCTTTCACTCAAGTCATGATCCCAGGGTCTTGGGATCAAGCTCCGCATCAGGCTCCCTGCTCAGTGGGGAGCCTGCTTCTCCCTCTGCCTGCCATGTCCCCTGCTTGTGCAGGCTCCCTCCCTCTCTGTCAGATAAATAAATACAATCTTTAAATTCTAAATCCAGTATGTGGTCACTGTATATAATCACTGAAATGCCAAAAAATGGTGGGATTCTCTGAATGACTATTACCTGTATTGTAAAATAGAGCTTTTCAGGTTTGTTTGCTTTTCCATTTATAGTTGTGAAAATATCACATATGTAACTTATTTTAATAAAAGCATTTAAATGGTTGGGTTTTAGCCCTAATCTTCCTTGTGCATACAATATAGAAAGTGAACTCTTTTTTTTTTTTTTTTAAAGATTTTTTATTTATTTATTTGACAGACAGAGATCACAAGTAGGCAGAGAGGCAGGCAGAGAGAGAGGAGGAAGCAGGCTCCCTGCTGAGCAGAGAGCCCGATGTGGGGCTCGATCCCAGGACTCTGGGATCATGACCTGAGCCGAAGGCAGAGGCTCTAACCCACTGAGCCACCAGGCGCCCCTAGAAAGTGAACTCTTAAATTGGAGGTAATTTTTGTCTCTTAGCTACCTCACATTCACAAATGAGCACAGTTTTTATTTTTTTTTTTTTAAAGATTTTATTTATTTGACAGACTGAGATCACAAGTAGGCAGAGAGGCAGACAGAGAAAGGGGGAAGCAGGCTCCTGAGCACAGTTCTTAAACTGTGCTTTCTGGAAGTGAAATCCCAGAATTGTGAAGAATGGGTGTCAGGTAACATTTTCTTGGCAATTCTGAGCCAACCACCAGTGGAGAGAGGGGACATTTCCAGGAAGGGGCCCGCGTCTGGCACAGGGCCTAGGAGCCCAGCCTTCAGGGAGTCATGGGCTAGCCCTACCCTCACTCACTAGATGAATTTGGAAGCTTCTGCTGAGATTGGGCAGACTTGTCTGAACCAAGGAGATAAGTCACACTAACCAAACTCCCCAAGATGGATATATACACAAGAGTGCGCATTTACTCATTTCTGAACTGAGGTACATGCATATTCCAGAGGTTCCCTCTGACCTCGTAGCCAACTGGGTGTTAATCCCCCAGGAAGAGGGTCTACATGGAAAGTCAGAACCATCACCGGAGAGGTTTTGGTCGGCCTGGAATCCATGTGGGGAGTGGTTTGGCCGACCTGAACACCTGACCACAGCTGGACCCCCTGTAGGAAGCCCTTGCCTGCCTTGGGGGTCGGGGGTTGCTGGCTTCGTCTCTTCCTCTCTGAGTCATTTTTTTGATGTCCCTCCTGCAAACAAGAGTTCTTCTTTTGGCTTTAAAGGTTACCGCTGGTCTGGCTCTATGCAAGTGCTTGAATCTCCTGGTCCTACCCTGGGAGACAATTCATCTCTCTGGTAACTTCTGAACCTATTGACTCATTCATCAGGCAGTGTTTCTTTTATTTTAATTCTCAGAGCTTGGGGGTACCTTGCAGTCCCCTTGATACATGGCCCGAAATGTTTCCAGCGCAGAATTAGTTCATTAGGAAAACATGCAGTTGGGCCATAAGTATCTTCTTTGTACTGCAAGATGACCACTTTATCATTTTTCCTTTCTGTCTTTTTTTGTGGAAGCTTAAAAAAAAATGTTAAAGCTCAAACCTCAGAAAATCCACACATGTAGCTTTCCATTTAAAATCTCAAGTCAGGGGGCACCTGCGTGGCTCAATGGGTTAAAGCCTCTGCCTTCGGCTCAGGTCATGGTCCCAGGGTCCTGGGAGCCTGCTTTCTCCTCTCTCTCTGCCTGCTTCTCTTGCCTACTTGTGATCTCTGTCTGTTAAATAAATAAATAAAATCTTTAAAAAAAAAAAAAAAAAACCTCAAGTCATGTACTAACTGATCCAGAACTTTCTCTCTTAGTAGATCTCCCTAAAACAGATAAGCATGATTTAGTTTATACTTTTATTTTATTTATTTAAAGATTTTATCTATTAGAGAGTGAGAGAGAGCACAAACAGCGGGATGGGCAGAGAGAGAGAGAGAAGCAGACTCCTCGTTGAGCAGGTTTGACCTGACCTGAGTAGATGCTTAACTGATGGAGCCACCCAGGCACCCCTTTATTTATTTATTTATTTATTTTTAGATTTTATTTATTTATTTGACAGAGAGAGATCACAAGTAGGCAGAGAGGCAGGCAGTGAGAGAGAGGAGGAAGCAAGCTCCCCACTGAGCAGAGAGCTCGATGTGGGACTCGACCCCAGGACCCCCAGATCATGACCTGAGCCGAAGGCAGAGGCTTAACCCACTGAGCCACCCAGGAGCCCTTATTTTTTTTTTTTAAAGATTTTTTTTTTAAGATTTTTATTTATTTATTTGATGGAGAGAGAGATCACAAGTAGGCAGAGAGGCAGACTGAGAGAGAGAGAGAGAAGCAGGCTCCCTGCTGAGCAGAGAGCCTGATGCGAGGCTCGATCTCAGGACCCTGGGATCATGACTGGAGCTGAAGGCAGAGGCTTTAACCCACTGAGCCTCCCAGGCAACCCTGGAAACCTAATTTTAAAGGTATAAACTAGTGGCATCTGGCTGGCTCCGTTGGTAGAACATGTGATTCTTGCTCTCAGGGTTATGAGGTCAAGCCCCATGTTGGGTGTCCAGATTACTTAAAAATAAAATCCTTAAAAATAAATAAATAGAGGCACCTGGGTGGCTCAGTGGGTTAAAGCCTCTGCCTTCGGCTCAGGTCATGATCCCGGGGTCCTGGGATCGAGTCCCACATCGAGCTCTCTGCTCAGTGGGGAGCCTGCTTCCCTCTCTCTCTCTGCCTGCCTCTCTGCCTACTTCTGATTTCTGTCAGTCAAATAAATAAATAAAATCTTAAAAAACAAAATTAAAAAAAAATTTAAAAAGATTTTACTTGTTTATTTGACAGAGACAGAAAGGCAGGCAGAGGGAGAAGGAGACTTCCTACTGAGCAGGGATCCTGCTGTGGGATTCAATCCCAGGGCCCTAGGGTCATAACCTGAGCCGATCGAGCCACCCAGGCACCCCACAGATTTATTTTAAACACGTGTAGGTGTCTGATGCAGAATAAGAGGGGCCTACCTAGGGTCTGGAGAAGAAAGTGGGACCTTTGTGGTCCCCGGGACATTAGGACTGTAATCCATGGCTTGCCGGGCCAGTGACCATCATTACCACGTTTCCAGGAAACACCAGGGCCTGGCAGGCTGGGCCGAGGGGTTGCCTGGTTGGTTGGTCAGTTGGTTGCTTTTTCATAAATGCAGAGAAATGGTGGACTTCTAATAGTGTGAACTTTTTCTTCCATTAGTTTTTTTCAAAATCTTGGGTGCCCCCTTATTAGCAGGTGACCAAATAGCAAATAAAATTCATGGGAGTATTCTAAGCACCCGGTTAGGATGACAGCTTATTTTTTTCCCCATGGTATTTGTTTCTGTTGTTGTGATTTTCCATCACAGACATAATTTACATGTATTTTCCTTAGAGTGGATGGTCTTAGTTCATATGATAGAATTAAATGTACCCTAATATACCAAAGTATTCTGCAGGAAAACAAAACAAAACACCCACCCCTGGAATCCTGAAGAGTGGAAAGTAAATTCCTGGCAAAGTAAATTCTACTTAGTTACTATCTGCTTTGTATTCTAGAACACTCGTAATGCACTCATCCAAAATTCTTTTCTGAGGGAGCAGCATGTAACAAGTGAAGTCGAAGGAGGGTTCTTCACTTCTGGCAAACTCCATAAAGTCCAGAAGGCTCTCTGGGCACCCAGGTCACGTTGATGCTGCTGCCATTGACAGTTCGTTGGACTGACCCAAAGGTCATTGTTTAGCAGTGTGATCATTTTGTCAAAGTCCTGGGAATAAGTTAAAGTCAGGTTGATGTTTTCCTTTGGGAAAGGTAAAAACTCCTGTTTGAGACCTTATTCTGATACTTGGGTTTTTACCATAGGAGTATCCAACCCTTACGACCTTCTTTGAAGGAGAAATAATCAGCAAAAAACACCCTTTCTTAACGCGGAAGTGGGATGCAGACGAGGATGTGGATCGGAAACACTGGGTGAGTAGGTCTTTGGTTTCCTTGGGGCCCCCCAAGCTCTGCTGGAAAGTCAAGGAACTTAGCTCTCTGGGTCTTATCATTGTCCCCCGTCCTGTCTGCCTGTACACCATTCCTTTCTCATCCCCTGTATGTGGGGAGCCCTGGGAGACACAGAGCAATGGCCTTTGTCTTTGGGGTTAGTGTGAGGTAGAGATGCAGTTTCTAGAAAGCTGCTTCTCCACTGGCATCTCCGTGTGGGGAGAGCCCTGGCGGTGGGGGGGCAGGGTTCTTACCCAGCTCCAGACCGACACGCACGGTCACAACCTCAGCATCATCAGGATGCCACTGGAAACTCCAGTGCCCCCACTTCTGACTGTCCCGTGTGGGGTGTGTTCTGACTCACCATTATTGAACATTTTGAGACAACTTAGAGTCACCGTGTGCAGGTCTTTTCGTTGGCTTTCATACAAGTTTATGCCTTCAAAAATCCATTTCCCAGCCTGTCGTAATAGCCTTCTGGCTTCGTTGACCATGGCCATGGTGCATTTTGGTTTATTTTATTATTGCTTTTTTAGTTTTTAGTTTTTTGAGATTTTATCTGTAAGTAATCTCTGCACCCAATGTGGGGCTCGAACCTACAGCCCTGAGATCAAGAGCCGCACGCCCCACCAAAGAGCCAGCCAAGCGCTCCAGTGAATTTTGGTTTAACACTGAGGAAGTCCAATGTGCTCACCCTCTAAACCCACCCAGAGTGATTGAGTCTGTAATGAAAACTCTAGAACGCCTCAGGCTTCCCACTGCACCTCTCACCTGGCCTGTCCGAGCTCTCTCCTGATTCCAACATGATAGTCCTTGGACAGGACTCCCTACCACAGACCCTCGTCCAAGTTAACATCACTGTAGGTTGAGCTTTTAGAACCATTTTTGGTAAGTTACATGTTTTACCTGTTGTCACAAATAGACACTGAAAGTCAGTCCTTTGTGTGTGTGCAACACGAGGGAATGAACAAGAGGGAATTGGGGAGCCTGAGCGGTGCGCGTGGAGCCGGCATCAGGAACAGAGTTGGAGGGGCTCCCCGCTGCTGTCTGGTCCCAGCCTGCCCGATGCGGGCTCTTCCGTGCTGCTTGAGGCCTCATGAGATGGGTCCCTTCTCTCTCGGACAGCCCCGGCGGGAAGGCTCTTCCTTGTACTGAGCCACAGCCTATCTCCCGTCCAACCCGGGTTTTCCATCTGAAATCAGTTCTGCCAAAAAGGCGAGGTCTTTGAGACTCAAAGTCAGTTTAAGTGAAAAGTCAGTTTAAGCTAGGTCTGTGGCAATTTAACTACCTGGAAACCAGTTGTTAGTGTGCCAGACTTCCACTAGAACACTGGAAAATATCTGGATCTCCTTCGTTAGGCTGAACTGATGTATTTTAAGTGACATGGGGACGAAGAAGGCCGCCCTTGGTATGTTAGGATGAGGAGCCTCTGGGCCCTTCCTCACCCAGCAGTCTGGGCACCTTTGCAGTACTCCATTTCCTGTACCTTTCCCAGCCCACGCTGGTGTCCCAGTGTCCCATGTGGGATCCCCGTGTGTCAGGGCTTGGCCAGTGGCTGACAGAGGTGTGCCCCAGAGACATGGCGGGCTCCGTTCCTTTCCAGACCACCGCAATAAAGTGACTTGCAGTAAAGTGAGTCAAATGAAATCGTTTTGTTTTCCCAGTGGATATAACACTTACACTTACGTGATACTATAGCCTGTGAATGGCACAATAGCATTAGGTCTAAAACAACAGTGTACACACCTTAATTTAAAAAAAACTCAAAGACTGAGAAACGCTCAGCATCCTCTAAGCTTTTCGCAAATCCTAATCTTTTTGCTGGTGGAGGGTCTCGCCTCAGTGTTGATGGCTGCTGACTGGCAGCGGGGTGCTTGCCGAAGGTTCGGGTGGCTCTGGCCATTTCTCCAAACAAGAAAACAATGAAGTTGACCACCGTCATGGGGGCTCTTCCTTTTGTGGATGATTTCTCTGTGGCCCTGGATGCTGTTCGATAGCATTTTATCCACCATGGAACTTCCTTCCAGACTGGAGTCCATCCTCTCAACCCCTGCTGCTGCTTTACCAGCTAAGTTCATGTCATATTCTAAGTCCTTTGTTGTTGTTTTAAGAGTCTTCACAGCATCTTCACCAGGAGTAGATTCAATCTCAGGAAACCACGTTCTTGGCTCCTCCAGGAGAAGTAGCTCCTCTGTTCAAGTTCCATCATGAGCTCGCAGCCACTCAGGCCCATCTTCAGGCTCCGCTTCTGCTTCTGGTTCTCTTGCTGTTGCCGCCACATCTGTAGTGACTGCCCCCACTGAAGTTTCGAAGCCTCACAGTCACCTGTAGGGTTGGAATCTGCTTCTTCCAAACTCCTGTACTGATATTTTGAACTCTTCCTGTGAGTCACAAAGGTTCTTAATGGTATCCAGAATGGTGGATCCTTTCCAGAAGGTCTTCAGTTTACTTTGCACAGATCCGTCAGAGGAATCACTCTCTGTGCAGCTAGGGCCTTCTGAAGTCTATTTCTTAAATAAAAAGCCTTGAAAGTTGAAATGAAATGAGCTCTTGCTCCACAGGCCGCAGAGTGGGTGCTGTGTTAGCAGACCTGAACACAGTGGAAGTCTCACCATCCGTCGCCATCGGAGCTCTTGGGTGACCCGGTGCCTTGTTGAGCAGCAGTAATATTTTGAAATCTTTTTTTTGTCTGAGCAGGAGGTATGAACATTCAGCTTAAAATATTCAGTAAACCATGTTGTAAACAGACGTGTTGTCATCCATGCTTTGTTCCCTTTCTAGAGCACAGGCAGAGTAGACTTAGCATGACTTGTAAGGGTCGTAGGGTTCTCGGAATGGCCCGCAGCGTCAGCTTAACTTGAAGTCACCAGCTGCCTCAGCCCCGGGCAGGAGAGTCGCCCTCACCTTCGACACTCTAAAGCCGGGTGTTGGCTGCTCTCCAGCCATGATAGTCCTGGATGGCGTCTCCACCGACAGAAAGCAATTTCGTCTATGTTCAGAGTCTGTTACTTAGTGTGGTTGTTTAGTGTAGTGTATTAGCTTAATGAGGGTCTGGAATCTTCTGGAGAACTTGCTGCAGCCTCTCCGTCAGCGCATGCTGCTTCAGCCTGCCCATCTGTGGTACGCAGACAACGCTGTTCCTCAGTCCTCCTGAACCAGCCTTCGCCAGCTTCAGCCTCTCCCACCGCTTCCTCACCTCCCAGCCTTCCCCGAACTGAAGGGAGTCACGGCCTTGCTCTGGGTTAGGCTTGGGCTGAAGCCAGTGTTGGTGCTGGGTTGGCCTTCTCTCCAGACCACTAAACGGCTTTGTTATCATTCATCTGTTCCCTCTAAGGCCCTTCTCATGTCCTTCTAGAACTTTCCCTTTGTGTTCATGACTTGGCTTACTGGTGCAAGAGGCCTAGCCGTCCGCCTGTCTCAGCTTCTGAGATGCTCAGTCATTTCTAGCCTTTGATTTTAAGTAAGAGACATGCAACTCCTCCTTTCTCTTGAACACTTGGGGGCTGTGGTAAGATTATTAATTGGCCTCATTTCAATATTGTTGTGTCTCAGGGAAGAGGGAAGCCTTAGGAGACAGGGAGAGAGATGGGGGAATGGCCAATCAGTGGAAGAGTCAGAACACATGCATTTATCGATGAAGTTTGCTGTCTTATTTGGGGGAAGTTGGTAATACCCTAAAACAATTCCATTAGTAACATCAAAGATCACTCATCACAGATCAGAGTAATGAAAAAGTTTGAAATGTTGCAAGGATCACCAAAATGTGACACACAGGCACAAAGGAAGCAAATGCTGTTGGAAAAATTGTACTAACTGACTTACTCAACACAGGGTTGCCACGAACTTTCAATTTATTAAAAAAAAAAAAAAAGCACCATCTGGGGCACCTGGGTGGGTCAGTTGGTTAAGCATCCAACTCTTGGTTTCCATTCAGGTCATGATCTCAGGGTCATGAGATGGAGCTCTGCATTGGGTTCTGCGCTCAGCGTGGAGTCTGCTCGAGTTTCTCTCTTCCTCACCTTCTCCCTACCGCTAATAAATCTTTTTTTAAAAATGCAGTATCTCCAAAGAGCAATGAAGTAAAGTTCAGTAAAACCAGGACCGCCTGTCAATTGGAATCAGAGACCTTGTTTTTCACCCTCAAGTTTTCCTGATACTTGAAGTCGGTATCACGGTGGTGCCCTAAAGTCAAGATTCCATATACTTAATCCAGTTAGAATAGAAATACACATGTCGGGGCGCCTGGGTGGCTCAGTCCTTGAACGTCTGCCTTGGGCTTAGGTTATGATCCCAGGGTCCTGGGATTGAGTCCCCCATCAGGCTCCCTGCTCAGCGGGAAGCCTGCTTCTCCCTCTCCCACTCCTCCGCTTGTGTTCCCTCTCTCTGTGTCTTTCTCTGTCAAATAAATAACATCTTTAAAAAAAAAAAAAAAAGAAAAGAAAAGAAAAAGAAATATACGTGTCACAAATTCTGTATCTTAAATCTTATTTTAGGTATTTTCTCATAAAATGAATGCATATTTATTTTTAAATATTTGAGTAAATAGATAAGGAGAAGGAAAAAAATCATCTATAACAACAATACCCGAAGTTAAAACAAGTATTAACCTTCTTTTTTCTTTTCTTTTTTTTTTCTTTTACAAAAATAGGATCATGAGACACAGTTTCGTAGCCTATTTCTAGTCTCCACTTTTAAAAGGACTTAACATATATTACCCACTTCCTGTTTCTACTTCACTGGCTGGCCCCAAGCCACGTTCCTGTGTCAGAGGACCCCGCTTTAGTAAAGCCCTTTTCTGCCTTCGGGGTGACGTGCTGGCTCTAAGTTGTTCTGCGTGGCTCGTGTTGATTGACTAGGAGATCTTCCTGCCAGTCCTTCCTGGCTTTGCTTGTGGTAAGGTGTCCTGAGAAAAGGCCCCCTGGAATCACATTCCTTCCCAACTCAGGGGGCCTTTCCTCAGACTGCATTAACTAGGCAGGTGTCACGCCCTGGTGCCTTGGCAGGGAGCGGTGAGGGGGTGGGTGGATCAGGCCTGAGTTCACGGATGGGGACCTCAGGCTCCCTTCCCCCATCCTCCACCTTTGCTGCTCTGTGGGCACATCCAGCCGCCACATCACGCCTTTGCGAAGGCGTTCGCTGCTGGGCGCAGGAGGACAGTTGTGACACTGGCCTCCCCCTCCGCCCATCAGTCCTCATGCTCAATTTTTTGTTTTCAGGGCAAGTTTCTGGCTTTTTATCAGTATGCAAAATCATTTAATTCCGATGACTTTGATTATGAAGAGCTGAAGAATGGGGATTATGTCTTCATGAGGTGGAAGGTAAGGTCCCAGGCCAGCCAGAGCCTGCACCACACCCAGCGCCCCATCTGCTCCCCGAGTCTGTGCTCATGACCACTTGTCTCCGTGTAGTGCCTTTACATGCTCACAAAAGTGGGCACGGCTCCAGGCCACACTGGCCAGCTGCCGCCATGCCCCGCGGTTTGTCTTTGGTAACACCATTCGGTGGTTTAGCAGATGAATTCATGCTTGGGGGGAGGGGGTGATCGGCCCTCAGCACCCTTGACTCTCCAGGTTGAGTCATCCCTGGTGTTCTCGGGAGACCCAGAGTCCTTCCCCGTCACTGCCTGCTCTCAGTCGCGAACCCGCCTAAGTGACTGTTCCCTCATCACGTCCTAGCCAAGCTTCAGTGCGCTCTCAGCTTGCCTGCTTCCCTCCAGCAGGAAATGAGGGACCAGGAATGGAATTTGGGTTTTCCACTCTCACAAGCCCTCAGAGAGCTCCATCTGGCTGGACTCGAGAGATTGGCTTTGGGCTGACACGTCTTTTGTGTTCTCTTTTGATAGCCTGGGATTTACTGCGTTCCAGCCACAGGCTGGCAAAATCGTGAAGCGGGTTTGTGAAATCACTTTATGAGCGGACACCTGCTTCCAACCCCTGGTTCCCAGTCTGTAGGAGAAAGTGGTTTTATCTTGAAATCTTGCCAGCTTCTGTACAGGCAAATCATTGAGTATTATTCCCAATCTTTAGTTCGTACAGCTAAGAATTTGGGGAGGGGGGCGGGTGCTGTCCCTTCTTACACAGACACGAGCCAAGTGCAAAGGGTAAAAGCCCAGTGTGCCCTCGTGAGCTTGCTGTCTGGTGGGAACTGTGCCAGCAAATAAAGCACTAAAGGAAGTATCTTGCAAGGTTCTAATTTTAAAATTAATTTTTAAAAACTAGCATTTCAGAGGTTGAGGAAAGGGATGGAGAGAGTCTTTAAAAAAATATTTTTAAAAAACCCAGTGTAGTTGTTTGGTCTCCAAAGACCTTCTCAGTGTGACTTGCTGTGGGCTTTCGGTAGACCTCCTGGGACCCTAAGGCCACTGACCTCATCTTGCTGGGAGAGTAGGTCCCCGGATCTGGCTTTTCAGCTTGGCTATGGGAGATCACAGGCTCACCTCTTCCCAAGGTGCCCAAGCAAGAACAGTACCCTTCTGATGGCCGTGGGTGTCGGGCTTTTTGAGGGGGTGTTACGCGAGCAAGTGGTGATTGATCTGCCCTCAGAAAGCAGAGGTGATCAGGAGCCTAGCACCAGTTCCCGGGGTGAGCCAGAAACCTCCTCTTCCCGGCTCATTCTGTCAGTGGGTTCTGACACATACGTGGGTATCCAGGCATTTCCAAGATGCGTGGACTCTAGAGCCCTCTCTTCATTGCTGATATCAGTGAGCTCAAGACACAGGCTACTGTGTTAGTATCTAGAATGCTGTTGACAGATCGGGTTGAAGTGCAGATGTTCACCATTGTCCAGCAAGTCGGGGCAAGGCCATGTGACACTGAGCCTGAGAACCACCTAAAAGCTAATGGGGAGTTCCAGACGCGGCTGGAGCACACCGTCTGTTACTGACCTCCTCCATCTGTGTGCAGGAGCAGTTCCTGGTCCCAGACCACACGATCAAAGACATCAGCGGCGCTTCCTTTGCCGGGTTCTATTACATCTGCTTCCAGAAGTCGGCAGCCTCCATAGAGGGCTACTATTACCATAGGAGTTCAGAATGGTAAGGTACCCCAGAGGCGAAAGGGGCAGCTTGCCGCTGTCCCTCACCCCGGGTTCTCCCTTCGCTTGCCGAGTCCGAAACCCTCTCCATCTGTTTCTGCGTAGCTTCTGTGCTCTGTCTGCATGTGGGGGCCTCTTTGAATGATCTCAGTTGCTCGTGGAGGGACTCCTATCCCTAACCACAGAGCAGAGTAAATCTCAGGGTGCTCGCTGAAGAAACTCACTGCTCAGAGCTTTCAGGCACTTCTGTTATCAGCAGCATTTCTCCAAACCTTGGCCACTCTCGTATGTTCTCCCAAATTGAATCAGTAACGAAACCGTAGGTTCCAGCTACGGATAGGGTGAGTTTTACTGTTAGCAGCCTTTCTGGTTTTGGGGTCACGGTCCTCACATGCTGGCCCCATGCCCTCTGGTCTCAGTCTGGTGACCGAGGGGTCCCCATGGGAGTTGGCGGTCCTGCCCCGTGTTTCGTCTGAGGTGAGAGGTGGAGTGCCACCTCAAGTGCTGGCTCTGGTCCCCTTTCTGGGGACTCTCCTGACCCATTGCTGCTGCTCCAAGCACCTTGCTGGACCTGAAGAAGGAACCTGGTCGCAAAATACCTGATTTCCTCTCCGAATGTAGGAGCACTGTATCCCCTTCCAAATGTTTCCCGCTTCGGCGACTTGCGAGTGATGTCTCTCGCTGGCTTGACTCAGGCTCCTTGTTCAGTGGCAGCAAAATGAGATCTGCAAATCAGTGCCCCAATTACCAGGGTTTCAGTAATTGCCCTGTTTTCAAAGGAGTTTTTCAAACCTGTTACAGCCTTTTTAAAGTAATAGCTCGATGGAGAGAATTCACATACCATACAATGTACTTACTGAAAGCGTGCAATGCGGTTGTCCTGAATGTTCCCAGTTGTGCAGCCATCACTCCCACCACCGCAACCAGAAACCCTATGCCCCTTATCCCTCAGCCTCGAGTCCCCATCTCCTCCTAACCCGAGGCAGCCACTGACCATCTTTCCATACAGACACGCCTGTTCCCGACATTTTCTGTAAAGGGAGTCTCATACACATGACGAACCGGCCTTCGTGTCTGGCTTCCTACACCCAGCCTGGTGCTCAAAGCTTCGGCCATGTGGCAGCATGGGTCAGCCCTTCATTTTAACTGCTAGATAATTTTCCGTGGTACGGATGGACAGCAGCCCCTCATCTGCAGTTTTGCCTTCCGTGGTTTCAGTTATCTGCAGTTAGCACAGTCCAGAGGCAGATGGTGGTCAGTGGTCATGTGCCTGCTAACTTTCATCCATAATATTGTTATAACTTCTATTATTAGTTGTTCATCCCTTACTGTGCCTGACTTAATAAATTGTACTTTACCATAGGTTTCTGTACAAGGAAACAGCATACGTAGGATCCAGTACTATGCACAGTTTCTGGTATCCACTGAGGAATGTATCCTCCCAGATAAGGAGGGGAATGCTGTACCACATTTTACTTCTCCGTTCATCGGTTGCAGGGTTGTTTCCCCCTTCTGCCTGCTGTGACTAATGCTGCTAAGTGTATAAGTATCTGTTTGAGTTTCTGTTTGAATTTCTGCTCTCAATTCCTTCGGGCATAGACCCGGGAATGGAATTGCTGGGTCATACGGTAATTCCCTGACTTTTGAAGGAACCACCAAAGCGTGTGACGCACTGGGTTCCAGTTTCTCCACGTCCTCCCCAACGCTTGTTATGATGTCTTTACGATTATTGCTGTCCTAGTGGGTATGAAGTGGGGTCTTGTGATTTGGATTCATATATTCTGATAGCTAATGCATGAGTGTTTCCTCATTTTTGGTTTTTTTTTTTTTTTTGGTGAGAAATAAACTGCTTTTTCCCATGCTCCTCCTCACTCCCATGTGAAACAAGAAAGGGGAGAGCTAGCATCTACCCTGTCAACTCTGATTGTCCCCTGGGGGTTATCATCCCCATGTGCGGATTGTCCCAGCCTCTGTTTCTCCTTCATCTGCTTAACTCCTTGGAGCACCTACCAGTGAGGCGAAAACAAATACCTCAGAACTCTGATGTTCTCAAAGCCTCATAGCCATGTCTAGGAAGGCAAGAAAATGCAGTGAATGGTAACATAGGCTTTGGGGTTGGCTGGGAAGTCCCTGTATTCCGTGAACAGTCATGGGGTGTGCCTCTGCTCCCCATGAGGCCCTGAGGCTGGTCCAGCCCAATGTTCCTGGAGAGGATGAGTGCTGGACAACAGAAAGAGGCAGAGTGGAGGTCAGGGATGAGGCTCAGAGCTTGTCTGCCTCTCCTTTTTTTTAAGATTTTATTTATTTATTTGACAGACAGAGATCACAAGTAGGCAGAGAGGCAGGCAGAGGGGGCGGGAAGCAGGCTCCCTGCCAAGCAGAGAGCCCGATGTGGGGCTCAATCCCAGGACCCTGAGATCATGTCCTGATCCAAAGGCAGAGGCTTAACCCACTCGGCCACCCAGGTGCCCCCCGCCTCTCCTTTCATAAGAGGTACCCTAACTGCTTCGTGGTCAGAGCACGAGACCTAGAAGCAGCTTCTCATAGGTAGAGCTCAGGAGAATGAACCAAAGAAACAGAAAGAGAACCAAACTTGGTGCGGCCGCTAAGCTCTGTGATGCGTCTGCCTTCTGGTTCCAGCTTGGGGCCTGCCGGGCGCTCTGGTGGTGGGGAGGGGGTTCCGCACCTCTGTTCTGTCTTCAGGCTGCTTAGACCACCTCCATTTCTCTCTCTCCCCGCACTGCAGGTATCAGTCTCTCAATCTAACTCACGTTCCTGAACACAGCGCACCCATCTACGAGTTCCGGTGACAGCGG